>NW_006408679.1:3492761-3558388 GCF_000296735.1 Chrysochloris asiatica | reverse complement strand
CCCCCCCCATACTCCCCAGGTCTTCAGCACACAGTCGCTCTCCCTCTCTGGATCTAAAGACCCCAGCTGCTCCATCACTCCACGTCATCATCTCTGCCTCCATTTCAGGTATCACTGCTTCTCTGAGTAGGGTACAGCATTGTCTTTGTGGACTATGTTATGCCATCTGGCCTTGGTGTCCAACTCTTTTCAACAACATAAACGGCGGCTAGACATGTGGACCTCACCAGATGGAACACATAGGAATCAAGTCGACTACATCTGTGGAAAGAGATGTCATCAGCCAAAATAAGGCTAGGAGCCAACTATGGAACCAGACCATCAATTGCTCATTTGCAAGTTTGGGTTGAAATTGAAGAAAATTAAAACAGGTCCAGAAAAGCCAAAGTATGACCTTACATATTTGTCACCTGAATTTAGAGACCATCTCAAGAAGACTAGACACTAATGACTAGAGATCAGAGGAGTTGTGGGATGACATCAAGAACATCATACATGTAGAAAGCATTAAAAAGATAGGAAAGAAAATACCAAAATGATGTCAAAAAAGATTCTGAAACTTGCTCTTGAGTGTACATAAGCTATAGCAACTGGAAGAAATGATGAAAAGCTGACCAGAACATTTTAAAGGGCAGCTTAAGAAGACAAAGTAAAGTATTTATAATGAAATGTGTAAAGGCCTAGAGCTAGAACACTGAAAGAGAAGAATATGCTTAGCATTTTTCAAGCTTAAAGATATGAAGGTAAAATGCAAGCCTTGACTTAAAATGCTGAAGTATTCTATGAGAAAAATATTGAGTGATGCAGGAAACATCAAAAGGAGATGAAAGGAGTACACAGTCACTGTACAAAATAATAATTGGTTGATGTTAAACTATATCAATAGGTAACATATAGTCAAGAATCAGTAGTATTGAAGGAAGAAGTTCAAGAAGAATTGAAGGCATTTGGAGTAAAGGCTCCAGGAATTGACAGACTACAAATTGAAATGGTTTTGACAAATTGATGCAGCCCTGGAGGTGCTCACATGTCTTTGCCAAGAAATTTGTAAGACAGCTACATGAACAACTGATTGGAAGAGATCCTTGTTTGTGCCCATTCCAAAGAAAGGTGATCCTATGGAATGTGGAAATCATCTAACAATATCATAAATATTACATGCAAGCAAATTTTTGTTGAAGATAATCAAATGCTTGCAGCAGTAGATCAAAAGAGAGTTGCCTGAAATTCAAGCTAGATTCAGAGGAGGATGTAGAATGAGGGATATCATTGCTGACATCAAATGGATCTTGGCTGAAAGCAGGGAATGATATTGTAAATGTATTGATTCCAGAACACTTGACTGTGCTCATGAGGAACCTGTAAATAAACCAAAAGGCAGTTGTTAGAACAGAACAAGGAGATGCTGAGTGGTTTAAAATCAGGAAAGGTGTACATCAGAATTGTATCCTTTTCATCATACTTCTTCAATCTGTATGTTGAGCAGATAATCTGAGAAGCTGGATCATACGAAGAACAAGGCATCAGGATTGGAGAAAGACTCATCAACTCCTTTCAATATGCAGATGAGACAACCTTGCTTGCTGGAAATGAAAAATGAAGGGGACTTGAAGTACTTACTGGTGAAGATCAAAGACCATAGCCTTCAATATGGATTGCACCTCAAGGTAAAGAAAATGAAAATCCTCACAACTAGCTCAATAAATAACATCCTGATAAATGAAGAAAATATTGAAGATGTCAAAGATTTCATGTTACTTAACGTCACAATCAATGCTTATTGAAGCAGCTGTCAAGAAAACAAATGAATTACTGCATTAGGCAAATCTGCTGCAAAAGAATCAATGCATTTAAATTATGTTGTTGGTGAAGAATATTTAAAGTACTGTTGTTGTTAAGTGCCATCGAGTCGGTTCTGACTCATAGTGACCCTGTATAGGGTTTCCAAGGAGCTGCTGGTAAACTTGAACCACCGATCTTGCGGTTCAAACCAACCTTGCAGTCTAGCGCATTAACCTGCAGTGCCATACCAGGACTCCACTGAAAGTACTATGGACTTCCTAAAGAACAAACAAATCTGCCCTGGAAGAAGTGCAGTCAGAAGCTCTTTAGAAGCCCAGATGGCGAGACTTAGTCTCACGTACTTTGGACTCACTATCAGGAGGGACCAGTTCCTGGAAAGGGCATCATGCTTGGTAAAGTAGACGGTCAGAGAAAAAGAGGAAGATGCCCAATGAGTTGGATTGACACAGTGGCTGCAAGAGTGGGCTCCCACATAACAATTGTGGGGGTGGCATAGTATTAGACAGTGTTTCATTCTGTTGTTCATACGGTTACGAGTCGAAAGTGACTCAATAGCACCTAGCAGCAGCAACAGCAGTGTCCGTTAGGATTGGACACACCATCGTATTTACCTTTGTGCCCTTTAACTCTTGTGCTTCTCCTAGTATCTTCCTTTGACTTCATTATTATATATTCCCTTTCCCTTATCCCATGTTAATATGTGTCTACCCTTCCTTCCCACTCCTGATAACCTTCAAAGAATGTTTCTTTCACAATTAGTCATGATAATGATTACTCAACATTGAATAAGAATCTTATCCCCATCTCAAACAATGTCGAGACTACTACTACAGTAGTAGTCCTAAAGTTCTGGAGCCCTCGTGTGGCGCTGTGGGTTAATGCACTGGAATGGAAAGTTGGTTTGAACTGCAGTGTTGGTAGTTCAAGTACACCATCCACTCCTTGGAAACCCTATACAGGGTCACTATGGGTCTGTTCCATAAACCTTCACTCAATTCACAAAATTTTTTTTTTTTAAATTGCTCAGTGAAACTTGCCTGGCCTTTTTCTCATCAGTGCAGTTTTCATAAAACTTCTCATAATTTGCACCATGATCATCTTATGTACACTGAGAATGCCTATTAAGATGATCCATTTGGCATCCAAAAAAACAATCATCATAAACTTCTGAATTAACCACTGCCTTGAATTTAACTGGTCAAGTTGGACCTTATTTTTGAAAGCATCCTAACAAGACGAAGACAAGTGTGTTACTGAGAGAGCTTGTATGCAGCCATCCACTGTTTGCAGAAACATGTTGTTTGGAATAAACCTGTGCAGGTATAAGCTGTAACCCTAATAGCACGACTAGTTAACATATCCTCATATATTCATGTCTTACTTCTTACTTCTCTGATATACACCTAGGTGTGGAATTGCTGGATCACATGCTATTTCTATTTCCAGTTTTTAAATGAACTTCACCATACCATTTTTCACAGTGACTGTACTATTTTACAATCCCACCAGCAGGGTATGAGGGTTCTAGCATTTGCTCTTTTCTGTTTTTTTTTGTTTTTTGTTTTTTTTTTTAAAAAAAACAAACTTTCCTACTAATACTGGTGTGAGATGATATCTTATTGCTGTTTTGATTTGTTCGTATCTCTCTAATGGCTAATGATTTGCAAGCATTTCTTCATGTGTTTGCTGATCACCTGAATCTCTTCTTTGGTGAAGTGTCTATTCATGTTCTCTGCCCATTTTTAAATGAATTTTTTTTGTTGTTTTTTATTGCTGTGTTGATGTCTTCAATTTTTATATTCATTTTTAAGACTTGATCTGATATGTCCTTGCCAAACATTTTTTCCTAATTTGTAGATCCTCTTTTTATTCTTTTGTGAAATATTTTGGTACATATAAATGTTTAATTTTAGGAGGTCCCAGTTATCTAGTTTGTCTTATGTTTGTACATTAGATATATTTGGTAGTGTATCTATCTGTGTCATATATTAGGGCCCCTACATTTGCCCTTATATTTCCTTTGATGGTTTTATAGTACTAGGCTTTACATTTAGTTGTCTTGAGTTTGTTTTTATATATGGTAAGAGATACATAATCTGTTTTATTTTTCTGCAAATGGATATCCAGTTTTGCCAGAACCATTTGTTAGACTTTTTCTTCCCCATCTAATGAATGTCAAAGATGAGTTGTCCTTGGATGGATTTGCTTCTGTGTTCTCAATTTTGTTCCATTTGTCATTTGTCCAGTTGTCTGTTTCATGTGTGCTTCATTGTACCAGTTACCAGGCTGTTCTGATCACCATGACTTTGTAGTAGGTCTTGAGATCCAGAAGTGAGAGGCCTGTGCTTCCTGTTTTCATTCTACCCGCCTTCTCATCTCTGTGGAGACTAAGACTTCCAATACAGTACTGAAGTGGAGTGGTGATAAAGGGCATCCTTGCCTGGTTTTGTTTACAAAAGGAATGTTTTCAGTCTCTCTGTTGAGAATAATGTTGGCCAACTGGGTTTTTTACACGCCTTTAATTATGTTTATTAATTTCCCTTCTATTCCAATTTGCTGAGTGTTTGTTTTTTTTTTTGTTTTTTTTGAATCAAGAATGAGTTGTTGGATTTTGTCAAGTAGTGCCTTTTCTGCATCAATTGATAACGATTATGTGGTTCTTTTCCTTTGTTTTATTTATGAGGTGGGTTATTTTGATTGTTTTTCTAATATTAATCCATCCTTACATTGTTGTTAAGTTTCCTCAGGGTTGCTATGGGTCAGAACCGACTGAACGGCACTTTAACAACAACAACACTATTATTGTAGTTTCTTTGTTTTTTCAATTTTGTTGAATTTTGATTTATGTATTTTGAGTCTCTTTCATTGGGTGCATAGATATTTATTATGGTTATATCCTTTCGTTGGATTGACCCTTTTATCATTATATAATTAATATCCTTTCTTGTCTTTTTGCTAGTTTTTGCCTTACAGTCTGTTTTATCAGGAATTGATATTTCTCTTGTTCTTTTATTGGTTCCCATTTGCTTGATATGTTTTTCCATCTTTTGACTTTTAGCTTATTTTGTTGTGTCCCTATCTAAGGTTGTTTTTTGTAGGCACCATATTGATGAGTTATGTTTTCTTACCCATTTTGTTACTCTGTCTCTTGACTGGTACATTTAATCTCTTTACATTCACTGTAATTATCATTAGCTATGCGTAGTGGTTACGAATCGGGCTGCGAACCTTAAGGTCAGCGGTTCGAAATTACCAGCCGCTCCACGGGAGAAAGATGAGGCTTTCTACTCCCGTAAAGATTTACACCCTCGGAAACCCTGTACAGGGTCGCTATGGGTCGGAACCAACTCGATGACACTTAACAACAACAATAACAACAAATGAATTCACTAGTGTCATTTTGCTCTTTGTTGTTTGTTGTGGTGTACTGTGGTATCGATGATTTCTTTGTTCCATATATTTTTCTGTGTTGAGTTAATTTTGTTAATGAAGTTTTCTTGTGATATTAGGGTAGTTTTCATCCAACAAATCTTTAACAATTTTCTCAGTGCTTTTTTAATTTTTCTTTTGTCTCTTCTTGTTCTGGAAGTCTAATCATAAGTAAGTTATTTCTCTTGATGGTGTCTCACATAACCCTTAGGCTTTCCTCATTTCTGATTTTGGTTCTTTTTTTCTGGTTGTTTCACTAATGGATTAATATTAAGAGATTTGCCTTCCATTTTGCTAATTCTATCTGCCTTAGGCTAGGTTCTCTAAGAACCAAAACTGGTGAAACATATATGTATGTGTGTGTGTATGTATAATATGACTCACAGTTGTAGAGGTAGGAGAGTCCCAAGTCCGTGTCAGATGAACCAAGATTGGTAGGCAGATCCGAGAGGCAGACAGGCAGGCAACCAATAGAGCAGGCCACTGGCTCAAGTCCAAAAGAACCAGAGATTGGAGAACAACCCAGATACTAGATCCAGCCCCAACAGAAAGTGAGTAATATTTGCTTGAAAGCAGGCCATACCCCCAATGAAAAATCCTTTCAGTTGATTGACTGCTCATAGCCAATCATCATAGAGTTAAATACAAAGTATTAGATCTCACAAAGGGGTAACCACATCTCAGCTGCCAAACCACTGGGAATCCTGGCCCAGTCAAATTGACACAAATCCTTAACTGTTACACTGCCTTTCATTAATTCAGTTCTACTCCTTTGCCCTTTAATGCAGTGGTTACAAATCGGGCTGCTAACCCTCTGAAGGTAGGCAGTTTGAAACTACCAGCTGTTCCTCAGGAGAAAGAAGAGGCGTTCAGCTCCCATAAAGATTTACAGCCTCGGAAACCCTGTACAGGGTAGCTATGAGTCGGAACTGACTCCATGGTACTTAACAGTAACAATGACTCCTTTGCCCTTTAATGCATTATCTATTTCTGAAATTTTAGTGTTAATCTTCTGGATTTCTATTTACTGTATAACTTAATTTTCCCTTTATTTTGTCAGTTTGTTTTTGTATTGCTTTCCCGAATTCTTTTAGAGATTTACCTGTTTTCTTTGATTATTTTTTTTCCTGTGGTTTGCGTAATCTTTCTTAATCTGCTGAGAGTACTTAAGTATAAATCTTCTAAATTCCTTATGAGATAATTCCAATAGCATTTCTTCCTTCAGAAGATTATCTAGAGTCTTCTGCAACAACAGCTGGGCTCAGGTTCAGCATGACCCAGTGACCCTTCAACACATCTCCTTTGTTGGGCCTTTACTGTGGGGCCGTGCAAGAAGACCTCTCTCTATTTGCTGCCATTCTCCTCTTTCATTGATTGACTTTTTCACAGTCTTCTCTGGCCCTGCTTCTGACACCTGTGGTCCTGGCTGCTTGGGCTCATCCTGGGTGCCAATGGTCTCACCATCGACGTCTCTATTCCTGCCACTTCTTAGCTCATTCTACGATGAGTTTCTAATTTTAATCAATGCCCTGGGCGTCCCACTGCAGGATTTCTGTCTCTCTTTCGCTGGGAATTTTAGAGCTTGAAGGGACTTTAGAGGGCACTGGGTAGCTCCAGCCCCAGTATATCCAGCATGGAGGTGAAGATTCAGGGTCAGATTTTGGGTGTCTAGACTTCTAACATGTCTCATTTTACTTCAGCCCATGACTTTTCTCTGGGTTCAGCCTTCTGGCTGTGAAGGGAACCCTTTTCTCACACTTTCACCCTATCACCAACCAGGCCCAGCTCTGCTCTCCCTGAGTCCACTCAGGTCCTAGTTTCTGATGCAGCAACTTCAGCTACTGGTTTCTCCAACCTAGAGTAAAACATGGGAGAGAACATTTCCTTCTCAAATGGAAAGAGGGGCAAGCAGGGTAAATTAGGAGGTGTGGGGTTTCATTTTTTTATTTTTTTTAATATATAATAAATGCACAAGGTATAGAAATCAAAGTATACAGTGAAAAGGAAGTCTCCTCTCCCTCCTGCTCCAACCACCAGATATTTCCCCCGAGAGACAGCATCTGTTTTTCTCGTAGATGCTTTCAGGGATGGTCCATGCATTCTTAGACATGTGTGTGTGTGTGTGTGTGTGCACACTTCTAATTTCAAATTCAAATCATAATGTAGAATTTGAATTAAAAATAACCTCACATCATGCAGTGTGTTTCAAAGGATATAAGATACCTACTAAAATAAACTTTTGAATAAAAGAAAATTTAGCAACATAGGATACTCAGGAGATATTGTTAAGTGAGAAAAAATAAGGTTCTAAAATAGAATATATGTAAGGTTCTATTTTTATTAAAAGAAAACTCTATTCTGTAAGTTTTTGGTTTTTTATTTAAATCTGAACTGTGACAAATAAATGTAGTGTGGAATCCTGGATGGGGTCCCAGAACAGAAAAGGGGCATTAGGGAAAAATAAGGAAACCTGAAACAAGTATGGACTGTAGTTAATAATGTTGTTGTTGTTATGTGTCATTGCGCCTCATAACAACTCTGTATTGAATTTCCGAGGAGCAACTGGTGGGTTTGAACTGTTGACCTTGTAGTTCACAGTCCAGCACTGATCCTACATTATAGTCCATACTTTATTCAGATTTGCTATATGGAAATATATACATGGACTATAATTATTGAGGGGTCCTGGTATGGCACTGTAAGATAAGCACTGAACCACAAGGTCGGTTTGAACTGCAAGGTTGGCTGTTCAAACTCACCAGCTGCTCCTGTGGAAACCCTATACAGGATCTCTATGTGTTGGAACCAACTGTACACTTAACAACAATGGCAACATAGTTAATGATAGTGTATCATTGTTGGCTCATTAATTGTAACAGAGTACCATACTGATGTAAGATGTTACTAATAGAAGAAGTTACCCCCATTACTGTGGAGTCCATTCCGTCTTATAGTAACCTTATAGGACTTGCCCAGAGGGTTTCCAAGGCTGCATTCTTGATGGAAGCTGACTGCCTCATCTTTCTCCCAGGGAGCAGCTGGTGGATCAGAACCTCTGACCTTTTGGTTAACAGCCTGGTGCTTAACCACTGTACCACTAGGGCTCCTTCCAGGAGAAGTTGTTGTTATCAAGGGCAGTTGAGTAGGAGAAGCTAGATGTAAGACTCTGGGAACTCAGTGTACTAGCTTTGTAACTTTTTTATAAATCTAAAAATATACAATAAAGGTGGTTATTAAAAAAGACCGGATGGGCAGCACAATGTTCTTTTCAGGCAGCAGAATTACAGGAGATATTTTTTCCCCTTTGGTGGATCTCTTTTCTGAGTTCTCTAAAGCAAACACATATTCTTTGTACAATGAATTGACAATGCGACATCACAGAAGCATTACGTAGACCACATTGCCAACTCCAGTTATGTCAGCCACCCTGACTGTGTTTGCCCTGTCATGGGGGAGGGGGGTGAGGTGGGCTTGGGGGGTAGGGGGATACTGTTTAGCACGGGGCTGCACTCTGTAGAGACATAGAGTCTCAAAGAGACATTGGAGGAGACTCGAATCCACTTCCTTAGCTGGGACAGTGATTCCAAATTTCCTGCACTCTTTAAAAAAAAAAAAAAAAAGTTAAGCTTTTAATATGTGTTCATTGTAGAAAAACTAGTAAATACATATAACACACAGAAGAAAATGAAAACAGTTGAGATTCTACTGCTCAGAGAAAACCGTCTTATGTTTTCAGAGTTTACCAGAAATGTACAATTCACATATACTATATATAGATATGTGACTGTTTATAAAACACATGAACCATACAATGTATTATAGCTAAGTAACTTGCTTTTATCCCTTAGCAATGTGTAGTGTGCTGTTTTCTATGTTAAATAACTTTACATCTAATCTATGTTGTTGTCTTAAGTAACTGTATTATGTTCTGTTGTGGTGGTGTTATTGGGCCTTCAACTCAATTCCAACTCAGCCCTGCATAGGGTTTCTGAGAAGTGATTAGTGGGTTTGAACTGCCGACCTTTCCGTTAACAGTCTAGTGCTTATCCTACAGTGCTACGCCAGGACTATATTTTATTGTACTATTAGACCATAAAGGAGCTCTGGTAGTATAGTGGTTACGAATTGGTTTGCTAACCTCAGGGTCAGCAGTTCGAAACTACCAGCGGTTCCGCGGGAGAAAGATGAGGCTTTCTGCTCCCATAAAGATTTACAGCCTCAGAAACCCTGTACAGGGTCACTATGAGTTGGAAGTGACTCCACAGCACATAGCCACCACCACCACCATTAGACCACAGTCTGTTTAATTAGCTATTGCTGCATATATAGAGTTCTTCCCAATTTTTTAAAATTATTAAAGTGGTGTTCATGGAGCCCTGTGTGAAGCAGAACTGTTCTGGGCTCTGGGAATGCTGAGGTATCAAACAGGCCTGGCCCTGCCATCATGGGCTCACATTCTAAATGGGGAAATAGCTGGTAAATAATTACACGAGTTGATATGCTATATGGTACTCCCAAACCCAAAACCATTGCCATCAAGTCAATTCTGACTCATTATGACCTCATTTTATATAGGGTCGCTATGGGTGGAGCCAACTTAATGACACTTAAGAACAGCAGCAGAAATAGGGTTTCCAAGACTGTAAATCTTTATGGAAACAGCACTGTCAGTCTCCTGAGGAGTAGCTAGTAGTTTCGAACTGCTGACCTTGTGGTTAGCAGCCCAATGCCTAACTCACAGCACCAGCAGGGCTGCTATGCTGTATGCCAGGTAGTGATAAATGTTACAGAGAAGCATGAAGCAGGGGAGGAAGTAAGGGAGCCTGAAAGGAGGGAGCACGAACAGGGAAAGCCTTACCAAGGTGCCTCCTGTGCAGAGACCCGAGGAAGTTCTGCTCTCTGTGGGAAAGCTGTTCACCTGGAGGAAATAGCAGGTGCAAAGGCCCTGAAGCATGAGTGTGCCTGTGGTGTCCTGGAAGAGTGATCGAGGCTGGGAGGTAGGAGGAACTGAGCCTTGAGGGGTAGTTGGGAGCCAGGTCCTGGAGGGCTTTGAGAGTGAGGACTTCGACTTCTATTCGAGGGAGATGGGGGCCAGGATCAGCTACGTATGTCTATGGAACCAATGGAAATGAAAATTCAGGATGCCTGGTTCAAAAATTAAGAACTTTAACAGGGTGACAGCAGAGCATTAAACCAAGTACAGGGCTCTTCTGTGAAGGTGGCCTTGCAGGATGTTGCCATGGAAGGTTCGGAACAGAGGAGTGGTGTGATCTGACATGTTTTTACAGGATTGCCCTAGTTACTTTGTAAGAACTACAGTGAGTATGAAGACACAATGAACAGAACATGGTTATAAACAATATGCAGCTTTTCACATATCCTAGAAATCAATTTTGATTATAAATGACATATGTTGTCGTGTCCCGTAAAGTTGATTCCAGCTCTCAGTGATCCTGTAAGACACAGTAGAACTCTGAGGGGTTTCCTAGACTGAGATTTTTATGGGAGCAGATCACTGGGTCTTTTCTCCAATGATGTTGTTGGTGCATTAGAACCTCTGGCTTTTAGCTTGGCAGCCAAGCGCTTAACCATTGTGCCACTATGATTTCTTAAAGGGCACATGCAAGGGTCTTCAAAAAATTTGTGGGAAAATGGAAATAAAAGATAATGGGATGTTTCCACAGATTTTTGAAGCCCCCTTGTACATAAATACACATTTTAAGGATATTGATATGTTGTTGTTATTGTTAAGTACCATAGAGTCGGTTCTGACTCACAGTGACCCTTCACAGGGTTTCCGAGGCTGTAAATCTTTACAGGAGCAAAAAGCCTCATCTTTCTCCCGCGGAAGAGCTGGTAGTTGCGAATTTCCGACCTTGAGGTTTAGCAGCCCGATTTGTATAGTTATTGCCAAATTGTTTGCCAAAAAGATACTGTTAAAGGATGATGGGAGTCCACTCAGTCTCTGAGCTGGAAAAACCAAAGCTGAATGTACTGCTTCTTCTAGGAAGGAAGAGCCATGCCAGTCAGCCCCACCTCTCTGAGCAGAGCAGACTGATGTTGTGTGGGGTTTGAGGGAAGTGTGGACTTCAGAGACAGGCAGGTGATATTCTCAGGTGTAGGAAGGGGTATCAGCATCTGTAGAAATAGAGCTACTGGGGCGTCGAGTTGATGGAATGGGACTCAGAGGCCTGTTCTTTATTGACATGAACCATGTTTAAACTTGTTTACTTCTGATTTGTACTTTCATCATTTACATACAAGTATCCATTTCCCCAAAGACCTGACAACACTGGGTAGTACCTTTCTGTTGTTATTATTGTCAGTGTAATGGGTGGGAAAAACAATAAGATCTTGTTTTAATCTGCAGTTCTTAGAATATTAATTGGTCTGCATACTAGTTTTCATTGGCCATTTTCTTTTTCTAATGAATTGCTTACTTGCCTGCTTTTCTAATGAGTGGTCATGTAGTTGATTGGTTTATGAGTACTTTTAAGAAGTAAGTTTGTTGATTGTCAGTGGCCCCTGGGGGTTACAAACGGGTTTGCTGGCGCTGTGGGTTAATACGCTGGATTGCAAAGTCGGTTTGAGCTACAAGGTCGGTGGTTCAAGCTCACCAGCCACTTCCTGGAAACCCTATACAGGGTCGCTATGGGTCGGAATCGACGCAGTGGCACTTAACACCAACAGCAACATCACTGGCTGAAAAGGTGGCTGTTCAGACCCACCTGCCTAGGGTGCAGAAGAAAGACTGATGATCTGCTTCTGCAAACCTGAAGGAGTTCAGTTTTACTCTAACACACGGAATTGCCTCAAGTTGGAATTGACTTAACGGGCTTGGTTTATATTCCTTGTCAGACTTGCTACAGGAAACTTTCCTCCTGTTAGTGCCTCTGAAACAGGAGAGCAGTACCTCCCTTGTGGATGGCAGCATGATACAAGTGTTGGCTGTTGTCTCCACGATTGACACCGGGTTGGGGGGTGTGCCATATCACCCTGATTGTGCTCTGTCCCTCAGGCTTGGACATCCACTTCATCCACGTGAAGCCTCCAAAGATGCCTGCAGGCCGTATCCCGAAACCCTTGATGTTGGTTCATGGCTGGCCCGGAACCTTCTATGAGTTTTATAAAATCATCCCTCTCTTGACCGACCCCAAGAGCCACGGCCTGAGTGACGAGCATGTATTTGAAGTCATCTGCCCTTCCATTCCAGGCTATGGCTTCTCAGAGGCATCTTCAAAGAAGGGTAAGGGCTTCTGGAGTCTGAGTGCCCACTCAGCCCTCACTCAATGTAGGGAAGATTCTCCCATCAGATACTTCTTTGGGAAAGAGGCTGAGGCAGGGCATCAGCTGGGACTGAGGATGCCGGGTGTGGGGGTAGCTCTTGAATTGAAGTGCAGAGGAAACGAGGCATTTCATTACACAAAGCTGAAGGGAGGGACCAGGCAGAGCACCTGTCATTGTGTGGTGCTGGCTTGGGGACCTTGATTCCGGTGTTCTCATGGCTTCTCTCATCTGAGCCCTACCCTTTGGACCCCAGGATTCCTTCTAGCCTTTGCAGGCCTGAGAACTTTAACAGGGCACTTGGAGACCACAAGGAGTGACCTCCCTGTGACTCTGTTCTCTTTACCCCTGACAACCAGGCTTAAATTCCGTGGCCACTGCCAGGATCTTTTATAAGCTGATGCTGCGACTGGACTTTCAGGAGTTCTATGTTCAAGGTGGAGACTGGGGCTCCCTGATCTGCACCAACATAGCCCAGATGGTGCCCAGGTGAGACTCACTGTCAGGTATGGTGGTGGTGGTGGGGGGCCGGGATGTGCTTCTAAGAGGTGGTCCTTTGTGCAGTGCTGTCCAGTGGACACTGTGTCTGAACCATGGACCCTCCCTTACCCAGGCAGGGATGCTGTGGGTCCAAGGGAGAGGTGGCCCTCTGTCTTTCAGCTGTATCTGGGCCACTTTGACCTGGGTCCTTCCTCCACGTAATACAACACAGGACTAGTGACTGTGTCAGCGACCCAGGCTGAGGAGAAGGCAAGTGAGGATTTGGGCCTTTCTGAAAGGTCAAGCACTAGAAGAATCCTGACAAGAATGTTCTAGAAGTTCTGTATCTTTCCAAACTCCCTCCTACAATCTCCTGTGGCTGTTCCAAAGGGACAGGGGAGGAAGTGGACAGGCACAGTGCTCCTCAGTTTGTGGCCCGTTCCTTGTGGTCTGTTTTCATCCCTGACCTTGCTGTACTCTCTCTGCCCTCAGCCACGTGAAAGGCCTGCATTTAAACATGGCCTTCGTTATGAAAAATTCCTTCTTCCTGACTCTTATGCTGGGACGACGTTTCCAGGGATTTTTGGGCTGCACTGAGACAGACATAGAGCGTTTGTTCCCCTTCAAGGAGAAGGTCTTAAACAGCATAGTGAGGGAGAGCGGCTACATGCACATCCAGTCCACAAAGCCGGACACTGTGGGTGAGTATTCACAAGGTGGCTGCAACTGGCCCTTCCTGGAACACAGACATAAATTGCTCTGTGTCCATTCCATTCAATAAGGAACACGACTGGGGAGCCCCATTGTCCACCTGCACACTGCTCCCAGGGTTGGAAACATTTTGGAGGGAACTCCAAGTCCTTTGGACCCTTGAACTGTATTTTTTCATAGAAGCAAATTTACAATGGTCATCAAATTCCCACTCCAAAGCCAACTATTTAGCTGATTAAGTATTCATGGCGGCTTTGATCCCTGGCCACCCCAATCTTTGAACCTGAGTCCTTTGTTAGGAAACAGAGGGATGGGGAGAGGAAACAGCCTGGGGCCTGGGCAGTTCTGAGACTGTGGGGTGGATCCTCAGCAGAAAAAAAAAAGGGGGGGGGGAGGTGCCTCTTGGCCCCTGGGAGGAAGTTGTGACAAAAGGGAGGACTCAGAAACCATTTCTGTCACCAGGGTTCTGTTAAAGCATGATTCTTTTGTAAAAGGTAAACCCTGGCTCTCATACAACGACAAAATGAGTAAGCTTACAGATTTTATTTAGCTAATTAATTAAATGAACTTATAAAATTAAAAACTGGTTCAAAAGCAATTAGGAACACTGAAGTCAATTTGTTAATAGATCCAAAGCTGGTCAAAATCCACAGGGTCATCAGACTCAATTATATCTCTACTGCACAAATTTCATCTGCTTCTCTATGAACCAGAATCCTCTGCATTACTGTAGGTTTTCTGTAATTTATGAGGCGTCCAACAGCTGAATGACAAGGGAAGATGATGGGGCTCCAGTAGAACCAGATAACCCCAAAGGGGGTCCATTAGGAAACTCAGAATCCACTGAGAGAAATCCTTTTGCCCACTTCAAAACTTTTTACAATTGTCAAGACAGTCTTAGGTTCACATATATGATGCAACCTGTAATAATAATTGTACTGTATAAAACTACTGAAAAAGCATTTTTTCCTATTATGAAAGTAATCCATATTAATTGTAAAAAGATTGAAAAATGCAAAAACAAGTATTACAAAACTGAAAAGACAGTCACCTCTAACCTCCCTCCCTTCCCAGCCATCTCTCTTCCTGAACTTCAAAAGAACATTTTGGCTGGTGAATTTTCATAAATGGAAACATGACCCAAACAATCCCAGAAGCCCTCCGGTGCTCTCTCCCAGGCACACTTCCCTCACTAGATGAACCATTCTCCCAATTTTTAACAGATAGGTTGTTTTTATTTATTTGTATATTCATGTAATGGAATTAGAGTATCCATTCTTTTGAGTGTAGCGTCTTTTGCTTAATATTATGTTTGTGAGATTTACCTATGTTGTTCCCCAGACATTTTTAGTGACTGCGTGCTATTTTAGCTTATGGATATATTTGTTTGTTTACTGTAAACATATTTAACAAAACAGCTTCCATCTTAACATTTTCACCTGTGTAGTTCGGTGTCAAGCCCTAGTGTGGTACTGTGGGTACTGCAAAGTTGTTTGAACTACAAAGTCGGTGGTTCAAGCTCACCAGCTGCTCTTTGGAAACCCTATACAGGGTCGGAATTGATGCGATGGCACTTCACAACAAGAATAGTGTCATTAATTATATTCCCCATGAAACTCAACCATTACCACTACCTGTTTCCAAAAATTTCCATCCCCCTTAACAGAAGCTCAGTGTCCCCTAAGCAGTGAGTTCCCCTTTCTACTTCCCTCCCGGTCACCTCTGCTAATCACTGGTCAGTATCAGTACTTATTTTTAACTGATACCCTACTTTTGGACTTTTAGGTTCTCAGTTGCTGACAATTATAGCAAATAGACCCCAAAAAACCCCAAAACCCTTTTCAAAAATAACATTCCTAAGTATTTATTTGGGCCTCACACAACCCAGAGATATAGAGCCTCCGGTGTGAAGGAGGTTGCCTGTGTGATGTGACTCCCATGAAGTGGTGGGATGCTATGAGCCCTCTGTATTAGATGAGGGTGTCAAGGCTGAGGGTGAAGGAAGTGAAGTTGATGAACACCCCAAGACTTAGGGCAAATCAAACCTGGCTTCCTGTCCATGACCCACTATGTAGGGGCCAGTGCCCCCCACTCAGTCCTGAGTAGACCTCCTGGCTCCTAAGCTTGAGTCCTTCCTGTGTTCCTTTCCACCCAGGCTGTGCTCTGAATGACTCCCCTGTGGGGCTGGCTGCCTATATTTTGGAGAAGTTTTCCACCTGGACCAATTCGGATTTCCGAAACCTGGAAGATGGAGGCTTGGAAAGGTGAGACCCTCACGTGCCCCTGCCATCAGACCCCTTGCCAGCAGTCACTTTCTTTACCTGTTTATCTCCTGTTATCTCAACTCTGGTTGCTTTATCTGGCTGGGGAGGTGGGATGGGGGATGTTAACAAGTTCCATTTTTTGATTGACTCCCCATCCCTAGCCCCACTGAGCCTTATGGCTGCAGAAGCTGAGGCACAGAGAGAACTGCTTTTCCAAGCCCCACAGCGGGCTGTCAGGAATAGGGTGTAGGACTTGTGTTGCCCATGCTCTGTTCACTAAGCAGCCATCTCCTGGGGTCCAGGAGTCCCCAGGGCAGTGAGTGCCCTTCTAGAGTCTGGATCTCTCCTTTCTGAACCCTCTGGGGCTGGCATCATGGCCACAAGTACAGGTCACCTCCTCCAAGAAGACTCTCCTGACTTTTCCCTTTGTCCAGAATTTGTCCTTGTCTCTGTCCTTGCCTTTCCCCCAGCCAGTCAGTACAACCAGTGGCTTATTCTTGGTCTCCCTGCTGGGTCACATGCTCCAGCCAGACTCATTTTTGGATTCGCAATACTTAGCTTAAGGGCCTGGCACACAGTTGGTGCTCAAAAGGTACTTCTTAGCAAGTGAATACTACAGTACTTGCTTAAAAAGCTGTTTGAACTGCAAGGTCGGTGGTTCAAGCTCGCCAGCTGCTCCTTCCTTGGAAACCCTATGGGGTGCTATGGGTCGGAATCGACTCAACGGTACTTCACAACTTGCTTAAAAGAGGTAAATTTCAAGGATGCCAGCAGAACTGGCTGTTATTATTAAGTGCTGTGGAGTCTGTTCCAACTCATAGCAACTGTGTGTAGGGTTTCCAACGTTTTAAATCTTTGCACAAGCAGAAAGTCTCATCTTTCTCTCAAGCAGCTGGCAGGCTTGAACAGCAGACCTTGTGGTTTGCAGTCTGGTGCTTATTGTATGGAGCCACTGTGCTCCTCAAACAGGCTGTTAATGGACATGAATTTTGTATAGTGCTTTTACTTTAGAATTTTATACATTCTTGCCAAGTACTTTAACCCTGTTTTTGCGAGAAGAGAAACTGAGACACAAAGTCCCAGTGTTCCATAGTGACTGGACTGAGGCCAGACACGGGTCCCTAGATGTTTGGGCCTTTCTGTCCTTTGCGTCTAGCAATGCTGGGTCCTGAGGAAGAGAGAAGCCAGGCCTCATTACTGCTCCCAGGAATCCAGAGTCCAGGCAGCCTCCATTAAATGCCCCAAATCCCATAGGGTTCAGAGAGTAGAGATTCATTGCCCTAGAAAAATCTGCAAACAGGCCTTTGTGGAGGGCAGGGTTGGAGAGACCTATTATGAGGACAGTCATGGGAGTAGATAGGGGTGACATTGTTACTAAGCATGAGTCCTGGGCCCAAAGTGCCTAGATACGAATTCTGGATTCTCTGCTTATCAGTTAAATGGAGGTAATAATAGTGCCTATGTCCAATAGGTTTCTGAGAAGAATAAATGAATTGATCTGTGTAAAGAGCTTAGAACAATGCCTGCCTCTCAGGTTCTAAGCACTCTGCATTACAGTAGCTTAGAGACCTGGGGTAGGTTCTGAACCTGCATGATATGGGAAGGATAGCATCCGTTTGGCAGCATTGTCTGGAAGATAAAACCCCATGAGCATAGTGTCTGTGTTGGAGCTCCCATAGGTCCCACAGTTGTAACTGGTACTGAGTGGGGCTTCCTTTTCTGCTTCCCAGGAAGTTCTCCCTGGATGACCTGCTGACCAACATCATGCTCTACTGGACAACTGGGACCATCGTCTCCTCCCAGCGCTTCTACAAGGAGAACTTGGGGCAGGGCATAAACGTCCACAAGCATGAACAGTGAGCACAGTTGGAGCCTGGAGCGGGTGGAGTGAGGGTGGAACCTGCAAGGCAGGGAGCAGGGGAAACCAGTCTAGACCTCAAAGAGAAGCATTTGGTGGGGGAGGAAAGTACAGCCTGACCCAGCTCCTGCCTGGGTGTACACTGAGAACACTATTTAAAGAAGTCAGGGTGTTTGTAGAAATCCTTGGGCCTTTCCAATTGGCTCCTCGAGGGTACCTGACCCCAGATGTCCTTAGGGTTCCTCTATGGTCAGGATGCTAACCTAAGGGGGCACTGATGGCCTGGGATGTCTCCAGTGCCCTGTTAGGCCAACTATCTTCCAAATCTCAAGGAAATCTAGGAGACAGTAAAGGGAAGGGGGCACAGAGGTGTGGAGCTGGAGGCTGGCCCACCCTTACTTTCAGCTGAATTCTCTGTCCCTCTTCCCAGAAAAAAGGAGGGTCCTTCAAACAAACCCACTTCAGTGGAGTTGATTCTGAATCACAGCGACACTATAGGACATGGAGGAACTGCTCCTTAAAGCAGACTATGAGTCATGGGAGAAACAGTCTCCAGGAACAGCAATGGGATCGAACCACCCACCTGTGGTTAGCAGCACACTGCTCAACCCACTAGCCACCAGGGCTCCTCCAGGGCCCTAACTGTGTTGGAATTAATGGGGTGGGGTGGGAGAAGCAATTAAAGCCTGCATCTAATCTTTTCTTTAGGCTTTAAAAGCCGGTTTGGGTTGGGGAGCTCACTCTCTTTCAGAGGCCTCTGGCCCCTCTTGCTCTGGGAAAGGGAGGGTGGGACTAATCTTGCCCTCAGCAGGATCTCTTGCCTTCCCCCCCAAGGATGAAGGTCCATGTGCCAACGGGCTTTGCTGCCTTCCCTTGCGAGTTACTGCACGCCCCGGAAAAGGTGGTGAGATCCAAGTTCCCCAAACTGCTCTCCTATTCCTACATGCCCCGTGGAGGCCACTTTGCTGCCTTTGAGGAACCAGAACTGCTTGCCCAGGACATCCGCAAGTTTGTGGGGCTGGTGGAGCGGCAGTGAATCCTGGGGGACACACAGTCACCCCTGAACCCTTGCTGCTACCTTTCCCTTTTATAGGAAGCCCCCAAAATCCAAACACTAGCTCCTTTTGAAGCAGCCCCAGCCTCCCTCCCTGTTCTCTAGGAGTGAAGTGGGCAGGGAAGAGAAGGTTCCTTAATGCCCCTTTCCTAAGGGATGAGTTTGTGTCCTTCCCCTGCTCATGCTGGGCCCTCATGCTTACCCCCTTACTATTCTCCCCCACGTGGTGAGAATGTGGCTTTGATAATAAATAATAAACGTAAAATAAGTTTACATTGGAGTGACTTGCGAGGGGCTGGCAGGTCTGCAGCCTGCATTGGGAAGGCCCCCCCCCGCCCCTCCCGGGTAACAGAAGACCTGCTGGGCTGTAACTGAGGTCACACTGCTGCTAGGACCTCTGGTGTAAAAGGCTGAGCCCTCCACCTACTCCCAGTGTGTGGTCCAACTTGTGGGCAGGAGCAGTGAATCCCAGGGAGTGCCAAGGACAAGTCAGTAGGGAGAGTTAAGAGGAGATACAGCTATTAGAATAGAAGGGCCTCCCATTTGGGGCCTCATCCCCTAAACCCTGGCACAGCCAGGTGAGTGGTAGAGGAGGAGAGTAGAGCCCCGTGGCCCTGAGGCTCCAGAAGCCTGGGGAAGCACGGGTCCACCTCTAAAACACAGACTTGGGCGTCTAGCGCCACCTGGAGGGAGGAAGTGTCTCAGACACATCTCCAAATCCTAGATCCTACAGGACGAAAGGCAAAGGGTTCTGGGTTTCCTGCAGGGGGCACTCACTGCTCAAGAGCCAGGTACAGCTCTGTACCCAGCTCAGACACGTTCTCTGCCTCCTCTTTTCCCCTGGGGTGGAATCCAGCCCCATGCCAGTCCAAGCTGTCCCCCTCCATTGAGGAGTACAGACAGATGACAATGAGGGCTGAACCCCAACCCCTCTGCCCCAAAAAGGCAGGAAGAGGCTGTGTCTGAGCATTCTGCCCAAATGGGCACTAATTTATTAGTGATCTTCATTGTCCCTGCCTGACCCAGCTCGAGCTGGCAACACCGTACAAAAACCCAGACACAAGGATGCCATCGCGGGATGCGAAGGTGTATGTATGCACAGCTGACTAGAGCCTGCTGCAGCCAGCACAGTCCCATTCCCTTCCTGCTCCCCACAGCTGACTCCTGGGAACATCTAACTTCAAGAGGCCATCTGTGCCAGAGTACAAGGCCCCCATCTCAGACCCTGGACTGTTGCAGGCTCTGGCTACCATGGGGTGTGTGTACAGAGTGGAGAACATTTGGGTATTCAGAAGGGAGAAGGTCTCCACTGGTTACATTTCTCCCTATGACCCTCTACAGTCACTAGGGATAATGGTTCTGAGGGTCAAAATTCCAACACATGATCTGGGCTGAAAACCACTGGGAAACTCATTCCAGCTAGGATCTGGAAGCTGGTGCCAGAGGAGAAGACCTGGAAAACGTGCAGGCCTCGGGGAAGCAGGTGAAGTGGGAGGACTGTGAGTTATACCCCTCACTATTGCCGGTACCAGAAAAATAACCCACCGGTCCTAATGGGCATTCTACTGAGTCTAGGGCCTGAGCCCCTGGCCTTCCTGGGTGCACCTTTCAAGACCAAAAGAGCTTGAAATGGTGGAGAGAAGTCCTGAGCTTGGTTGAGGTCAGAGCCAAGCTGCTTCTGCTCCTGTGTCTCCTCCTCATCACCTGGCTGCAGAGTTTGGTCCCGCGGGGCAGCCCGCCTTCAGGCTTCTTGGTCATCAGCAGCCACACTGTCCGAAGGGCTGTAGGCCAATCACTGTCCTGGGAGAGTCTCGCTGATGTTGCGAATGGCACCATAGGTCTGCTGCTGTGGGGACAAAGCTGTCTTTTCTGAGGCCAGGCTGTTCAGAATCCGGGGCACGTAAGGCTGCCAGAAAATGGGGAGTCAGTGCGTGGATGGGGTGGGCATGACATTCTGTAACCATCCCTATCTGCTACCCATTTATCCTTTTCCTTCCAGTAAGACTGTCACACTGATCATAAAAGACACCCAATGAAATCACAGTAGAGACGTAGAAGTCAGGGCCTCAATATGCCAGCTGTGGAACTTGTTAGCAGCCAGAGCAAATGCAAAACCACAACAATTACCCAGATCTCATTTCCACAGAACAGAGAGCAATCCTGTTTCTCAGCCCTGGATCCTAAGGAGCTTTTCTCTTTATATGTGGGAAACCAGTCTATGCAGGGGGCATCCTCTCTAGGGAGGCCAACTTAGAGACAGCCAATTGAGCTCAGTTGCTGAACAAACTTGTGGATTCCCTCCAATCCCATGCTCAGAGCCCTGTTCCCCTCCTCCCAGAGCCCAGCTGAGAAGTGAGGGATGGCCTTGTCCACCTGTCCTATTTACTCCCATCTGGTGGGCACAACAAGCTTTCTGAGGACGTACTCTGTGGGGCTTGATGATGGACAGCTATTGATAAGGCTTGACACCTGGAAAGCACCCCTGTTGATGACGCTGGCCCAAGTATAGCAGCTCTGTTTTCCTTGCCCAGCTCCACCCTATGAACAGGGCCCCAAGGCTGGAAACAGAGAGCCCTAGAAGGACTGAAGTCCTGGTCTTTCTAACATGGTCCCTTCCTTTTAAGCTGGTGCTTGGCTACCTCTTGGGGCCTAGCAGAGACTCTCACCCAGGCAGGGGCAAATGAGTGACTGCTAAAGTTGCATCACACCATAGGGTCTTACAGTGTTGCTAACTCACCACACATCACATATGCAGCAAAGGAAAGTGAACAGGGAGCTGAAGGTACAGCAGGAGGGGGCGTACCTTGCACAAGTTTTCTCAGTGGACATGTGGCTTTACATATATAGAACCCCCCATCCAGCAAGACTAAGCATGCCTTCTCAGTTGACCTAACTCAGAAACCCACCTGCCATATAACCAAGGGACTTCTATCTTGATAAGAGACCATTGAAACTGTTTGCATGGGGCCTATCTGGTTAGAACTGTGAAAACCAGAGCAAGGAAGGACTAATACTTGGTGAGAACCATGACTTACTGTGAATGGTTGGGGTGCGGGGGCTTCGGCCTCACTTTCTTTGTCACCTGCCGTTTCTTCTGTCTGAAGAGCCAAACATTGGAATGATAAACAAACAAAACTGATCTTCCTGAACCAACACCCTCCAAACAAATGGATGATTAACACCCAGTAGAACAGTACCAGCTGGCACCAAGCTCTCTGTGGCAGCCTTAGAGAGAACTTGGGGAGAGGTGCTGGGAGAAGTAAAGTGGGGGGAGGAAGCTATACTTCACACCCAGCTACCCACACCTTTCCCCTGGGTAAATAAAATCTGGATTAGACTGCTCATACATGAAGTACAGGAGGAGGGCCGGAGTAAGCCACCATCCCCTTCTCCACATCCTAATTGCACAGTGGTGGGGTGGGGGTCCCTTTACCTTGTAGTTCAGAGGACTGAGGTGTTTGAAGCATCCAAAGCAAGTGTAGGATAGGCAGATCAGGATGGTGAGCAGTACCACCAAGAAGGTGAACAGGGTGGTGGGGGCCATCAGACCTGGGGATAGAGTGGGATGCCAACCTTGGAGATGGGGGAATGGGCTGCCAGTCACTCTTGCCTTGCCACAGGAAGGGGGCCATCCCTGGTGCAGGGAAGGCCTACAACCTATACTCTTCACTCCAGTAGTTGGGATGGCACCTTCAGAGCCAGGACTGCATAGTGACCCAGTGAACAGCTGGTCAGATTTCAAAACCTCTGCCCAGGCCCCCAGCAGCTACTGGGACACCAAAAACAAAACAAAACTGGTTACTATTGAGTCTATTCTGACTCATGGAAACCTTATGTGTTTCAGAGTAGAACTGTACTCCATAGGCTTCTCAGTGGCTGCTGACTTCTGGGAAGCAGACCACCGGGACCAGTACAGCAAGTCAATGACAAATTGTCATCTTACTGTTGGGTCAGTCCCTCTAGTCTCCAGTGGCCTGGGCTAGTTGAAGTCTTCTCTAAACTGACTGGGGCAGTCACCCATTTCTTTACCTTTTGTTTTTAACTTCCAAAAGAATGTTGGCACCCCTAGCATGTCCCATCTTTCTCCGCTCTGTGAGGTGTGAGAACCTGGGTCCACCCACTATCCCCTTAAGAGCAATCTGGTTCAGACCCTCCAAAGTTGAAAAAGAGACTGTCTTCTCTCTAAGGGTGGCCAGGCCTTTCTAAGGCATACATCTGAACTCTGGCCAGCTTGGAAGCTCATCTGCCTATTGCCCCACCTAACCAGTCCTTCCTCTTGGGTACCACATTCTGATTGGACACGAAGTTGATGTGATGAAAGCAGTGAGTGCTCTGATAGGCTAGAGTGGCTATGGGAATGCGAAGTCAAGTGCTGGGCTTCTCACCCAAGCGCAGGAAGGAGAAGAAGAAGAGCCAGAAAAGGCACAGGATGGGAGCTGCCAAGGCCTGGTTCACAGCAGCGAAGTGGATCTTCTTCTCCAGCTTGGCAGGAAGGTAGACAAAGTAGAGGTTGTGCCGGTCCACCATGTGCTTGAGCAGGATGTAGATGAGGCCTTTGGAGGAAAGCTGTGAGCTGGAGGCCCCAGTTGGACCACCAGGACCTCTCTGCCCTCTTCCTCTAGGGTGGAGGAAGGGGAGCTATTTGTGGGGTTCACAGAGTACACACCCCAACAACCTGGATACTAGTGTGCTCTTACTCTCTCTTTCCACCCCTTCCTGGCCTCTTTCTGTGCTCAAAGTGTAGAAGCAACTGTGATTCTGTCCCTATAGAACACTGAAATTCTGGGATCATTTTGAGGAAAGAGGCTATTTGACATGGTTGCTTGGGCTCAGATTCTCTCTGGGCCCTTCCATGCTGAGGCTCTACACCATGGTCAATAGCTGCCTGAGGGTCTTCATCTAAGGGTGGCACCAAAGGTGGGTGCTACTTTTTCTACTATGTCAAGCTCTGTTTTTAAAATGTAATATTGTAGATTTTTAAAATAGTCAATTCTGACTCCTAACAACTCAGTGGCACAGAGAAGAACTGCCCCCTTAGGGTTTCCAGGGCTGTGGTTTCTATGGAACTGGACTGCCACACCTTTCTCCCACAGAGGAACTGGTGGGTTCAAACTGCTGACCTTTTAGTGAGCAGCTGAGCGCCTTAACCACTGTGCCCCCAGGACTCTGAAAATAGTCCAGGAGAGTAGGAGGCAGAAGCCAATGCCAGGAAGTCACACACAGCACCTCCAGGTGTGTCAGTGCAGAACTATACTCCAAAGGCTCTTCTAGACCTTTCTTCCTAAGCAGCTCTGGATAGACTCAAACCTCCAGACTTTCAGTTAGCAGCTCAGTATGTTAACTTTTTACACCACAAGAGGTATATGGGGGAAAATAAAGCTTCCTCTTACTCCTAAACCTCAGCTATCACTACCAACAGTTCTGGGGGTACGCTGTTTCCTCCTAAAGTCTTCCATTTGTCTGCCAGGCCCTGATGTTTTATTTTAGGGCAGTGATCAAGACCTCAGCCTTTAAGGCCAAATAGTCTGAATTCAAATCCTGGCTCCATCTCTCACTAACCATGTGTCTCCCAGTTCTTCACCTGTGACAGAGGTATAGAAATTAGGGCTGCCTGGGAGGATTGTGAGGGCTAACCGTGAGGGCCGGTGTGGAATGTAACAATGACTGGCCACACTGAGCACAGATGTGATCATTAGTCCCAGTGCTAATCTTGTTAAGTGCCGTCGAGTTGGTTCTGACTCACAGCAATCCTGTATTCGGTTTCTGAGGAGTGTTTGGTGGATTTGAACTTCCAACCTTGTGGTGAGCAATCCAGTGGTTATACTACAGCGCTACACCAGGACTCCTGATGGTAATCTTAGTTGTTGGTAAAATCAAAGGGTTAAAAACCAAGAATAAAGTGATGCTATGGCAAAGTCCTAAGGAGCTCTGGTACCGTAGTGGTTACAAATTGGACTGTGAACCACAAGGTCAGCAGATCAAAACTACCAGCTGTTCTGTGGGAGAAAGATGAGGCTTTCTGCTCCCATAAAGATTTACAGCCTCGGAAACCCTGTACAGGGTACCCTCACTATAAGTCAGAACCAATTCCACAGCACACAGCCACCATCACCACCATGGCAAAGTCCTGGAGAAATATGGACAGAGGGCATCGTTTGGAAGGCTGGCGGAAAGAACTCATTTGGAAATAAAATGAAATTTGGATTCACATGTGGTTCTTTGGCAGCTTGCTCAAATGGTTACAAGACATCTGTGTTTCCAAGTTTACATACGTCCTGGTGATGGTTGGCCCTGGGATACTTACAGAATTAGCCCCCCACCACCCTGGGCCTAGCTCTGAGGGACCACTGGTGGATACACCCCCTTCTCCATGCAGCTCCCCTTCCAGAAGGAGTCACTCACCAAATGGCGCAATGATGGGGCAGGTGATGCTATAGGCCATGATGACGGTGAAGACACACAGCATCCACGCGTACATAGCGCCAAACTCATACTCGAAAGCCTGGTTCTGGGAGGAGGCGGAGGGAGGAGCTCACAAGCTTGTCCTGCCCTAAAACCCCCCTCACTACACTCCAGGTGGTAAGGGAGAGCAGGGTGGGCCCATAACCACCCCCTCTTCAGATCCTTTCTCTCCCTCCACAAAGCCTCTGCCAGAGTTGCACAAGACATGGTGACGGCATATTTTCATAGTGTTTTTCTTGTTGAAATCAAAAGGACTATGGTCTTTGAGGTGGATCTACTAACTGAGGACAGACCGCAGAATGACTGGCATCAGATCCAACATCAGTCAGCTCTGCCATTTCTAGCTGTGTGTCCTGGGCAAAACACTTAGCCTCTCTGTGGCTTATTTGCTCATCTGTGAAGTAGAGATATTAGAAGTATCTATCTCATACAGCTGTTCTAAGAATTAAGTAAAAGAATGCAACTTTTTTACCACAGTACCCACAATGGCACAGGAGAATAAAAAGAACCCCTGCACCACCCAATTTAGAGTATCTTGGAACAAATGGCACAAAGATAAAGGACTGTGGCATCTGTGGTAATCTCAAAAATTTATGTAAATTGGCACCCTGAACAAGGGATTTGTGGATTTCAATTGTATGGATGCATGTCAGTGTCACGGCTTGAAGAAATGCCATATTCACATGGCAACTCTTCATGCCTCCAGCTCCCCGCCCTGTCCGAGAACACCAGCACAGTGCCTGCCACTAACCAGGTAGCTGGATAGGTGCCAAGTGCCCTGCAGCTGGTGGTCCCTACCCACCCTACTGCAGCCAAGCACCTGTCTGACGTTTCGTCGGTCAGCAGCCGTCTTGGCCATGATCATGCGAATGGTGTAGAGGATGAGGCCTGGCAACCGCAGCAGCTCCATGCCATTGCCAATGAAGGCTGAGGCGATTACATAGTTCACAAAGAAGGCACCCTGGTCAGGCAGGAAGACACACCTGGGGAAAACCAGGATCTGTGAGCTCTCACCAGCAACAGCCTCCTCCTTCCCGCTGGAGGGGAAATGAAGCCCCTCTATAGCTGGGAGCTTTACACTTATCCCTTCAGGCAGTGAGTGTGCAGGGGCACATCTGTGTGCCAGGCATTGTCCTAAGCACTGTGAGGGAGACAAAGCTGCTAGCCCTGCAACTTTTTTATCAGAGTACTCACAAGGACAAAGGAGACAAGCAGGCAGCAAAGGAGGACATTCAAGTAGGGTTGGGAGATGCTTACTACTTTATATGGAGCAGTCAGAGAAGCCTCCTGCAGAGTTGAAGGAGCCCAAGGCAGCTCATCTGGGAACCTGTGTGAGCACACTCCTCACAGAGGGAGCAACAAACTGAGGGACGGCTGTAAAGGGCATGTTGAACAGACCCACAGGACACAGAGGGGTAGGGGGAGCTAGAAGCTGGGTCAGAAGGAGTAGGACTGAGATGGATTGAACCATGCTCCTTCAATAGAGATGTTCAAGTGCTAATCCCCAGTACCAGTGATTGTGACCTTGTTTGGAAATGGAGCCTTATAAGCCATTATAAGCTCAACTAAGATGAAGTCATACTGGCGTAAGGTGGTATGTTTATAAATAGAGAAGAGACCCAGAGAGATACATGGGGATGACCGCTGAAGATCGATACAGCAGCTGGAGCGAGGCGTCTATAAGCTGAGGAAAACCACAGATTGCTGGCAACCACCGATGCTAGAAGGAGCCACGGCAGACACTTCCTCTAGAGCAGGAGTGGGGAACATGCTGCCCTCAGGTTGTAGAAGGCCCTCAGAATCATTTGGTCTGGCCCTGCCACGGCAACCATAGGTCCAGCCATCACACTAGGGGTGAGTTACTTAAATGTTTGACCAAATATAGCAGGTTAATTTTTAAGTTGATAATTTTGTATGACCCGTGAATGATGCTATAAATTTGGTACTTTGTCATGGCAGCCCCAGGCCCTAAAGTGGCGGAAAGGTGCAGAGGCTGGGTCTGACTGTGGTACGGTAGAGGCTGGGGCGGGTGGGTGCAGGAGATCACATAGATGGCTACTACCATCCATGTGTGGGATAAGGGCAGTTGCGGTGCAGGGGAGAAATGGTCAGATTCTGGGTCCCTCTTAGAGCTGTCAGGATTGGTTGTTGCCCTGGGCATGGCATATGAATGAAAAAGAAGAGATAGGAATAATTCCAAGGTGTCTTTTCTTTTCTTTTTTGCCAGAACAACTTAAAGAACTAGGTTATGGGTTGAGGGAAGTTGTTGGAGCAGGAGATTTGGTTAAGTGTGTGATTTCCATTAGAAGCCAAGTAAGAGTTGTGGGCAGGCAGTTGGATATAGGAGTCTGAAGATACAGGCTGATCATCACACAGAAGTTTTCAATGTATTTTCACTCAGGAGTTGTTGTTAAGTACCATGGAGTCAGTTCTGACACACAGTGACCACGTATAGGGTTTCCAAGAGAGCAACTAGTGGATTTGAACCACTGCTCTTGAGGTTAGTAGTCCTTTGCTTATACTACAGCATCACATCAGGACTCCATTCAGGAGATGTCAAGTGGAATTAAAACTCTGAGATTCACTCAGGCACGTAGTGAGGGAGGAGGGCTGAGGGCTGGGCCCTCTGCAGTCAGCATTCTTAGCTGGGGGAAGTGCCAAGGAGACTGAGAAGGAGAAGCAGAAGCAGGGACAGGGGAACCAAGAGAGCAGTGCCACAAAACCACAAGAAGATGGCATTTAAGGAGGGAAGTGTGGTTCAATGTCAGATGTTACTGACACATCACATGAGGACAGAGACTTGATCATTGTATGTGTCCATCTGGAAGTCATTGTCAACCACACAACCCACCACAGAGCAAGCTAGGTGTATGCGTGCCTGTGGCTTCTAGATCCCAAGTCATGATCTTACTCAGCGAGAACCCATTTTGAGCAATTCACCCATCCTTACAGATAAGCATGGCTCATGACTATAAATAACCCTTTGCAAGTTCCCTATAAACAATCCTTTGCAAGAGTCAATCCTGAGCCTTTGTTGTTGTTGTTATGTGCCATGGAGTCAGTTTTGACATAGAGCAACCCTATATAGGGTTTCCAAGAGTAGCTGGTGGGTCCAAACTGCTAACCTTATCGTTACAAGTTCAGTGCTTATCCTACAGTGCCACACCAAGGCTCTCCTGAGCCTTGTCTTGTCTTGTTAGGTGCCATCGAGGCAGTACCAACCAATAGTGACCGTATGCATAGCAGAACGAAACACTGCCTGATCCTGAGCCAACCTCACTACTGTTGCCACGCTGTGAGTCCATCAATGCTTCCACTTGGTCAATCCATCTCATTGGGGGTCTTCCTCTTTTTCTCTGACGCTCCACCTTACCAAACATGATAACCTTCTCCAATGACTGGTCCCTCCTGACAATATGTCTGAAATATGAGAGACAAAGTTTGGCCATCTTGACCTCCAAGGAGCACTCTGGCTGCACTTCTTCCAAAACGGATCTATTGGTTCTTTTGGCAGCCTGTGGCACTTTCAATATTCTCCTCCAACACCATAACTCAAAAGCATCAATTCTTCCATGGCCTTCCTTATTCACTGTCCAGCTTTCACAGGCATATGAGGTTACTGAAAATACCATGGCTTGGTTCAGGTGCACCTTAGTCCTCAAGCTGACATCTTTGTTCTTCAACACTTTAAAAAGGTCTTGTGCAGCAGAGTTGCCTAATGCAATACGCCATTTGATTTCTTGACTGCTGCTTCCGTGAGTGTTGATGGTTGATCTAAGAAGCATGAAATCCTTGACAACTTCAATCTTTTCTCTATTGATAAGAACGTTTATTGGTCCAGTGGTGGTGAGTTTGTTTTTTTTTTAAATGTCTACAGAGGTTTTATTTGTCATCAACAGAAACTGAAAAACAACCCTCATGTCCCTCTGCTGGTAAATGCAAATACAAACTGTAGTACATCCATTCAACTGGGTTACTACTCTCCAGTAGTGAGGAGTTTTGTTTTCTTTACATTGAGATGTAATCCACACCAAAGGCTGTGGTCTTTGATCTTCATAAGTAAATGTTTTAAGTGCACTCTGAAGACTAAGCTATGCCATGATAGTTTCAAGAACGGATGTATCTGAGTTATGATGTTGGTGAAGAATACTGAATATATACTATGACTGCCAGAAGAACAAACTGTCTTGGAAGGTGTACAGCCAGAATACTCCTTAGAAGCAAGGATGGTGAGACTTTCTCTCACATCCTTCGGACATGTTATCAGGAGGGACCAGTCCCTGGAGAAGGACATCATGCTTGGTTAAGTAGCGGATCAGTGAAAAAGAGGAGGACCTTCAATGAGATGCAGTGACAGCAACAATGGGCTCAAACACAGCAATGATGTCCATCTGAGGATGGTCCATGACTGGGTGGCATTTCATTCTGTTGTACATGGAGTCCATTTTGAGTCAGAACCAACATAACCACAAATCTTTATGGAAGCAGATTCCCAAATTTATCTCACTTGGAGAGACTGGTGGGTTTGAACAGCTAACCTTTTGGTTAACACCCCAGAACTTAACCACTGTGCCACCAGAACTCCTTTTAGCAGGTGTGGTACAAGCTTAAAATCCTAACAGAGACCCACCTCAGCAATACATTTAACTCCATTTTCCTGGCAAAAATACTCCTCAGACCAGCAGTTCCTCTTTTCCCAATGCTTAATTATTACTTTCTCTCCTCCCCCACCCCCCACACCCCTTTTCTGCCACCACTGAGACCTGGCAGTTCCTTCTCCCCAAGCAGCTCTGTTCTCGGTAAGTAAGTTTCAAAGAATGAAGGAAGACTATCGCTAATTGAATTTTAGCCTAAAAAAGTAACCACATTTCTGTGAGTATAACACAAAATAGAGCAGCTCCCACAGCACAGCTCATGGACTTGGGGGAACTCCAGCCCAGCCAGGAACTGGTAATGATGCCCCAAGTCCTGCTGTACGTGGGAGGAAGATGCTGGTTCAGACCAGACTCCCCTGCCCCCATAGCCCGGGTGGGACATTTACCTGAGGCCATGGCTACAGAACTCAGCGTGGCAGATACTTACTCCAGTCGAACAGGGCCCTCCGAGGAATTTTTGTCAAAGAGCCAGCGGAAAAAGACATCCAGGCTGAAAGGACAAATGAATCTGTAAGTATTCATTTCCAACATTCCATACAATCAGTATACATGAATCTGTTTTTGTTTTGCTTTCCATTTTTTCCTGCTTTAAAAACAGGCCCAATCTCAAGATCTGCATTTGTTTTCTAAGAAGATGCTACTTTTTACAGTGAGGCTTATAGGGGCTGCTTGAACCCAAACTTCCTTCCTACGGATCACAGTAGAACACTGTCCCACGTGTTGGAAACCCCCTGGGTTGGAAGGCACTAAGTTGTATCTTGATCTAGATCAATAAACACAGTGGCCACAAGAATGAACTCCAATGACCAGAAGATGATACAGAACCAAGCAATGTTTTACTCTATTGCACATGAGATCCCCCTGAGCCTGAATTGACTCAACAACCAAGAGTCAATCTGTACAGCTCTTCACAGTGGAGAAAGCAATTCCACAAACAATAGCCAAACTCAACCAGTGGTTGCGGAGTATAACTAACTGTCCCATAAGGTTTCCAAGGCTGTAATCTTATGGATGCAAACTGCCAAATCTTTCTATGGAGCAGCTGGTGGATTCAAACTGCAGAATCATCAGTTAGCAAAGGAGTACTTAACTCCAACTGACTTGACATCACTTGAAACATGTGTAGGGTTTCCAAGAAGTGGCTGGTGAACCTGAACTGTCAGCCTTTTGCAGTTCAAACCAACCTTGCAGTCCAACGCATTGACCCGCATTAACATGCAGCACCACACCAGGACTTCCCAGTTGAGAATAGTGAGACAGAAAGAAAAGGGGAAAGGAAGAGAGAGATATTGGGGAAGGAGGTGGAGAATAGAGAAGAGGAAAAGGAAAAAGAAGTGAATTCCTGAACCTCCTAAATGACATTGTTGCTGCAGCAATTGTGAGGATGGCACAGGATCTGGCTGTATTTTTTTCTGTTGTACATAGAGCCAATATGAGCTGAAATTGACCTGATAGTACCTAATAACAACAATGGTGTTTGCTAAACAAAAACAGACTGTGGAGAAGTGAAATGGAAGAAGGGTAGAAAAGGCTTGGGACAAGGACCTGAGCGTTAGTGAATGGAACTGTCAAGTATATAAAAATGAGAATAATTCTTATCTCTGTCCTTGGAATTACTATTAAATTTCTTTTTAAAAAAGAAAAGCTATTAATTTTCTATCGTTTCTTTCAACTCTTCGACTGTTCTGTATTTATAAACTTCTAGAAGGATTCAGGGGAGGCACAGTCTTCTTTGGCTTAAATAACTGTGACTATACTGGTAGTGTAGTGGTTACAAATTGGGCTGCGAACCTTAAGGTCAGCGGTTCGAAACTACCAGCCGCTCCACAGGAGAAAGATGAGGCTTTCTACTCCCGTAAAGATTTACACCCTCGGAAACCCTGTACAGGGTTGCTATGGGTTGGAACTGACTCGATGGCACTTCACAACAACAACAACTTAACTCCAAGAGGTCCTGATTGCTGTTGTTAAGTGACATCATTAAAAAAATTAAAAGTAGTGACCCCTGTACAGGGTTTCGGAAAAGCAGCTGGTGGGTATCGAACTGCCAGCCTTCACAGTCCAGTGCTGATCCCACAGTGCCACACCAGGAATCCAAAAAAGAAACAAAAGTTGGGAGGCCCTGATTGGTGGTGGTGTGCCGTGGAGTCAGTTCTGACTCACAGTGACCCTGCATAGGGTTTCCAAGGCTATAAATCTTTATGGGAGCCAAAAGACTCATTTTTCTCCTGTGGGATAGCTGGTAGTTTCAAACTGCTGACCTTGAAGTTAGCAGCCCGACTTGTAACCACTATGGTACCAGAGCTCCTTAGAGGCCCTGATTGTTGTTGTTAAGTGCCGTCAACTCGATTCCGACCCACAGCGACCCTGCATAGGGTTTCTAAGGAGCAGCTGGTGAGCTTGAACCACCACCAATCTTGCAGTTCAAACGACTTTGCAGTCTGACTCATTAGCCCACAGTGCCACATCAGGACTCCAGAGGCCCTGATTAGACACTCCCAAAAAAGAAAGGTCTTTGATCAACTTTATTTTCAAAGTTTATGTTGTTGTTTTTTAAAGGAAGAACTATCCTATTTCCAGCAGACTCAAAAGACCAGCACAACTGTACTCAAAGTGAGTGTGCCAAGAATATACATCAGCCCCCAAACCATTTCCATGTCCTGGGGACAGTGCTCTCCAGATGTTGCCCTGCCTCAGAATTCAAGGCCAGAGGTGGTGATGTGTACCTGGTGAGGCCGAGAGAAGGCAGGATCAGCACCATGAAGATCAAGAAAATGTAGACTTTGGTCATCATGATCCAGTTTTCCCCAGACCTGCAAGAAAGTCAGCGGTGAGCATTCACAGCCAGGCCTCTGCTACCGCCCAGTGCCCTCAGAACCTCCTTCTCAGGGAGGGACCCAGGCTCTCCCCAGCACTCACTTGGTCCAGTGAGACTCCAGCAGTGTGGAGTAGTAGACGATGGAAGGGAGCAGGGCTGAGAAGGACCACAGGAGAAGGGTTGGGAAGAACTGACTGATGATAGGGTTCTAGAAAATTAAATTTCACAGTAGAGAAAGTCAGGGTGGGCTTGTGGGCTCTGAGGACATGATCCACTGTCATGGCAACTTGGTGAGCCCCTGGGGTGGGAGCTGAGATTTTGGTCATCCTTGATGCCCACAGAACAAGCATTGTGCCTGGCACAGGGTAGGTGTTCTATAAATGTTAACTGAATGATCAATATCAGCTCCTTAGATTGTATCATCCACCCATCTGCCAATTTGTTGTACTGTGGTGGCTTGTGTGTTCCTATGATGGTGGAAAAATTTCAGTGAAGCTTCCAGACTAAGACAGACTAGGAAGACAGGCCTGGCAATCAACTTCCAAAAAACCAGCCAGTAAACATCCTATGGATTATAATAGAACACTGTCCCATGTAATGCTGGAAGATGAGCCCTCTGGGTTGGAAGGCAATAGGTTCTATTTGATCTAGGTCAATAAACACAGTGGCCACAAGAATGAACTCGAGTACACCAATGACCAGAAGATGATGCAGGACCAATGTTTTGTTCTATTGCACACAAGGTCCCTGTGAATCTGAACTGACTGAACAACAACTAAGAACCAATCTATACAGCTATTTACAATGGAGAAAGTAATTTCACAAACAACTGAACTCCACTTATTTGATTGGCTTGATGTGGTGTTGTGAATTATCTAATGTCTCTTCCAGCTATTGTCTGTAACTCCCACTAAACGATTCTGGCCTACTGGGTCTGAGTAAGAGAAGGTGGGCGAAAATACTGATAGAATGACATGATTCAGCTGTGTATGTCAGCAGAGTTAATCATAATTGTAAAAATGTGTAACTGTAGCACAGGAATAAAATGAACCATCTCCAAAGCAGGACAGGGAAGACCGTAGAAGAACTGAGGCATTTGAATTACAGTGCTGGTGAAGAATGTTTAAAGAACCATGGGCTTCCAGAAGAACCAACAAATCTATATTGGAAAAAGTACAGCCAGAATGCTATTTAGAAGCAAAGGCTTTGTCTCTCATCTTTTGGACATGCTGGTGGGATGGACTAGTCACTAGAAAAGGACATGATATATATATATATATAAAGTGGAGCATTAGCGAAAAAGAGGAAGACCTTCAAGGAGATGGCATGGTACATGGCAGCAGCAGTGGCCTCAAACACAACGGTGAGGAATGGGCAGTGTTTTGTTTTGTTTGGTTTGGTTTTGTGGCGCACAGTGCTATGAGTCAGAATTGACCCTACGGAGGGCAGCTAACAACAACAACGTTTTTAAAGTAGATCCTGATTTAGGAAGTGTTTATAATCTCATCAACTCATCTAGGTTTTTATTTGTTTGTTTAATTATGCTTTACCTCTAGAGCATAAATTATTTTATAACAAGATTATCAGAAAGTACAAAATAAATAAAATGGACTCACTTCAAAGAGTAACATAGGGAAAGAAAATAGTAACTTTACAGTTGTGAATCCTTACTTGATTAAAGCACTACTTTAATCAAAATCCTGTCACTGAAATCAGTGGGGCTCTTTCCACTCTTTCCTACTAGGAAAGATGCACACATCCATCACTGTGTTGGATGCTGCCAAGTCCACTTTTGACTCATAGCAATCCCGTGAGACAAAGTTGTTGTTGTTGTTGTTGTTAAATGCTATCAAATCAGTTCTGACTCACAGCAACCCTGTTTTGGACTTCCAAGGGGCAGCTGGTGAGTTTGAACTGTCGACCTTGTGGTTCAAACTGACCTTGCAGTCCAGTGCTTATCCTACAACACCACACCACAAGTAGCCAAGCCTCATAGGATTTCCTAAACTGTCATCTTTACAGAAGCAGATCACCAGATCTTTCTCCCTTAGAGCCACTGGGTGGTTTCCATTCACTAACTTTTGGGCTAGAAGCCAAGCACTTGATCATTGTACCACAAGGGCTCCTTCATACATCAACAGCACATCATTAAAACCATTGCTTAGATACACTTTTATAAGCCCTCCCTGTTTACCACAAAGTCTATAATTTTTAATGGATGTTTAACCTTCTATCAGACTGAATAGATCTCATTCAACTCAAATGGCCCCTATTGTTTAACATTTAAATGTATTCCATTCAAGAAATTTTCTGTGTAATATTATAAAGACATTCTAATTAAAGTGACCATGATTGCTCAGGGCTGAAAAGCACAGGAGCCACATGGCCCCTGGTTTGCTGTTCTTCCTCCTCCCTCCCCCCACCATGGTCCCAATTGCTCCCCCACCCACCACACCCTTGTTTCTCCAGCCCCCCTGGAATGGGCCCTATAGGGTCACTCACATTCAACTCATGGATGGGTTTGGTGACATTGAACTTGTCTATGGTGGTCAAAATGATAGAAGGTGTGGTCAGGAAAAACAGTACCACGAAGAGAGTGAAGTTGATGCCCAGCCACTGGAGCCACCAGCGAAGGCCCTGGATAGACAGGTTCTTCCTACAGAGGGCAGAACATAGGTCCCTGAGGCTTAGCTTCCCAGCACCCAGGGCTCAGGCAGACCTGAGGCCAAATTTAGGCAAGTCAAGACTGGCTCTGGGGAGGGTTCCTTGGGGCTCTGGAGCTCAGGCAAGCCCTCTACACCAACCTGAAGCTACAGGAAACGGAATCACGGGCCTGTGAGCCCAAAGATAAAACAGGTCACCCTCTGCTAATGTGGCTCCCCCACCTGGCCTCAGAGTCAGAACCTACCCCAAGAGATGCCAAGAGCACCCTAAGAGGAGCAAAGAAGGCACTGATAACATTTCTTGGGCATATCTGCAGTGTGTTATAAACATTCTTCCCAATGGGGCTATGGGTTGGAGAGGAAGAGGGGGACGAAGGGGCAAAAGCCCAGCTGGATATGTCCTGGTCACTCACCCACACCAAGAACAGATAGACAAACGAATTCCAAATTTCAAAAGGCCTTTGGATTAAAATGCAAAACTGGCAGAGGCTGGGGTACAACTGAGTGGAGGCAAGCAGCCAAAAGTCATTCCACAAGACACTAAGGTAGGCACGTGGGGCTGCTGTGGGGCTGCCCTCATCTCTTGTGTCCAGACTGGAGGAGGGGCAGCCGCATGACCTAAAGCTGCACTGTGCAGTACAGCAGCCACGAGTCAGGTGTGGCTACTGAGCACTTTGAACATGGCTAGTTTGAACAGAGATGTGCTGTAAGTGTACACTACAGATACACTGATTTTGAAGATAAGGTATGAAAGAGACATGGTAAAATATCTCAGTAATTTTTATACTGATTGCATGCTGAAAAGATAACTATGTGGACTATGTTGAGATAGAGTAATGAAAATAATTTCAACTGTTTCTTTTTTGTTATTGTTTATTTTCCTAACGTGGCTACTAGAAAATGTAAAATCATACACGGAGCTTGCAACGTATTTCTGCTGGACAACACAGAATGCAAGGGAGTACAGCTGGAGTGAAGAGCTGGGTGGATACCCCAGGCCAGGCCATACCAAGTACATCACAGCACCCCAGCCCAGAGACAGGGGGGCGTCTCTACAGATCCTCACTTGGGAACTGTCACTGAGTGTCATATCAGTCCTGCGCTTCCAGTGACTGCCCTCCTCTCCCGGAGGGAAACAGGCCCCCTCTCCCCTCAGCCTGGGACCTCACTCACCAGCAGATGTCCTCGGGGTAAGTGGCGAAGGTGACAGTCCACTTGGAGGTGCAGAGCTCTCGGCTGTGCGACGATGGCTGGGGCTCCCCTCTGCACCAGAGGCCCTGACACTTGCAGGCATTGTAGTCTTTGAGGATGCTGCCAGGGTATAGCGGTGATCACACCCAGCCCACCAGTTACCATAGACCCTCAGCCAACAGGACCAAGAGAGTGCTATAGGATTGTCTGGGAGCCTCGAGGCACAGAACCTTTAATTTATTACTATTATTCTGATGAATGTGATGAAACAGGCACCAGGTTGGGCACACTATGCAGAAGATTTTGTCCAATCCTTAACCCACCTTAAAAAACCCTCAAGTGGATTCTGGCTCACGACAACCCATGCTCCATCCAGTTTTCATGGCTGATTTTCCACAAGTATGAGGGGGCTTCAAAAAGTTCATGGAAAAATTCCATTATCTTTCAATTACATTTTCTACAAACTTTGTGAAGTCCCCTCACAGATCGATAGGCTTTTTTCCAAGGCACCTCTGAGTGCACTTGAACCACCAACCTTTTAGTTAGCAGTTGAGCATGTTAACATTTATACCACCTGAGGATTCTCCAATCAACACTGTAAGCTAGGAATTACCATCCCCATTTAACAGATAAGGAAACTGAGGCTCTGTGAGATAGGCCTTGTACTCCCATCTGTCTGACTCTGGATCCCATGCTGTTTTCACTACCCCAACACACTCTTCCTGGACGGAGCTCTCCCCATCCTCCTGCCCTTGAACACAGAAGTCGGTGGGCCTCATTTCTCCAACCCCTCACTTCTTACCCAGGCCCCTTAGTGACCTCACAGAAAATCTGTTCCCATTCCAACACCAAGATTCCCCTCCCCAGGACTCCCACCTCCACCCTTCATCTCAACGGGTCCCACTCTCATGAATAACACCCCAGCTCCGTCTGTCTCAGAACATCCCTCTGCCTCCTGGCCCAACCTCACAGAGAGAGGTCTGTAATGAGGCAAAGGCCCCCGCAGGGAAACACAGAAGAGACTGCTCCCAAGTCCAGGTGTCCCAGGTGGGGAGTGAAGGGGAAGTGGCATTTACTTAACCACTTCCTTTTTGTCTCCTTCTCCCAATCCTACCCCCAGTGCTCCCCAGGAGAGATGGCACTGAGCTCTCAAGCATGGGAGCCATGTCAAGGGGCACAGTTAACCACACCCTAAGGCTGGGCCCCCACAGTAGTGAACACACTGGAGGTGGCCAGGGGTCTTCCCCTACTGTTCTGTAATTGTAGGTAGACATGAGGCCCATAGATAGGGAAGGGTCTGTGGTTCTGGAGCAGAGATCTAGAAAGAGGCTGGCAGCCATCCCACCTGGCAGGCTATGGGGTACAGGAGAGCCAATGAGATGCCCTAGGATAGCTGGTTAGAGCCTGGCAGTGAGCAAGGCCACATTCAACTTTCCAGGGCCAGCGAGTGTCATCAGTTCCACGGTTGCTGCCTATACCCAGCACCCACCAGCTGTCACATACCAGGGAAGGTGTGCAGATGGCTGCTTCCCTGGGGAAGGCCATGGAAATGCCACTCAGAAATGGCTGCATTGCTGACTAAGCATGCCATCTTTCTCCAGGAGGGGCAGCATGCTATCTGAAGAGGAACCGCCCATGCCCATACTCACTAGGTGGCCATGACCTTCTCCTGGAAGGTGACGAAGGCCATTCCCAGGGGCTGGAACTGAACCCTGCACTCTTCCTCTGCGATCAGCAGCTGCAGCCTGTTCTTCATGCACGTGTAGTAAGAGATGGCGTCCTCCTGTCAGGACACACCGCCCCTTGTGAAGATGTGGCTCTGTGCAGGAGGAGAGGGACCCCAGGGTCAGCACCCACACTCCTAGCTGGGCCGTGGGGCTCACCCGCTCACACCCCGGTACTTCACAGCAGCAGAACTGGCCACAAGGCTTGGGGTTGATGAGGGTCCGCTGGCCTGTCTTCGTCAGCAGGTTTGTGTAATAGGTCAGGCTCGTCTCAGTCTTCTTTCTGCAGCAGAGGTAGGGTGTGGGGAGGAAACAAGGAGCAGGCTCACAGTCTTTGGGATGGGCTCTCCACCCACATTCAGCAATCATCAGATAGCCAGAGTTGGGCATTCAGCTTTCTGAACAAGACCACCCTCCTCCCTTTTCAGTTGGGGAATTCAATACCAGCCAGGATAGAAGGGTGGGCATCACATGGGAAAAAGGGACAAAAAGATGCAGGCCAGCTTCACCTGTGGCACACCTGCCCCGCCAGCCCTCCTTACCTCTCCTTGCACAGGTAAATCAGCTTGGCCACATTGTAACACAGTTGGACCTCCACCACCTGGCATGTGGGATATGCATCCCTGTGCCCAGCAAGGGTAGGAGGCAAAGGCAGTCATTAGAAAAGAAAGCCCCCCCAGAGGAAAAACACCCCATCTCAGCTCCAAGGGTAAGGATGGTGTGGAGTCAAGCTACTGACTCATGGCCAGCAGAGACCTAGTTCTATTACCAAATGAAAACTTTGGAAACGTAATAAAAAGAGACTTATTTAATGCCATAATAGTAACTGCCTAAAATTGCTATGTTTATACCCATTTGGCTTTAAGTCAGCTGGCACGTCTCATGAGAAAAAGTGAACACTATCCTTTACCCTTTCTATCTACTCAAAATACTTCATTTACTGTGTGCTCTAGGTCCATATCTACCTCAGATCATCACTACAATCCTATTCAGGATGTAACTCTTCTGAAGGTCACAGAATTTTTAGAGGGTCTAACAAAATCAAGAGTGTGGTGACGGAGTAACAGAATCCTTGCCTTATATGCAGGAGACCTGGGTTCAATTCCCGGCCAATGCACCTCATACATAGCCATAGTGGAGGTCTGCATGTTGCTATGAGGCTGGACAGGTTTCAGTAGAGCTTCCTTCCAAACTCACACAGATTAGGAAGAAAGTCCTGGCAATGTGAAAATCAGCCAGAGAAAACCCTATGGACCACAAAGGTCCACTGTACACAGGACTACCATGATTTGGTGGCCAACTTGACAGCAGCTAACAAAACACGACAAGCTAAGGACCCTTACCCCAGAAAATGCATGCACACACGTTAAAATCATAGCAAAAAAAAAAAAAAAATGCACTTGTTTACTATTGCTCAGGTACTGGTACATATATTAACTTATCTAATCTTCACTACCTTAAGGCCAGCAGTTCGAAACTACCAGCCGTTCCGTGGGAGAAAGATGAGGCGTTCTGCTCCCGTAAAGATTTACAGCCTCGGAAACCCTGTACAGGGTCGCTATGGGTCGGAAACGACTCGATGGCACTTAACAACAACAACAACAACAACAACAACAATCTTCACTACAACCAAATGAAGAAACTGAGGCCCAGAGAGAAAAGTGGCTTGTGCCTCAGGTCACATGGTGAATGTGTGAGCCATTTCACGCTCACAGTCACCATCAGATGCTCCCTCACTACACACAATATTGTACATGTGACTTCTGGGGATTCTTGGACAACACAGCCCACCTACTGTATGCCAGGCACTGTTCTATGTGCTGGGGATTAAGCCTAGACAGATACACTTACATTTTAGTGAGAGAGAAAACCCATAGACACATACATCATTCAGTTTATCGGGAGGATCACTTCAGGCCCCACTGAGAATTTTAGGAAGAGAATTTCAGTGTAAGCATCCTGCTATAAGGTACCACCCCCACCCATCTGCCAGTTTGTCAGACTGTGGCAGCTTACATGTTGCTACGATGCTATAAGTTAAGGATTTCAAGCTTAGCAGACAAAGTTTCAGTGGGGTTTCTAGGCCAAGTGTAGGCCAGAAGATCTGGTAACTTACTTACAAAAATCAGCCAGTGAGAACCTTAAGAATACTGTCTGGTATAGTGCTGGAAGATGAGCCCTCTAGGTTGGCAGGCACCAAAAGCACACGGTGACCATCAGAGCAGATGTGATTACACCAGTGACCCTGAAGATGGTGCAGGACTGAGCAACGTTTCCTTCTGTTGTGTATGTGGGCACAACTAACATAACCATAAGGCATATTCACATGCCAATCCTCACGGACTGCAAGTGTTCACAAATAGGGTCTCTTAAAAGGGAAAAGTATGACTTTATGTGGGGACTTCTTTCTCTCTTTAAGACCATTCTGATAGAATCCCTCAGCCACCTGCATAATAAAATGGCTGCTTACCACATTTTCGCTCTTCCTACCAGAACTTCTCTTCCTACCGGAACTTCCTCTCTCCCTACCAGAACGTCATCCCTAGTCAACCTATCACCTACCTCCACTAATCTCAACCCCTCCCTCCTCTTTGACCAGTATGAAAATCCTTCCCCGGGCAATACCTCTCTCTTTCCTTCTGACCTCTAATAAAGCCTTACACGTGGGTGTTTGTGTTCTGGCTCATTCCATTTCACATTTATTGGGCTGAAACCCTGAAGGGACTTTGCCGGGACTTGCAAAGATCCCCAGCTCTCGGGTTGATCTGCTTTCCGGCTGTCCCTCATGAATCTGCCAACCAAACACCCACCCAGGGGTCCTCATCCATTGCCGTTGCTGACTTTTACAGCCACACACCGGTCAACAATCTCAGAGTGATTGTTTGGGCATGCCTGCCTCTCTCAGGTCCTCTGTGCTGTCAAGTCTAAGTCCTAGCGCTAGGCCAGATGGACTCTTCTCGGCCCGTGGCCTAGGATTGCTGCTCTCGGGGGATGCACCATCAGCTCAATTCCTTTCTCTTCTCTCAGGGGTCTGGCAAGAGAGACGAAGACGCTCCTCTCTTTGCCCTTCTCCTCTGAGGCTTCCTGATCCTCACCCTAACTCTCCGGCCCGCAATTATCATGGGAACCTCACCATCTAAATCGCCTCACTCCACACCCTTGGGTTGCCTCCTGCGCAATCTTAAGGCACTAGGGCTACAACTGGATATCAAGCCACAACGCTTACTCTTTCTGTAATCAAGCAAATGGTTCCTAATGGCCGGAGAATGGCATCTTCAATTTCAACATCCTTCATGACCTTGATAACTTCTGTCAGCACAGCAGCAAACAAATGGCCTGAGGTCCCCTACGTACAGGCTTTCTTTTCTCTCTGTTCTCATCCTTTTATCTGACTTGCTCCCTTTTTCAAATCCTTCCAGCCCAAGAGAAACCACCCCCATCCAAGACCCAAGCTCCCTCCCAGATGTTTCCTCTTTTGACCCATGAGACCATGTCCATCCCCCACTTGCATTCCCCCTTCATACAGCCCTTCCTCCTCCTCCTCCTCCACCCACCTACCTCCTCTTCCCTCTCCTCCCCATGGCTCTGTTCCACCACCATCTGATGGTCAAGCCTCATCTACTCAGCTGAACCCTCCCTCTCCACCACATACTTGGTCCTGAGACCACTCTCATTGATCCCAATACCCACCACTGCCTGCACTCCTGATGCTATTACATGGGGTAGCTGGGGCAGAGAGCATTGTTCATGTCCATGTTCCCTTTTCCTTATCTGACCTCTCACAAATTGAAAAGAGGCTAGGAAATTTCTCCTCCCATCCAGACACCTACATCAAGAGAATTCAGATACCTCACTCAACCCTATTACCTCACCTGACATGACCTCTACATCACTCTCACTTCTGACCAGGTGCATGCTATGAGCAATGAAAAGCCAGTGGGAGCTCAGGCAGTTCCCCCAAGAAGATCCCTCCTGGGATTATCAACCAGGCCACACCAACTGGGGACTTGGAGCTCATATCATTCTTTGCCTTGCAGAAGGCTTAAAGAGAACTGCTCATAAAGTAGTCAACTACAACAAGATTAAAAATATCACCCAAAATTTAGACAGAAATCCGGGCCAATTTCTATCACGTCTAACAGTGGCCCTACAAAAATACACCAAACTAGATCCAACATCCCCAGTAGGCATAGCAGTTATTAACACTCATTTCATCTCTGCTGGCCCCAGACACAGACAAGGCGAAATACCTGTTACTGACCAATGCTCTACAGGGTTCCAGACCAAAGAAGGGGTAGAATATCCTCTGGGGCACTGCCCGGGCCCTGCTTCAAGTGTAACCAAGAGGGTCATTGGGCAAAAACTACCCTAGCTCTTGTCCTCCCCCTGGCCCATGAATGCCCTGCTTGCAAACAGGGGAGACACTGGAAGGTTGATTGCCCCTTTCTCCAGAGAGGGAAGGGATCAATAGCCCCCAGTCCCACCAAGCAAAAGGGTTTGCTCTACCAGAGCTTCTAGAAGTGGTCACAGAGGACTGAAGGTGCCCGGGATCGCTGGCCCCCACGGAAATAACTCAGAGAGAGCCCAGGGTAATGGTCCATGTTCCAGGTAAGTCAGTCTTTACTTTTAGACACCGGGGCCACTTACTCAGCTCTACCAGAATACTCAGGGAGGACACACCCTACCCCTACATTAATAGTTGGGGTTGACGGAGTCCCTACTCGGCCCGTCATCACAGAAGCCCTAGCATGCTCACTTCATGATACCCCATTCACACATGCATGTCTAGTCCTATCCAAGTGTCCTACACCAATCCTAGGACGAGACATTCTAGTCAAGTTCAAATCCGCCCTCATATTATATCCTATTAAAACTACCATGCCTACCTCACCAGCTGGCTTGTTCTTGCTGTATGCTGCACCAGAGTCTAAGCACTGGCTAAAGACCTCTCTAACCTCAGTCTCTCACCCAGTACCCTCCTTCAATATGTGGATGACCTACTTCTATTAGGTCTCCACACCTCCTCCAACATCTACTGACCCACACAGCAGTCTCAAATCTCTCCCCTTCACACCTTCAATTATTCCATATGGTTTTCATTGAAAATCCCAACTTTAAATTAGAATCTTGCCCCACCCCCACAACCCCGCTTCCCTCCTCCCTATAACCACGAGGGATCTCTCTCACTCATGTATGGAAGCTCTAGATCATCTCCCTCCTCTACCGCACATCTCCACCCTGCTGCCCCACCCGGATCACATATGGTTCATCAATAGCAGTTCCATCAACTCACCTACAGGCCAATGCCAGGCCAGCTATGCCATTGTATCTTCAGATAGGGTAATTGAAGCCATATCTCTTCCCTTTAACACAACCTCCCAAAAGGCTCCCCTATAAACAACAGTCTCCTAGTGTTACAACTACTAACACAAGCAGGAGTCCTACACTGTGGAGTCATCAATCCATCAATGACTCCATCTCACAGGGAAACAATAAGGCCAACCCGCAAAGCAAAACGAGCGGCCATGCTCCCACCTCCGTCCACACAAATGCTTGCTGTTCCCCCTATAATGCCCCTCTCTAACCCCCTTGAAACACAAGAATGCCTTCAACAGGGAGCCACACTCACTGGGGACTGACTTCTTCTCAAGGGACTGTACATTTTCCCCAGGTCACAGGCCATATACATCCTCACGAATATACACAATACCCTTCACATTGGGCAGGAACCCTTATTCCGCCTCCTACGATCCGTATTTTACTGTCCCCAAATGCCCTCACTACATCAACAAATAACTCAAACATACCCCACTTGCTTAATCACATCCCCACAGGGAGCATTGCCCCCCAAATAATTTCCCACCCATCAAGCCCGCAGCTGTCTCCCAGGAGAAAACTGGCAAATGGACTTCACACACATGCCCCCTCACAAAAAACACAAGTACCTCCTAACCATGGTAGATACCGTCTCAGGATGGATCGAGGCCTTTCCTACCATCTCGGAGGGTGACACAGCACTCACACACGCTCTTTTAACTGAAATTATTCTGCCCTTCAGCCTTCCACACTCTATATAATCGGACAATGGTCCTGCCTTCATCTCCCAGATCACCCAAACTCACTGCCCAAGCCCTCAACATTACCTGGAAACTCCACATCCCATACAGACCTCAATCATCTGGCAAAGTGGAAAGGGCAAATGGCCTTATAAAAACACAATTAAGCAAGCTTTCATTAGAGTTACACATACCATGGACAGAATTCCTTCCCATAGCACTAACAAGACTAAGGGCAGCCCTCCGAAAATCTACCTTCTTAAGCCCATTTGAACTAATGTATGGATGACCATTTCTCATGGGAAACCTCCCAACCACCTCACCCCCACATGCTGACTATATCCCAACCCCAAGTATGGTCCATCATTTGTTACGAGCCCACACAGACCAATTTCTACCCAAACCCCATCCAACGGAACAACACTTCCGGGTCCAACCTGGCGACCAGGTGTACCAAGCCCTTTGCAACCAAAATGGGAAGGACCCCTCAAGGTCTTACCACCCCCACAGCAGCCAAATTAGCTGGCAGAGCTTTCTGGTTCCATACGTCACGCGTAAAACTGGCACACATAGTTTCATCCACTCCCAAATCGGATATTAAACCAGGCATCCCCCTTTACCTCTTTCACAGGATTGACCAAGCTCAAATCCACCCACATCCGAGAGGAATAAATGCATGACTTCTGCCTAGTCACCTGATTTTCCTGCTTCCTCAAGCAGGTGGACCAGGATCTCCAGTGGTTCTTTCCAAAGGGTAACACTCCTGACCTATTCTGGTTCTTCAGGGCACACTCTCTGATTTCTCACCAGACTAAATCTCTCTGCTGACAGTCTTTCTCCTTTGCTGGCTAGCCCTACCTCCACATACTCCCTTAGGCATACCTCCATGTTAACTTGCCACCCGGCCTTCCCCGCCCCCTACGGGGCACTACCCTTGCAGTAGGCCTCTTCTCTGTCTCACCCCTAGTGGCCTGGCCATTCTCAAATACTTTTTGCCTTACTCTTTTTTCTCCTCATAGTGGGACTTATCATCATCCCAGTATGCTCTCCATACTTTTTAATCTCAACTTGATGATCAGTTTGTGCCTTAGCCAAAATGGCAAAACATGTTCAACCCCTCATACAGCCACGGATTGCTCCAATGTCCTGACCTTTATGCACTCTGCTTGCTATCTGGGACAAATACCTGTCACCAACCAGTTTTGTGGAATCAGAGTATGATACCTATCCAAACTATCCCAATCCACAGCTTGCAAAAGGTGGTGCAATAAACCTGTCTGCTGGACATATCAAACCCAAATAGTGATGTCAGATGGGGGTGGGGGCGGTGGCAGATGCAGCGAGAAAAAAGTTCAGTGTAGAAGCTGCAAAGAACCTCACACAACGGCTGGACCCAGGATATAAAGGATTACGAACATGGCTAAAGCTTGACAGCATCCGCTAACCCCATCACACACTAATCACTGATGTTGTTGTTGTTGTTATGTGCCGTGGAGTCGGTTCCGACTCATAGCGACCCTGTACAGGGTTTCCAAGGCTGTAAATCTTTACGGGAACAGAAAGCCTCATCTTTCTCCCGCGGAACAGCTGGTAGTTTCAAACTGCTGACCTTGCAGCTCGCAGCCCAATTCATAACCACTACACTACCAGAGCTCCTTTGATATAGGAACCATATTCAATAAAACCTCATGCTGGGTTTATTTCCCTATAGGGACCTGGGGTACTCAGCCATTCCTGCTGACCCAGTCCCTAAATCATATCCTAATACAACCACCATACAGTACACAGGACCTCTTCTCACAGAGACTGGCCTCAGTAATTCCACCAACCTCACCTGCATTCATAACCACAGCAACATCACTAACCTTGCATCCCTGGTGCACTGACATAACAAAGGTAAGCAACCCAACATGTGGGCCAAAAGGAATATTTTTCTTATGTGGAAAAGATTTTCAAATGCCTACCCACACAACACCTGTGTGGGGTCACATATTTAATCCCTGCAGCCTGAATCTTAACCCCATCTGATTAGGAACATCCATACGTCTATTACAAAATAATTATCAGAGGCCTTGAACAGGGACATGGAGAGGGTAGCAGACATCCTCCTTGCCTTACAAAATCAAGTTAACTCACTAGCTGAAGTAGTACTCCAAAACCGATGCAGTTTAGACCTCCACACAGCCGAGAAAGGGACATGCCGGACCCTAGGTGAGGAATGCTGTTATTTTGTCAATGGGTCTGACATAGTCCTCAGCAAGGTAAAAGGATTAAAGGACAGAATTCGCACTAGGCAATCAGAAACAGCAAACTGTGGTTGGACCCTAATGTCCTCCTGGTGGCCTTGGCTCCTCCCCTTCCTAGGACCATTAACTATAATCCTCCTGATACTGTTATTTGGCCCCTGCCTATTTCACTGTCTTCAAAATTTTCTTCAGGAACGCCTGAGGGCCTTCACAAACCAGACAGGGGGCGAATTCCTCATGGTCGGATACCAACCACTGCCAAGCAACAGGACCAGCCAGCCAGAAGAACATGCCAGATACATAGTTCCCTCCTCTTTGCCCCCTTCCAGCAGGAAGCAGCTCCAGAAGAAATGACCTCCGCCCCTGTACCCACAACAAGAAAAGGCTGGAATGATAGAATCCCTCAGCCATAAGCATAATAAAATGGCTGCTTACCAGGTTCTCGCTCTCCCTACTGGAACTTCTCTTCCTACCGGAACTTCCTCTCTCCCTACCTGCACGTCATCCCTACTCAACCTATCACCTACCTCCACTAATCTCAACCCCGCCCTCCTCTTTGACCAGTATAAAAATCCTTCCCCCAGCAATACCTCTCTCTTTCCTTCCTACCTCTAATAAAGTCTTACATGTGGGTGTCTGTGTTCCAGCTCATTCCATCTCACACATTCAATAAGTGGAACTACTGTTACCAAAAGTTATATAGTCTTTGGGGAACTGTTTGAATGACTAGAGAAAATGATTACAGTATCCAGTGTTCATATATAAGTAACTATTTCTAGAATATTCAGAGTTTGGGAAGAAAAGGCTAGTCAATAAATTTAAAACATTCATTTTACTATTGTGCTTAGCCAAGTGCTTTGTTCATGAAAAGTGCACAGTTAAAATTCAGACGACCCTTAATTCATGGTGTCGGTTTGGCATACTGTGGTGGCTTGCATGTAGCTGCGATGCTATGCCACCAACCAGTATTTCAATTATCAGCAGGGTTAGTTACCCATAGTGGGCAGATTCTGGACTAAGACTGACAAGGATGAAAGACCTGGCAACTTACTTCCAAAAATCAGTCAATGAAAGCCCTATGAAGCACAATTGATCATTATCCAATTATCAGTAAACACGAAGATGGTGCAGAGCCAGGCAACATTTCTTTCTGTCATACATAAGGGTTGCCATGAGCCAGAGTTGATTTGATAGCAGCTAGCAACAAGTCCATACTATAGTTGGTGACAGCTGAGTGAATAATGAGCTGAATGAAAACAAACTCAAACCCCAGGCCCTTAGTCTGATCTTTAAGCTCTCCACCACGGGGTCCCCAGGAGCCTCCCCAGACTGCTCCCTCCCTGATTCTGATGGTCCTTGTGAAGCCACCGGGGGCCTTTCCCTGTGCTTTGGGTACTGCACATACCATTTCTCACAGAAAAGCCCTTCCTCAGCCTTCATCTGGAGGAGTGCTTGGTACAGACACTCAGCTGAGGCGTTTCCAGGGAAGACTGGACTCAGCTACATGGTGAGCCCTGTCTGGGAGGACAGGTGTTTATGTCTCCTGACAGGACAGAGTACTCACTCAGCAAATGCTTGCTGAGTGGACAGGTAGAAGGACTGAAGGACTGTATGTCCCTAAGGCCTTCCACCTCTTAGATCCTGTTTACTTATTGTTCACTTGTTGTGGGGCAGCGCAAAGCTCACGCTGAAAGCTCCGGCACAAATTATTTTCTTTACCCGAGAGGCTCTCACAGCACTTATCCGCACCTATACTCTGGTATGTACACTCTACTGTGAGTACATGGGGCAGCGTGGCTGCATGTGAAGGCTGGCTCACCACAGCCTTTCAATATCCATCTGACAGGGGCAGGCCTTTCTCAAATCCCACCCAGTCCTGTGCTGTTTCTGCCTGGAGGGGGTTCAGCTCCTCTCCCTGTCCCTGCCTCCCCCATGGGCTGCTCACCGGAAGTGGCTCTCCAACATCTCCTTGTTGGCAGCTCTGGGCAGCCCTGTGATGAACAGGGTCCGTCTCACCTGCCAGAGAAAAACAGCAGGAAAAAGTCACCAGGGCAGCCAGTTTGTGGTGGTTCCAGGCTTCCCCCCTGCTCTAGCCTCCAGGAAGAAAACAGTGAGACATTAGAAGATTCACAGAGACTTGCGCTTTCCCATCTTTCTGTGTCCTTGGGCAACCATAAAGGGAGCTATTTACATAGTATCTTCCTCCATGGCGCTACAAAGAATACATTTCCACAGCAACTTGGAGCCTCCTTTCTAAGACAGGATACCAGAAAGATTCAGAGACGGGAAGTAACTCAAGCCGGGACACAAAGCAGATCAGAGGGGAACCAAAGCCTGAAACTCACATAGCACATACCTCCACCACTCACCAAGCAGTGGGCTGCAAAGGGAGAGGGGGCTGCTTTCAACCCAGACTTCCAAGAAGTTACTTAGAATCATTAACTATGAGCCCAGCTCCCACAAATCAAAGAACTACTTGGCAAAATACCTAAATCGTAAAGCAATCCAGTAGGAAATTTAAAGAGAGAGAGAGAGAATGCCAAGTTTGGGCACAAATAGGTAGTAAGCAAGATTCTGCACACAGCCTTCTTCACTTAGTTACTTTTTTTGAATTCCTATGTTTCTGATTCATCAGCACTGGGCTCATCAACTTGATTGTTTTTAACCATTTCTATATATACACCAGTGACTGATTACATTCTTCAGGTGCAACCATTTTTGCAGTCCTTTTCCACACTATTCCATCAACATTAACATAAACTCAATGCATTCTAAACAAAAACTTCTCTCACCCCACCCTCCCACCTCTAGTCACCACTAGTAAATTTTGGTATCCACATATTTGCTTATTTCATATAAGTGAGACCATACTTGTATAAGTACTTTTGTGACTGGACCAAATGTGCTCAGGAGTCCTGGTGTGGTGCTGTAGGATAAGCACTGGACTGCAAAGTCTGTTTAAACCGCCAAGACCGGTGGTTCAAACTCACCAGCCACTCCTTGAAAACCCTATTACAGAGTCCCTATGACTCGATGGCACTTAGCAACAACAACAATTTTGCTCAACACTATGCTTTCAAGTGTCCCTCTTCACTAAGGTGCTGTAGAATCCACCTCAAATGCCATTGTCTCCAGCTCCCACCCGGGAACCCTCCTCCCAGCCTTGGGCTGTAAACCAAATCACTCACCAGGCTCTCGGCTTTGTACTTGATGGACTGGATGTGGTGCCGCATGAAGCCTACGGTGAGGATGAGGTAGATGACAGCAAAGATGGTGTGCAGCCAGAGGAGGTTATTGCTGAGGGGAAGACACTGGCTGGAATTAGGGGAGGGCCCTGGTGGAGGGTGGGATGGTGTGGGGACTGGGGCTTGGTTATCCTTGATACTGAGCTGAGGACCCATGGCTTCATCACAACAGACACTGTTCATCTGAGGCCCTGGGACCACAGACTCTCAGCCCACAGTGAAGACTTCCAAGAAGCCATCCTGATGAATGAATGAACTGGTCTACAGGGCCTCTGTGTTTTGTTAAAACCAGTTACCATCTGGTGGTGGTGTGCTGTGGAGTCGGTTCCGACTCATAGAGACCCTGTATAGGGTTTCTGAGACTGTAAATCTTTACTGGAGCAGAAAGCCTTATCTTTCTCCTGAGGAATGGCTGGTAGTTTTGAACTGCTGACCTTAAGGTTAGCAGCCCGACTCATAACCACTATGCTACCAGAGCACCATCTAGTCAGTTTGAACTCTTGGGGGCCCCATGTGTTGCAGAGTAGAACTGCACTCCATAGGGTCTTCAAGGCTGTGACCTTATAGAAGCAGATCACCAGGCTTTTCTTCATAGGCACCTCTGGTTGAATTCAAACTGCCAACCTTCCCATTAGTGGTCGATCACCCAAAGCACTGTCTGGTGTTTTGTTTAACTCCCTGCAAATAAGGGTGATCTGTTGTATGATCTTGCCCATGACCCAGTAACATACTAACTATAAAAAGTGCTCTCAAACATTTCAGGCTGCTCTGGACTAAGTTTAAGGAATCGTGGTGGTGCTGTGGGTTAGGCACTGGGCTGTTAACCACAATGTCGGTAGTTCAAAACTACCAGTCACTCTGAGGTAGAAAGACGAGGGTGTCTGCTCAAGTCAAGATTCACAGGCTCTGAAACCCACTGTAGGGTTGTTGTGAGTCAGGACAGACTTGATGATAGCAGCTTTGATTTTTTATTTTGAACTACCTATGGCCTACCCTGGGCTCCAAATCTGCTTTCTCCTTGGATCTTTACCCATTAACACCCTCACTACCCACCCTTACCCCTGGCCTGTCCCTCTACTCACTCCGTCTGTAGGTTTGCTATTGTCGTCCTCCCAAAATTGTAAGGGTCTTTATCTGCAGAGAAACACAGATACTTAGTTCAGACCTACATTGGGGAAGGTGGGTCTGTGGATCCTGAGAAGGAGGACCACAAGATGATCAGACCCATCAGAAGACAATGATATTCAGAAGGCAGGAAGGGGTAGGAATGAAGGATGAATGGACACAAAAAACACAAGGAAGAAATGGAAAGTGTATGATGACATTATGGGGATTACAATCAATGTCAGGAAACAAAATGTGTATGAATTACTGAATGGAAACTGATTTGCTCTGTAAACTTTCACTCAAATCACAATAAAAACTTTTGGAAGAAAAAAAGCCAATGGCATCCAATTACTCTAGAGCTACACTAACCAAAGCCTCTGCTTTACTTCAAGATTGTTGTTGTTGTTAAGTACCATCGAGTCAGTTCTGACTCACAGTGAGCCTATAGAGGGTTTCTGAAGAGCAGCTGGTGAGTTTGAACTGCTGGCATTGTGATTCACAGTCCAGTGCTAATCCTCTAGGGCCACACCAGGACTCAAAGTGACTGCCTGACAATGTCTTCTGAATTCACCTGCCACGGAGGTAAAGTTAAAACTTGGATTTCTTTTGCTTTGAGATTCTCATGGAAATCCTTAAGAAAACTAGGCACAGCATAAATTTTTACCAAAACCAAGGTAGGGAATCATGAATAAGTGGATTCATTATCGTGCTTTGGTTCTAGATTTCGTAAGTTACTTAGAGATAGAATTTTACACTCTGAATTTGACTTTTAAGTACCTATATTGGTTTTCAGGTCCACTAATTATGACATCCTAATCCTGTGGGCTAATGTGTCAGACTGCAAAGTCATTTGAACTGCAAGGTCAGTGGTTCAGGCTTACCAGCTGCTCCTTGGAAACCCGCTACAGGGTCGCTATGGGTTGGAACTGACACAACCTCACTTAACAACAACAATAACAACAACTTGCATGAATCCCTGTAGGATGAATACTGGACTGCTAATCATAAGTTCAGCAGTTCAAACTCATTAGCCATTCCATGGGAGAAAGATGAAGCTGTCTGCTCCCATAAAGATTTAGTCTGAAAAACCCTATCTAGAGTCACTAAAAATCAATGCTGTATGTTTGGAATTTACTAGAAGGCAGAAAAGTATAAAGCACTCTCTGAAAGCCCCAAATTCTATAGATTTGTTTTTTTCCCTCGTACTTAGTTATAACCAGAGTTTATCTTAGAGTCTCAACCCTTGGCTCCAGCCCCTGGCCCCAAGTTTGGGGTGGCTTCGTCTCCATATCTTGAATCAGATAGAAAAGTTCAGAAATGCACTCAAGGATCGCACATCTGAAATTGAACATGGATTAGGAACTGTAGTTACCATAAAGAACCCTCCATCCCTGGGGCCACTGCTCTGCTTGGGACCTAACCCGGACAAGGATGGGAAGAGTCCTTACCCAGCAGGTCTCCTGAAAGGTTGACGGGCAGGATGACGCCCAGGGACAGGAAGGTGACCACCACCATCAGGCAGATGATGTGCCTCTGGAAGGACAGGTAGTGGATGGCGTCTTCTCCACACCACTCTAGGATCTGCTCATTACTGCCGAACACACACAGAAACTTCATGAGGAGCATACCAGCCAGGGTCCTTGGGGCCCACTACCTCTGAGGCAGGGCTCATTATTATCCCTGTTTTTCTTTTCACATAAAAGGAGACGGAGGTACAGACCAAAATGTGTAAATTTGAGGATCAGAGACCTTGTAACAACATAGCTATGATGTAAACTCCAGAGGCCCCACTATGATAGTCCCTCTATCATACTTTTGAACGATGTCACTAGAAACATTTGGACCCATATTACATGTGTGGCAATGGTAGAGAAAGGTGTAGAAAGAATAAAGACTGCACCAACAATTCTCTTGCAAAAGCACAAATCTTGCAGAGCTCAGGTGGGGCAGGAAATAAAACTTAGCAAAACACTTATTTCTTAGTGAATAATAGGAATTGCAAGACTCCCTCAAGCCTCTGGAGGCTGACAGATACAGAAGCCCACACAGCACAAGCCCTCTCCCTAGCACACGGGGCAGGCTGTTAACCTCAATAAAGGACTTCAGAGCCAGACCTGAGTCTTGAACCAGAGTCTTGGACATGGTGCCCAGGCAAAGAAATGAGCATCCAACCAGAGAAATGAAGAGCCAGGAAACAACATCCAAAACTGAAAGGTTGTGCCAACAATTCTAGGAACCTACTAAGACTGCCCCTGCATGTTCCAGTCTTTAGCCCCATAAAATCCCCAAAGGCTGTGAGTTCGGGGGAAAATCTGCTGTCTGTGGTGTGTCTCTCTGCAGGCTTTCTTTCTTGAATAAACCTTCGCTGTTCCATTTCATGACCTTCTAGTCTTTTGCAGCCTACGGGATAACACTGTGTGAATGCAATTATTCCGCAGCCCTTCCCTGCTTCACTGACAAGATGGCTACAGGGAATCACATTCAGAAAGGAGTTGGGAGTACTCCCAGGCTCATGGCCCCACCCCATCCTCCAGTCTTCCTTTGAGGAGAGCTGGGAGAGAGAGATGAGTCCAGCCAACCACACCAGCCTCCTCCCTGAGACCTTGCCACACAAGACAGCTGGGAAAATGGCCTGCTCTGTCCTTTTCCACCCTGAGTGCTACATTTGTCAGCTCGGGTTGATTGGGAATCCGGAAAAATTTCAAGTTTAGAAAGCCAGGTTCCAATGTTTCAGACTGCCGTTTTCCTGACAAACAACAAGGCCCATAGGGTGCTGCTCCCAGGAGGACAGGAAAACATTGCCCTGGGGACAGCTCAAGTTAGGGAGGCACGGGCTGCTGTATAAAAAGGCCGGTCTGAAAGGTGGTGAGCATGCTCTGCCATCAAAACTGAATGCTAGCTCAGCGCCTCTCAGCTGCGTGACTGAGGGCAGGTCACAGGACTCAACTGAGCTCAGGTAGAAACCATGGAAACTACTGCCCACATTTGGGGCGATGGCTTCAGTGGTAGAATTCTCGTCTTCCACGCAGGAGACCTGCATTCAGTTCCCAGCTAGTGTACCGCATGCACAGCGCCACTTGTCACTCAGTGGACGACTGTGTCTATTGCTGTGATGCTGAACAGCTTTCAGCAGAGCTTCCAAACTAAGACTAGGAAGAAAGGACTGGAATGTAATTCTGAAAATCATTCACTGAAAACCCTGCAGATCACAATGGTTCACCATGAGGATGGTGCAGAATGGCACAGCATTTCACACCATGGTGCATGGGGTCATCATGAGCCAGGGGCCAACTCTATGACAGTTGACAACAACAAAGACTACTTCACTTAAATGATTTGTTAGAGGCACAAACAAGACAATGAGAATAAAGAACCTAAAATTGTGTCTGGCACCTAGCAGATACTCAAAACATGTGGTTGTCAATATCACTGATATTTAGTACTTACCTTAAAAACAAAACTTTGCAATTAACTACATTATTTTCACTTCTGAATAAACTACTAAAATAAACTACAGACTCTACTCTAATATGCATGTGGTAAATAAAGATTAAGATCAACAATTTACATTTTCCTCTAGTCTTCCTTGAGAAGTACTTCTGAATTCCCTGTCTTGCTAGAGAAAGACAATGAAGGAAACTGAAAAGCCTCTCAGAATGCTTGCTGCAATGTTGACATGTTGACAGTAAGGAGCTGTTAAAATTTAATTGCAGCTTTAAAAAAAAGTCAAAGGGCTTTTTGCTGTATTCAGCAATGGCTAGAAGAGAAAAGAAAAAACACTGGTAGTTGAAAAGGAAAACATAAAATATTCAGCTGCATACACTCTACAACCCCACTCACAGAACAATGAAAGCCGTGAATATGCAAGAGTGGAGGAATGGAGATTGGAATTGTTAGGAGCCTTTGCCAACTAATATGAAAAGGATAAATCATTTTCTGTGTCAAAGTTTAATTCTATCAGTTGAAACCAGAGGACTCCCTGGGACTACTGCCCTGAGAAACTCTTTAAATCTTGAACCAAAACTATGCCCTGAGGTCACCTTTTAGTGAAACTACAGAGTGGCACACAAAATTAAAGGATATTACCTGTAAGGTGCTTGCCTAAAAAAAACCACCAGCATGAGGCCAAAAGGTCAACATTGATTCCAGAGCAAAGATGAGACAGACAATAAGGGGGCAGAGAAACTAGAGCACTAGAAATGAACAACAAGGACACAGTTAAAGCGAATGCTGACACATTGTGGAAAATGCAACTGACGTCACTGAACAGTGTGTGTGGGAACTGTCAAATGGGAACCTAACTTGCCATGTAAACTTTAACTAAAAACACAATAAATGTTACTTTCAAAAAGTTTAATCAGGTTAAGTCCTATGATAGGCAGAGCAGAAGTGGGGTGAGGGTGCATGGGTAGAGTTCCAAACAGCAGTGGAGGTACCATCATGCTGAGGAGAGCTTTCTGAGGTAGGCTAATGGGTAACTTAAATCTTTTATAGTTACTGATCTTTTGTGATGAACTTTTACACTGAGCATAATGACTTCCAACATCAGGAAGAAATGTACCCTATTGATATGAATTTGGTGTGTGTGTGTTTTGGTTTTTTGTGTGTGTACAGGGGAGGGTGGCTGCCATAGAGTCAGTCCCTGACTCATGGTGACCGCATGTACAACAGAACCAAATGCTACTGGGTCCTACGCTAGCCCCACGATCAGTTGTGCATTAGACTATTGTGATCCACAGGGTTTTCACTGACAGATTTTCAGAAGCAGATCATCTGGCTTTGTCTAGTCCGTCTAAGCATCATGTTGCTTTTGATAGGTGCTGTTGAGTCGAGAAGGAAACACTGCCTTCCTCACAATGGTTGTCATGTTTACCAAGCATGATGTCCTTCTCCAGGGAATGTTCCCTCCAAAGTATGTGAGATATAGTCTTGTCATCCTCAATTCCAGGGAGAATACTAGCTGAACTTCTTCCAAGACAGATTTATTCACTATTCTATGCGAATACCATAATTCAAAATCATCAGTTTTCAGTCTTCCTTATTCATTGTCCAGCTTTCACATGTATATGAGGCAAATGAAGATACCATGGCTTGGGTCAAGTGCATCTCAGTCCTTAGAGTGATATCTTTGTTTTTTAATACTTTAAAGAGGTCTTCTGCAGTAGATTTGACCAATGCACTATGTTATTTAACTTCTTGACTGCTGCTTCTATGGACATTGATTATGGATCCAAGTAAAATGAAATCTTTCACAACTTCTCTGTTTTTTCTGTTCATCATGTGTTGCTTATCGTTCCAGTTGTGAGAATTTTTGTTTTCATTATGTTGAGGTGTAGCGTAGTGGTTACGAATCGGGCTGCGAACCTTAGGGTCAGCGGTTCGAAACTACCAGCTGCTCCGCGGGAGAAAGATGAGGCTTTCTACTCCCGTAAAGATTTACACCCTCGGAAACCCTGTACAGGGTCGCTATGGGTCGGACCCGACTCGATGGCACTTAACAACAACAACAACAACATGTTGAGGTGTAATCCGTATTAAAGGTTGTATTTTTAAAATCTTCATCAGTAAATACTTCAAGTCCTCTTTGCTTTCAACAAGCAAAGTTTTGTTATCTGCATATTGCACCTTATTAACCAGACTTCCTCCAATCCTAATGCTGCATCCTTCTTCTGGGATTCTTTGTTCACCATACTGATTAAATAAGCTTGGTGTAAGGATACAACCCTGATACACACCTCTCCTGATTTTAAACTACTCAGTGTCCCCTTGTTTGTTCAACACCATAGTAACATGCAAACGTCCACTGATAGGACATTGGTGCTGTGTATCAGACGCATGAGACTCAAACCAGGTTCTCCTGTTTGCATGGGAGGCAAGGATTCTACCACAAAACCACCAGTGCTTTGCTGGTGGGGTGACAAATCACCTCCCACGGCTGCCTGGTCGTTCTTTACTCTTGGAACCCACATAATGCTTAACATGAACTGAAGAGTATGTAAGAGGCCCTCATCTCAGGATCAAATATCTTGACTCTTTCCTCCTGAGAGGCAAACACTCAAAACATACCAGCTGAACAAATGCCCCACAGCCATTCCATACTGTACTCACGTCAGGTGGAAGATGGCAGTCAGCCAGGGGCAGCATCCCTGGAAACAGAGAACTCAGATTAGCTTCCAACAGCAGTGCATTTGAGAGGCAGATATAATCATCATCATCTTTAGTCTTAAACAACCTTTAACCCCCTGTTGTAACTAACACCTGCCAGCTGCCTCCTTGCCCCAAACATGACAGAGTCCACACTATGGTCCATTGCAATATGCACCACATGCATAGAATTCTTGAGAAAAAACAGTCAAGAAAAAAACAGACAATTTGTGGAATTACACAAGCTCCAGAGTCAAACCATGAAACTTGGATCAAGAGCTAATGAAAGTTCAGGGAAGCTCTTGAGGAACCGGTGTGGACTTCTGTTCCATCATTTCAAAATGACTGATTAAGATGAGAGACAAAGGAAAAACAAACCCACTAAGTTTGGAGTAGGATTTAGAGAGGGAAGGAGCGTTTGTAGACTTTACTGTCCATCCTATCTCTTAGTGATTCTGGTGTGGCACTGTAGGATAAGCACTGGACTGATAGCTGCAAGGTCAGGAGTTCACACCTACCAGCTGCTCCTTGGAAACCCTATACAGGGTCACTATGAGTTGGAACTGACTCAATGACACTAAACAACACCCCTTCTCTTAAACTTAATATTCCTTCAAGCTAGGCTGTGGTAACAGCCTTTAGCTGGGAAAGATAAATATGTATTCACCATTCATTCAGCAATTACTAAGCACCAACTGTGCATTGGGTGCTGGGGGACAGGCTGTCTGAGATATGGATTCTGCCCCCACTTGGCTTATAATCTCCAGGGAAACAAGGATAACAGAAATGAGTCCTGGGGAGGCAGGTCAGGGTAGATTACCCCATCAATATGGTTCCCATGGCTTCACTTGATATACTGACTAATCTGTACTGAATCATTGTCATCTGGTGAAATTGTTCATTCCAGGTGAACTTCAGGTGAAATTGTTCACTACAGGCTAGTTGTTGTTGTTACTAAGTGCCATCGAGTCAGTTCTGATTCATAGAGACTCTGTACAGGGTTTCCGAGGAGTGGCTGGTGAGTTTGAACCGCAGACCTTGTGGTTTGCAGTCCAGTGCTGATCTACAGTACCACACCAGAAGTCCACATAGGTAAGTACAACTAAGCCTGTGTAAACCATGCTTACTGGTTAATCGTCCCTGGAAAGTACAGAAGATTCTGCAGCCAGCTCTGCCTGTGAGTTACTTAAGTCTCATCACATTGGGTCACCCAGCTGCCCTCTTCCCAATGGTATTTTCCAAGATCTGGTGACGATGGTAATGCAGAGAAAAGCATCACAGCCCTACCCTCAAATGATCCCTGCTGGTTCCCGTCCCACCCACAATCACAGCTGTCCCTTAAATACCAACCAGTTCATTTTCAAAGTCATGTTGCCCTGAGGAGGAAGATGACAGCCTTTGGAATCTGGATGTACTAGAGGGGAAAAATGGCAGGTCATTATTTTTTAAGTCTAAAACTTTATGTCCAGTGTATTGTTTTCTCTCAGACTTTAGGACCAAAGTCTGAGAGACTTTGTCTGTGGCACAATACAACTCACTCTGAAAAAAATGTAACTGAGGGCAATGAAACATTCAAAATAGAACTCTAACCCTTGGGATGAATACCTCAGAGCAGGGCATTAGTAGACCATCTCTCCATGATGAATCCTTAAACCTCAGCACGGTGACTGATCTACCTAAAGTGACTTCAAAGTGTTGTCTCCTTGCCATATATTTCCTAATATAAGAGATATCAGATGGGCAAGAAAACAGGACCAGTGCCTCAAGTTGAGGGGGTGGGGTTGCTGTGTCAGCAGGCCAGAGGAATGGAACTACCAAGAGTCATGGGGCCAGTGGGCCTAGAAGGCAGGGCTGATGTCCAGGGCTGAGGGGCCTCCACCCAGAATCTAACTAACGCCAGAATCCCGAGGGTGGGGCTACTGTCCAGTGGTTCTGAAGAACAAAGGATTCTTTTACAAGCCCTCAGAACTAATGAAATCTGTTCCCACCATTAATAATGTTGCCTGTGATCCTTTTTTTCCCTTCCATTTGGAACGGGAATGTCTACCTTGTGTTTATTCCACCATTGTACTTTGGAAGCAGATAACTTATATTTACATCTTCACTGATGGAGAGGAATTTTGCTTCAGGATGGGCCACATCCAGAATCTCACCCATACTTGATTTAGAGATTTTACAAAAATGAGATTTTAGATTTAGAGTTGACACTGAAAGGGTTTTCAGGAACCCATGTATCTTAGTGGATTAGGAGCTCAGCTGCTAACTGAAAGATCAATAGTTCTAATCGACTCTGCAGGAGAAAGATGAGGTTTTCTGCTCCTGTAAAGACTTACAGCCTCAGGAACCCTATAATCATTTTCAATCCACCTCACCCTATCTTCACCTTCAAAGCGAATTCATTTCAAAGAATCAAAAACCCCGTGGCTGGGGAGCTAACTCTGACTCACAGCAACCCCGTGTCAGAGGGAAACTGTGTTCCATAAGGTTTTCAATGACTGACTTTTTGGAAGTAGATCAACTAGCTTTATTCCTAGATACCTCTGGGTGGACTTGAATCTTCAACCTTTTGGTTAGCAGCTAAGCCTGTTAACTGTTTGCACCACCCACAGGCTCCAATTTAAAAGAAGATTCAATATAAAATATGCAAGGTGAGAAAGAAAACAGGCCATCCTCCTTAACTGACGAGGAAAATCTTAACTCTTCCATAGCCTCAGGCAGACAAGGACTACAGCCATGGCCAGGCCAGAAGGTCCACAAGAGAGCTGAGCTGTGACCCTCAGACTGGGGGGACAGGGCTGCCAGTGGTGGGAATACTGTGGTGATGAAAAGACTGCCCCACAGAGAGGGAATAGGCTGAGACCTCCACCACCAGCCACCATTTATTAATTCTAGGTATGGACAACTTCAATGTTGCCAGGGCCTCTGTTTTATCATGGTCCCAAAGCAGACCTCATGGCCTGTGGGGAAGATCCGAGAGAACAGAGTTTCTGGGCCAGGCCTGACAGACGTACCCAACTAACACAGTCTAATGCTAGCACTATGTGTGGGCCCAGACTGATGGGCTTCACAACCCCAACCCCCACCCCCAACTCTGATATCTCGCTGCAACCAGACATGTGGAGTGAGCAGAGAGAGAGGAGACAGACACCTGCTTTACCCTCTAATCCACAGTGAGCAGAGCGACCTTACCGTCACCTTCCTCTCTACCTCTCCTGTCTCCAACTGCCAGGAAGGAAGAAAGCAAGGTCAGGCTGTAAAGCCAAAACCCCAGGGCTGACCATCTCCCCTCTCCTCATGCCTATAACACCTCACATTCGTATTCTATATGATGTGTCTTTTTTTACCTCTCTGTTTCTGATGATACCAAAGCAATGCGGCCATAATCCCAGCATCGTCTTCTTATGAAGGAAAACATTAGTATTAAAATCTAAAAGTATAAAAGAAAACAAAAAACAGATTGGATGGCTTCTAATTAGAGAGGACAGCTATTTTAGAAGCAAGGTCAGTTTGCCTAGATACTAGGGGAGTAGATGGGCCTTAGAGAGCATCCAGGTCATTTTACTAGGGTTAGTCAAAAAGTATTGCTACTGGGAGTTCCAGTTCGTACATGCACAGATTTAATCCAAACAAAATATGTTTAAACCTGTCTCTGCAATCAGTGGAGCACTGCAGACAAGTCTTCTCGGACATACACTTGTCTTAGTCTCGTTAGGGTGCCTTCCAAAAAAAAAATTTTTTTTTTTCAATCTAAACAGTGGCTTATAAAGGGATCTGACAGTTAAAATTCAAGGCTGAGAGGTCAGCTCAGGGCTTATGATGACTGCTTTTGGGTGATTCCAAATATACAAACTTGATAGAATTTCTCAAAGGACACAGGGTGATTATGGGGGCATATTATAAAGATATTTCAAGAAAACTGCAAAATGCATTGGTGGGAAAAAGTCCAGGCAGGGAAACTGTGCAGAGGCATTTTTTCTCATTACCACAATCCCCTGCTCATTCTTTGAGGGTAGCAACAAAGGCTGTCCTACAAGAATTTCATTGGGAAATCTTACCCCCATCCATCCTCCAGCCCTGATCTTGCCCTGTCAGACATCTTTGTTTCCTCCATACTCCAAGATCACTGATACAGAAAACAATTTGAATCATTTGAGCATGCCAAAGCTATCATTCTGATGTAAATAAATCAAAGCACGCAGAATTCTTCCACGGAAGAGTTCTAGAAACACCACCTTCAGAAGTGTATAGAGTTCAATGGAGGCTATACAGAGAAACAAAAACCTCATATTTTGGTATTTTTCTTTAATAAAGGTTTCTGTGATTTTTGTAGCAATACTCATTGACTTACCCTCACATATATGAAGTAATTCTGGTTCAAAGAGGGCACTGAGTTTCCCAAGATCACACAGGAAAATGGCCCAGGTGCTTTGCTCAGCCCTAGACCCTTTCACTTATGCCTAAGTCCTGAAGGGCTGTCGATGCTGTCCAGACCTTCTCTGGAGGGAGACTCCTAGTTAAACACATCAGCTCTGGAACATTTACATCAATAACCACGACCTTCCTCAGCTCTAAGCTGCCTTAAGGTGCTTGGTCTCACAGCTGCATGGGGGGCAGCTCCCTTCTTTACTTCATAAAGAATTTCATTTTTCATTACAGAACTGTGGTCACAGAACTCCCCCTCCAAGCAAGAAATGGTCAGCTTTCTCATCTCAGTTTGGCTCTCAGTTTGGGCATGTGGGTAGTAGAGTTCATGAGACTTGGCCTCCAGAAAGCTGGGTGACCTTAACTGGCCATGTGTCCATCACAGCAAGAAGGGCTGGATTAACAATCTCCAAATGTCCCTTGCAGATTCTAGACTGCTTCCTCACTGCCTAAACGTCTACCTTTGCAGGTGTCCAGGCCTGTTTCTGCCTCAGTCTTATCTCTAGACGGGTTTTCATCCCTCAAGATTCAGGGAGGTAGAGAGATTCATTTTAATTAACAAAATATTATATCCTTGCTTATTCTGGTCAGAAACTGGAACTACAATGTGGGTTGTACTTCTTGAAGCACATGTCCCCACAAAGATGCCCAGTTCTTATTTGCTCAAGGTGTGGCAGGCAGTCGGTAGCATATTTTCAAGGGCAGTGAGTCATATTGTAGGGTAAACACGAAGGCTAGTGCTTACTCTCCTGCCCCTGGCTGTTGCTTTCTCAGCATTTGTAGTATTCATGTTTCTAGAGTCCTCTGGCTCATATGTGCTCCCTGTCACAACTCCCTGCAACAAAAATCCATTCTCTACCACACATGCCACTGGAGATGGGCTCTCTTCTCAACCAACCCCAGTCCAGCCTTCCCACCATAGCCTGCCTGGAGACCCCAATCCTTTCACACCCTGAGTACTCTGGATCACAGTTCGAAGGCCACCCTGCTCTATCAATCCAACCAACTGTGACTCTCAAATCGAACAGTGCACCCCTGTCTCCTCCTGACTCTCAGCCAGCACTGGTAAATATGAGGGTGTTCTCAACCACCTGTATTCCACAGGATTTTCTTGTCTGTAATCTTCTGGTCACCAGGTCTTTCTTCCATGGCACTTCTGGATAGATTTGAACTGCCAACTTTTTGGTTACTTTACTACATAGAGAGCCCTTTTTCACAGACACAATGTGGACTGCAGGCATGTTCCCACATCAGAATTTACAGGACCAACAATGTAGTAATACTTCAATGCAACAATTCAGATTTCAATCCTGGAGATGGAAAATTTGAAGAGAAAGAGAGCTTTTCCCTCTCCTTAGAAATATGTTTGTTGTCACAAACTTGTGTTTCAAATCTTCCATCCTGCCTCCCAAAACCTCTCTCCCTCAGGGGCTGAGACCCTTATGCTGCTCCAGCTTGTCCTTCCCCATGGCTCCTGATCCAAGCCTAGCCTGCTGCCCAAAGTAGTTTAAGGATGTCTACCCCTAAGCCCCCAAACTTACCCCATTTACTCAGGTGCTCTCCGCTACATGTTAGAAAAGGGCATCACGAGGGAGTGACCATCCCGGGGGCATTTGTGAAAAGAAAATGCATCTTGTTGTTGTTGTTATGTGCCGTGGAGTCGGTTCCGACTCATAGCAACCCTGTACAGGGTTTCCAAGGCTGTAAATCTTTACAGAAGCAGAAAGCCTCATCTTTCTCCTGAGGAACAGCTGGTAGTTTCGAACTGCTGACCTTGAGGTTTGCAGCCCGATTTGTCACCACTACGCTACCAGAGCTCCTCAGCTGCCATAAATCGCAACTAGTCAACATTCAGGTAGTATAAGGAAGAAAAATTACATAGTTCAAACTGGGGGTGGAGGGTGTCTTTGTGAGCCAGGAGTTCTACTTTAAAGACAGTCCACCTGCTGAAGCTCAGCTCTGGTAAGATGCCCCTTTTCAGTTTTCTACTTTCCTCCACTTCTGAAACTCTCTAAAACCTCCAGGAATCCCAGTTAGGGGAGGGGTAACATTAATGCATGGGGGACTGCAACTGCTCAATTTCTAATCTGCATTTTCCATTCACACTTCTTAACTACAGGACTGACCCTCCCGCGGACCTTGAAGATATGACAGTCTGCTGATCACTTCCTAATAATGATAATGCCCTACAGAATAATTATATGTGCTCTTTGTCTACATCATCTCAACTAATCTTCTTCTAAACCCTCTGAAGTCAGAATTGTTACCCCCATTTTACAGACTGGAAAACTGAGGCTCAAAGGTCACACAGGTAAGTAGCAGAGTTGGGAGTTAAATCCAAGGTGTGTGTCCCCTCACCTGGGTTTCTCAGAAGGCTCTGGGAATAAAAGTTAATCAAATTACTGACAGAGGGCTGTAAGCCATGAGGGGACTTACCAGGAAGCAGATGACATCTATGAGCAGGACAGTGGGGATGCCGCCAAAGGTGACCCCCTGGAGCACTGTGCTGTTTTGGGCTGACCTGTAGCAGTAGGAGTCATTGGGTTGGACCCCAATGCCCAGCTGCTCATGGATGGACACCTCCTTGGACTGCCACAGCTCCAGGAATGGGAAGTCAGTCATCATACCTGTCCTCCCTGGAGAACAGGATGGAGCCATTGTCAGTGCTGGACCTCACCCACAGCTTCCCGAAGGTCGGGGTACCTCCCCAAAACTGGTGGGGTGCAGGAAGCTAGCAGGACAGAACCAGGGAGAGCCAGACACTGGAGCCCTTTTGTGCCTCGTAGCGTCCAGAGTGAATAGCCACATTGTGTAAACAGTCCAGAGGGTCAGGTGGTAAGGGCAGATGGGCTCCTCAGGGACACAGTCACAGACTCCCTGGGGGTCTGGAGGGGAGCTGCCTCTACTGTCTGCTTGGAGCCGCTCAAGTTCCTCTAGTCTCCAGAATTACTTTTGGACAGAGGATTCCAGTGGGAGGCTCTGGGAGAAGCAGAGTACAGGCTGGGGATACAGAGGCAAGGAAGAAGAGGGAGGTGGGAAACATCCAAGTTTGCATCACTGAGCCTCAATGAACCACAGACACAATCTGTTCAGAGAGTGTCAGAGCTGGGCCCATTGGATACGCCTAAAGTCTGAGGCTGAGAAGCTTAATAACTTGCCCTAAGATTAAGGAGCTAGCTGGAGCAATAATAGGCCTCAAACTCAACTTCCCTTTTACTGTGCCACACTCCCTCTCATGCTGAATCACTGAGGGATGAAAGGCAGGAGAAGAGGCAACCAGACGGGGAGACAGGCAGACAGGGAAACCACAGGGAGTGGTTTCAGGGCCCCCTCACCACTGTGCATCCCTGAAGCACTCCTGGTTCGCCTTCTGCCCTCTGTCAACACTCCTAGAGACCTTGGCCTTGCATTTCCAAAACAAACACCTGCTCCTGGCTGGGTCACTCACCTTTCTTTTCTGAGGCTTCTGGCAGCCCTGGTGAAGCTAATAGAAATTGCCAATGTTTGTCTCCTAACACTGCAGGCCTGAGAGGTGGTGCCCAAGTCTGGCCTGCTTGTCACACTGTGGCTGAGGGCCTGGGGACAAGCTCAGCACCCACACCCTGTCCTCAAACTTCCACGTCATCGAATGTGCTTAGATTTCAAGTCCCAGGCACAAGGACTCCCAGTGGGGAGACTTCTGATAGACCTGGTCTTTCTACTTGTTCTGGGGATATAATCTTTGAGGGAAGAAGAAAAGGTACAGAGAAATCAACAGATGTTAGCACTATGGGGGTCACGGTAGGTGGTGGTGATCATGCTGGTGAGGATAAGGAATTGATTTCCAAGTTTGGCTCCTGGGAGTACTGTACTAGTGATGTTGTTGTTGTTAAGTGCCATCGAGTCAATTCTAACCCATAGTGATCCTGTATAGGGTTTCCAAGGAGCAGCTAGTGAGCTTGAACTGTCAACCTTGCAGTTCAAATGGCTTTGCAGTCTGATGCATTAATCCACAGCGCCACACCAGGACTC
>NW_006408679.1:3465521-3491932 GCF_000296735.1 Chrysochloris asiatica | reverse complement strand
TCAAGCCCACCAGCTGCTCCTCAGAAGAAAGATGAGGCTTTCTGCTCCATCAAAGATTTGCAGCCTTGGAGCCCCTTAACAACACTTAACAGCACTTAACAACAGTAACATCATCTGTGCTGTCAAGTCAGTTCTGACTCAGAGTGACCCTGTATAGGGTTTCCAAGGAGCAGTTGGTGGGTTTGAACCACTGACCTTGTGGTTAGCAGTACAGTGCTTACCCCACAGCATCACACCAGGATAAGCCATAGAGGATTCCCATGCCAATCACCCACCCTTCCTGTGTTTTAAAGCCAGAAAATGCAGGAAGGGTGAGTGGTTGGCACTGGAAAATTCTCCAGAATTTTCTGCAAGAGCCAGGGAGCTGGTGGCTTAGGTAGAATCCTGAAAGCTTCCTTTGGGAGAGAGATGGTTTCTATGTCCTTCCTTTAAATCCCACTCAGCAGCACCACTCAAAAGGAACACCCCCAGCCCAATGCTATGCGGTGATGGGCACTTCTTGTCCCTACACTTAACCAGGACTCAGTAAAAGGAGGGACTGTGGAAGAGTCCTATGGGGTGTTCTCAGTTGGAGCTATCCTAGCAAAGAAAGGCAAAGCCAGTCTGGACCACCAGCTGCTGGAGGCCAGGCCTCAGGCCTCTTGCTTACTGCAGGCTCTTTTAACCCCAGGGTCAGAGGCACCATTCTTAATAAACTTCTGTGAAGAAACACAGAGCCCAGAGTCATATCCGAGCTGTCCTCAAACCCTTCAGCACAACCTCCCTGCACTCAAGCAGGCTCAAATGTCTCTAAACTCAAATTTTTACATGGAGCCTTTAGTTGTGCCTAGTGGCCCTCTGGCCTTGGTTTTCCTCAGATCTTCAGAGCAGGCTGCTTGCTCCCTTGTCCTCACCCAGCACCACCTGCAGTTCCAGCCTCTCTCCACAATTCTCCAGCGACAGCAGCACTGATGGAGCCAGGATGGCATCGTCTCCATTTACCTACCCCATGGAAGCCCTAGAGGCTGGGGCTGGAGATAAGGATCTGAACCCAGGACCTCATGTGGGCTACAAGGGCTGCTGCTGCCAGGGAGGCTTCCCAAGGTCTAGAACCAGGAAAAAAGGAATACCACAGAACAAATGACCACAGCCTGAACAGTGACGTGGAAGGGAAAACCATCCCTATAAGATGAGGTTTTGTGCTCCAGTAAAGGCTGACAAGACATCAGTAACTCTTTACAGGGTTGCTGTGAGTTAGAACCTACTTGACAGCGAACAAGATGTTCAGAGGGAGCACTGTGCCCAGGGAGGGAGGCAGCCCTTGCCGTGTTTGGTGTGGGAAGACCTGCTGTATGCTGGAGGGTTAGAATAGCAAAGAAGCCTCCTGGGGGGAAGATACTACCTCAACTCCTTTCCCCACTTCAGCCCCAGCACAGGATTCCTAAATCATTCTCCTCTGGCCAAACAGACTCTCTCAGGTGGTTTTACAAAGTTTAATAAGAAGTCAGTGTGGTCAGCCAGCAAATATGCCAGTGTGGGAGGAAGGTCACCCTAGGCTTCAGGGCTCCCTCGCCCAGGTTGGTCCTAGCTGCCCAGCCCCTACCCAGATGAGAGCACAGCCTTGGGGCCCTCATCTCATCTCTCAGACCTGTTGGCAATCTCTGCCCCTTAGACATGTGATGTCCAGAGCCTGCCCAACCATCATGGCCCCTCTGGTTCTTCTGATGTCCAGAGTCTGCCAAACCATCATGGCCCCTCTGGTTCTTCTGATGTCCAGAGTCTGCCAAACCATCATGGTCCCTCTGGTTCTTCCCAAACAAGCACACTTCAAGAAATCATCTAGATAGTCAGCATGGCTGGGAAACAGCTGCCACAAGGCAGGCCCTGCCAGGCTGAGGAAGAGACCCTCAGTGAAGGGAGACTGACAGTGTGGGGCAGGCAGGGGGATGCCAAACTAGCAAGTAGAACCCGTGGCCACGGGAGCCTGCCTGGGTGGATATTAAACCCTTGTTGCAAACTCTGGGCAATAATTAGTCATCACATATTAGCTGCATTTGTGTAGGTGTGAAGCCTACTATTCATCCACACTTTCCAGTTAACTCCTATTCATCATCTCATCTCATTTCTCTGGTAACCCTGAGTGGAGAAAACAAGAATTACCACTGAGGACCGGAGCCAGAATGATCAGCAGGATTGCCAACCAAAAAGGCAGCCCATGTGTACCCAAGAGTGTGATGTGGTCAATGGGACAGAGGGCTGACTGTGAAGGTGCCAAGAAGGAAACCACCACTATCTCCCTACTGCCCACCTGAGCTGATGGCAAGGATTCAAATGGCGCCCAGGCAGCAGTGTAAGTGGCACCTGTAGCCAACTTGTTGTTGTTTGTACATCAAGTCAATTCAGACTCATGGAAACTCCACGTGTGCAAAGTAGGAATTGCACGGCTGTGACCTTTCAGAAGCAGAACGGCACGCCTTTCTTCTGAGAAATCTCTGGGTAGGTTTGAACCATGAAGCTTTTGGTTAGCAGTCCAGTGTTTATTGTGTCATCCATACATGCCTCGTAGCAGACTTGAGGACCTTCTGAGATGCTGGCAGAATGCTGCAGGAAGTGGATGAGCATTCTCAGATATTGAAATAGGCCCGGTACAAATTCAGGGTATTTGTATCACGAAATCTTGCAATTTTGTTAAGATGATAGCAAGATTGCAAGCAACTCCAGTCCACAGGAACAACTCTGATCTTCTAGATGTGGAGGAAACTTGAGAAATAAAGACCACTTCCTTGAGGCACTATCACAGGCTCAAGCATCTGGACCACTACTTACCTCCACAGACATCAAGCCTGGACATCACAGGGATGATACTGCCCCTGGCTGAAGTGGGAGGCGGTTAAGTGAGCACACACTGGGGTTAGGATCTTGCCACCAACATCTACAGTTACACAACTCAGAAAACTGCTTAACCACTCTGTGTTTTGGCTTCCTTCTCCATAAAATGAGGTGGGAGGCAGTACAGGAGAGTGATGCTGCTTCTCCTTTTGGACTATTGGGTAGCATCTATTGGACAACTGTAAAGCACTTAGCCCAGTGTCCAATTCTAATGAGTATTCAAAAGTGGTTTATGTCACTTTTACAATTACTATCTTAACCAAAGATTCTATAGATGAATCCTGATCAAAAGAGGGGAAAGGCAGAATACCATTCCAAATTCTCACGGACTCATGGAGGCTGAATGAACTCCCCAAACTACTGCCCTGAGAATTTTAAGTCTTAAACTAAAAATACCCTCTGAAGTCTACTTTAAACCAAATAAGTTTAGTTTAGGTAATAAAGAATGTCTGCTTTCAGCACTGGGCTCTTGTAAGAACTATCAATACAGGATCAGATCAACAACAGCAACTACAAAGATTAGACAGGAAATTTAGGGGGCAGTGAGCTTAAGTTAATGAAGAAAGAACAATTTGGAAAAGGAAGGTGTGAATAGATGCATAGCTTGAAGAATGTGATGCAGGTCGCTGAACTGTACATGTAGAAATTAATGAATTGGTGTAGCTTCTGTTTGGATATTCTCAATAACAACAAAAGAAAATAAATGAAGTTACTTCTCCAGCTAACAGAAAACACAAGGGCAGTGCCTCATTTGATTCTTCTCTGTTGGAGCCCAATGAACACCCAGGAAAGATTTGCCCCAACACTATGTAAACAAACAAGAGGAGTGTATGAAGGGAAACAGCAGCCGCTTCTGTTTACAGTCACCTTAAGGCAGAACCAGCTGGACGGTCCCTGACAGATGTCACAGGAGTGGAGAAGGAGAGAAATGGGTGAGAGGAGTGGAAGATGGGGGTGGGGGCGGGGGAGGGGGAGGGTGCTTGGTAGTAATCGTTCTTCATCCAATAAGGGATGGCCTGAATCTTTCCTTATCCCCACCTAGGGAAATCTGCAAACCTGCCATAGCCATAGCCTCAGAAAAGTCCCAGGATCCTACACATCGGCACCCTGGGCCTACAGGTACCAATACAGGTGAACACTATCCACTTCAGTTAACCTTAACTGCAAGCCCTTAACAATCCACCGAGCTTCAGGGCCGCGAGGAGCTTGGAGGTCATTTGGTCTACCACACTACCGACCCCTGTCCCTGGGGAAAACACTTGGGGCTGAAAGATGAAGGCCACCCAGGGTCTCAGGTAGCCATTCTTATCACGTACGGGAAACTTGGGGGATTTGGTTTCTTTGCACAACTCTATTGACTTTCGTCTCTCCTCCCCCATCTCCCCAGCTTCCCTCCCCAGGATTCCACCAGGCTGCTCTGAGTGGTCGGGCACCCAGGGGCAGTGGAAGGTGCTTGTCTCCCCGGGAAAAAGGGATTCTTGGCCCTCTCCCAGGCCGCCTCACTGATAATCCAAGAAGGAAACTCTTCAGAGCTAAACTCCTGATTAAACTGGAGGTCTAATTCCCGTAGACAGATTCCCAAAGAAAGGGATGAAGAAAAAGCAGGAACCTCAGAGAGGGAAGTCTGGAAGAGTGTCAGGAAGTTCCTATGAGCGCAGGGTTAGTAGCGGGGGCGCGGAGTCCGCGCAGCCTGGGACTGACCCTTTCCCCTTATCACCCCTCCAAGACACCCCCGCTTCAGCGGTAGGGGCTGCGGATCCAGAGAGACGGGCCCCTCAAACCAACATCTGACGTGGTATCTGGCAAAGCCCCCAGTGCCGCAAAGTTCCAGGAAAGTGGAAAAGGCAATCCCCCTCCTCTATGACTCCTACCCACTTTACCTGCGGCGGCGGCGACCGGGCTTAGCTGGCGTGTCCAGGGGAGTTGTCTGGCCCTGCCTGGCCACGGTGGCCTGCCTCCGGACCTCTTAAAAGTTACGAAGTGAAACTCTGACGGCTCTTGCACATGCGCAGAACTCGCGCCCAATTTGGAGTCCTTCCTCGCGCCGGCGCAGGCTGTCTGTGCGCCCCTCGGCTCCCTTCTGTCCCACTCTGGCCTGAGGGTCGTTTTTTAGCCATTGAGACTCCTTCAGGCGATCTGAGGACCCCGACTCGGCCAGTTTGCGTCTAGTGGCCCAGAGGGCGCCGCCGGGGCTGAATCCTCGCATAACCCTATAAAGACCCGTGCCAAGCGCAAACTAGACAATGCCAGGCGGGGAAGGCACTTGCAAACATTTGTAAATGTCCCTGAGTTGCATAGAATTTCCTGGACAAGGTAGAGGGTGTGAAGGGGTGGGTGGATGGAGAATTAGGTCAGGTGCGCCCAGCGTCAGGCTGCAGCTCCCGCCACTGTTTGGAGCTGGGAGGGTGAAAGCCCTGGCTGCTCCGTTTGACCTAAACGGAGGCCGCAGCGGCTCCCGGGGGCCAAGGCCGGTACTGCCCGTGTCGGGACCGCCGGGAGAGGCCCAGGGACAGTGACTCTGGCCCAGCAAAGGGATCTTATGGACTGGGTAAGGCGATGTTACGTTTGAGCGAGTGGTCTCCGAAATGACACTGTGAATTCCTCAAGGGAAGAGCCAGCCACGTCGCTCCAGGTGTGGGGTATGCACACAGCAGCACTGAGGGGTGGGTTCAGTGGGGGACTTGACAGCCTGAGAAACAGGAACTCATGGCTCCCTTGCATCTATGAAAATGACAAACTGAGCCTGCGAAAGAAGTTAGACTCCTTGATTTTAGAGAGCAAAGAGATTTCAAAATTAGAATTTTAAGTAGGTTAAATTTATTTCAAAATCCAAGCTGAGTTGGATTGGAATATGAATTTAGAGAACCATAGCTTCTTATATGCCAAGTAGTGTAAAAAACTGTATCTAGTAAAAATAGGGAATGTTTCTATATCTCAGAGAAGGAGGTTATCCTAGTCATAGCTAATTAAGAGCTGTCCCGACAGGCCAAGAACATGTCACACCTTAAAAACACCTGTAATCCTAGCGTTTTAAAACGTAAACTCAACACTTTCCTAATCTGGCACAAAATCTGAAGGAATAATAGGAATTCATATAGTACTGATGATGACTTTGATCAATTTTTTTTTCAATTTTGATGCAATAAAAGTTGAAATTGTATCTACCCACTGTATCCAGAAAGCCAAAATGCCTACAAAATGAAAAGATGTTTTCCTCATATCTGAGAGGGCAGACACCAGATAGCAGATTCTGAATACATTTCAATACTTGCTTCCTGTACAAAATAACTGAGAACTTGGCCAACTTCTATACACCACCTTCTTAGTTTTGCAATCGAATTTACATAATCCTTGTAAAACCTGTTACTCCCTCCTCACAATTTGTAAGATTCTGAGTTAAATAAAAACAACAAAAAAGGAAAACAAAGAGAAAAGATTTCAGGACAAAAGGTGTATTATTTGCTTCTTGCCAAATCCCTTATTAACAGGGTTGGGAATGAACACCTATAATTGACACCATGTCCCAGGCGCAATGAGGCTGGATCTCCTGCCCAAACCACAGGGCTCAACCCAGGTCCAGGGAGAGGACAAACAAGTGATGATAAATCATGGGCTCTGCCCTTAAGTTACATCATCTAGATGTGCAAGTGTTGAGGAAATAGTGCAGTGACTAATATCAAGAATGGAGAAGACTGGGCAGGGACAACCCAGTAGCCAAAGTCTTGTCCCTGGACGCAAAAGTCACTAGGAGAACTGTCTGCTCAAAGGAAGAATCCAGAAGTCCCATCCTTATCAACCTTCTTCTGGTATATGTAATAGAGCTCAGCTGAGAGCTGTGAGCTTTTGTCCATCAACTGCCCAGTAGCTCCCTCTCTTCTCATGTCCTAGAAGAGTTCTGACACATGACCCTATGGCATGTGCACCTATGGCATCAGATCCTTGGGCACAAGTGCCCCATTGAAGGCACAGCTGCACTTCTGCACCCTCATGTTGGGCAGGCTCACCACCTGGGGCCTGACCCTGCCTTCCTCCTTGATGCTGATGATCATGGGCAGCAAGGCCGTCTCTTAGGCGATGCACTGCCGCGGCGCCAGAAATGGCCACTGGGATTGCTGGCAGGAGCCCACACACTGGTAAGTCAGGAAGTCTGGGGCGGGGGGGGCTCCAGGACCCAGTTCTCTGTCCACTTCAACCCCTGCAGGTTGATGTACATCTCCTGGTGGAAGCAATGGGTGTCCTCTAAGTCAATGCACCTTGGGGTCACAATTACCCTGAGCTCTGTGGGGGGCAAAGAGAGTCAGGGTCATTGGTCAGCTGTGAAGGCTGAGGCACAGGGTGAGGCATAGCTGGTATCTAGGAGGGAGAGTTATGACCCATCTTTCATTATGTTCTGCAAGCTGGATCCATGATATAAGAAGAATGAATATCCAAACATAATAGTGAATATGTGACGTCTTAGGATAAGCACTGAACTCAAGGTCGATTTGAGCCGCAAGGTCAGTGGTTTAATCTAACCAATGGCTCCTCAGGAACCCTATACAGGATTGCTGTGAGTAGGAAGCAACTTGTAACAATGACAACATTTACTGAGGTCTCCTACGAGTTGCAGAAGGAATATTACACATGTTGTTGTTGTTAAGTGTCGTAGAGTCGGTTCCGACTCATAGTGACGCTGCACAGAGTTTCCAAGGTTGTAAATCTTTACAGGAGCAGAATGCCTCATCTTTCTCCTGCGGAACCTCTGGTAGTTTCGAACTGCTGATCTTGCGGTTCACAGCCCGATCCGTAACCACTACGCTACCAGAGCTCGTCTTTTCCCCCATGTTCCCACAGCAAAGTGAAAAGTCGCCATTGTCAAGATAAGTTTAAGACTGGATTAGTCTGTCAATTCAGGTTCCCGGGCAGACTCCTCGGTGCCTACCCATAGGCCTTCAGGTCCACCGTGTGCAGCTCCAGCTGGGGCTCCCGCTGGCCCGCGCCCTCCAACGCCTGGGAGGCAAAGCGCACCAGCTTGTGGGCGTCGGAGGCCAGGGGGCCCAGGTGCTCCCTCTGCACGGACACCTGCAGCAGCAGCGGTTGCCTGGGCCCGCTCAGCTGCTGCCACAGGCTCACCGCCTCGGTCACGTCAAATGCCTTCCAGCCACTTTCGTGGAAGGACACTAGCCTAGGAGCAGAAGGGGGACCGACCGGTCACAGCGCGCCTCGGGGGCCCCTCACCGTGCCATCCTCCCTGGTCTATGTAGGACGCCCCACATCCACGACCCCCACCCCTGCCACCCTCGCCACCTCCCCTCCCCCACCCGGAGTCCATGAGGGATGTGCAGTTGGCCCCTTCATCGCGCACACGCAGCCACTGGATAGACACCCAGGCCCGGGCTCTGTGTGGAAGAGCCGCTCCTGCCTGCAGAGCTCAGCCTTGGGGACCAGCTCCTGGAAGAGCCACAGCAGGGCTTGCACAAGTTTGCTGTCCAGCGGCAGCCACTGCTCCATGCCAAACACCAGCAGATGTTTGGAGGCCTCAGATGCCAGGAGCCTGCTGGCCAACTCTGGAGCAACTAGCATTTTAGCAGAGCCTCTCCCGGGGGGAAGGGGGTGGGGTGGGTTGGGGTGGGGTGGTGGGCACTGAGGTGGCAGGGCCAATGGAGGGACAGCTGGCCAGCTGGGAGACACCAGTCCCTTTCTGTCTCACTAACCAGATGTCATCAACTAGACTCAGACCCCTGGCCATCCCAGGTGTGTCAGAGCACAACTGCACAGTTTAGGGTTGTCAGGGGCTGATTTTCAGAAGTCGGTTCCTAGGAGGCTCTCTCTGGGTGGGCTCAAACCCCCAACCTTCCCCTTAGCAGTCCACTGCGTATCCTACAGCACCACTGAGGTTACCAGTTACCTAAAATTCTCCCTTGCTTGGGGCCTCTTTAGTAACAATTTTCACCACAACTGGACAGAGTAGCTCCAGGACCCTGAGCTAATAGGGGGCTTCTTATGAGAAGGTGACATCAGAATCCTTACCTCTGGGGCTCCTGGCCTTGGATCTAATCTAGCTCAGACTAATGAGGAGGTGAGCCCAGCCCCACGCCATCCCTGTCAGCGGAACAGCACAGCTAATATTTTACATCTGTCCAAAAAGGGCTCTTTCCTATCTACAATTCTTCTACAATCTTCCTTACTCACTGTCCAGATTTTGCATGCATACGAGGTTATTGAAAATGTCATGGCTTGGGTCAGGTGCACCTTAGTCCTCAAGCTAAAATCTTTGCTCTTCAATACTTTAAAGAGCTCTTGTGCAGCAGATTTGCCTAATGCAATACATTGTTTGATTTCTTGAAAGCTGCTTCCATGAGTGTTGATAGTGGATTCAAGATGCTTTTGAGTTTTGCTGTTGGAGGAGAATATTGGAAGTGCCATGGACTGCTAAAAGAACGAATAGATCCATTTTGGAAGAAGTGCAGCCAGAGTGCTCCTTGGAGGCCAAGATGGCCAAACTTCATCGCTCATACTTCGGACATATTGTCAGGAGGGACCAGTTGCTGGAGAAGGATATCATGTTTGCTAAGGTGGAGGGTCATAGAAAAAGAGAAAGACCCCCATAGAAAAAGAGAAAGACCCCCAATGGACTGGCCAAGTGGCAACATCGATGGACTCAAGCGTGGCAACAGTAGTGAGGTTGGCCCAGGATCGAGCAGTGTTTCATTCTGCTGTGCATAAGGTCGCTATGAGTCGGTACTGACTCGGTGACACCTAACAACAACAACAAAGAGGTAGACAAAACAGACCATTTTTTCCAAATGAACTAACAGATTCAGAGAAGATGTTAAAGTCATTTGCTCAAGGTCAGGCTACTCTGTTGTTCGCAGCTGTCCAGTAAACCCCAGACACAGGAGGAGCGGATGGAATCAGACCTTCGGCATATGGAGGGTTTTCACTGGCTGATGTTCAAAGTATAACTCCACTCCTTCCTTCTCAGCCCATCTTAGCCTGGAAGCTCTGCTAAATCCTGTTCCTCATCATAGCAACACACAAGGTCCCACTGACAAAATGAGGTGCATTGGCTGGGAATTCAACCCATGTCTCCATCCTGTTACTGTTGTTAAGTGCCAAGGACTCATAGTGACCCTGATATATAGCGTGTCTGAGGAATGGCTGAAGGCTTGAACTACTGACCTTGTGATTAGCATTCAATTGCTTAGTAGCTTAGTGGTTATGGATCGGGCTGCTAATCTCATGGTCATCAGTTTAAAACTTATCAGCAATTCTGGAGGAGAAAGATGAGGCTTTCTGCTCCCATAAAGATTTACAGCCTCGGAAACCCTATACAGAGTCTCTGTGAGTTGGAACCAACTCCACGGCACATAACCACCACAGCACCACACCATGACTCCTTTACCACTGTGCCACCAGTGCCCCCTCAGGCTATGAGTTCTTGTTGTTAGGTGTCATCAAATCGGTACTAACTCACAGTCACCCTATGTACAACAGAACGAAACACTGCCTGGTCCTGGACCAATCTCACAATTGTTGCCATGCTTGAGCCCACTGATGCTGTCCCTCTGCCAATCCATCTCACTGGGGGTCTTCCTCTTTTTCTCTGACCCTCCACCTTACCAAACATGATATCCTTCTCCAGCGACTGGTCCCTCCTGACCATATGTCCGAAGTATGAGAGACGAAGTTTGGCCATCCTGGCCTCCAAGGAGCACTCTGGCTGCACTTCTTCCAACACACATCTGTTGGTTCTTTTTGGCAGCCTATGGTACTTTCAATATTCTCCTCCAACACCATAACTCAAAAGCATCAATTCTTCTACAGTCTTCCTTATTCACTGTCCAGCTTTCGCATGCATATGAGGTTATTGAAAATACCATAGCTTGGGTCAAGTGCACCTTAGTCCTCAAGATGACATCTTTGCTCTTCAACACTTTAAAAAGGTCTTGTGCAGCAGATTCGCCCACTACAGTACGTCGTTTGATTTCTTGGATGCTGCTTCCATGAGTGTTGATAGTTGATCCAAGAAGAATGAAGTCCTTGGCAACTTCAATCTTTTCTCTGTTGATAAGAATGTTGTTTATTGGTCCAGTGGTGAGGATTTTTGTTTTCTTTATATTGAGATGCAATCCATACTGAAGGCTGTGCTCTTTGATCTTCATCAGTAAATGTTTCAAGTCCTCTTCACTTTCGGCAAGCAAGGTTGTATCATCTGCATATTGCAGGTTGTTAATGAGTCTTCCTCTAATCCTGATGCCACGTTTTTCTTCATAGAACCCAGCTTCTTGGATTATTTGTTCAGCATACAAGTTGAATAAGTATGGTGAAAGAATACAAGCTTGTCGCACACCTTTTTAAATTTTATACCATTCAGTGTTCCCGTGTTCTGTTCGAACAACTGCCTCTTGGTCCAGGTACAGATTCCTCATGAGCACAATTAAGTGTTCAGGAGTACTTACACTTCGCAATGTTGTCCACAGCTTGTCATGATCCACACAATCGAAAGCCTTTGTGTATTCAATACAGCACAGGTAAATATCTTTCTGATATTCTCTGCTTTCAGCCAAGATCCATTGGATATCAGCAATGATATCCCTTGTTCCACATCTTCTTCTGAATCCGTTTTGAACCTCAGCAAGTGCTCTATCAATGTATGCTTGCAGCCTTTTCTGTATTACCGTTAGTAAAACTATACTCACGTGGGATATCAAAAATATTATGCAATGATTTCTGCATTCCATTGGGTCATCTCTCTTTGGAATGGACACAATTTTGGATTTCTTCCAATCAGTTGGCCAGATAATCCCTCACAGACACCATTGTACCTCATGACTGATCTGAGTATGTTCTTTTTGACAATGAATGCAACACCATTCCTCTTCAATTGGTTGTTACCAGCATCGTAAACCATGTGGTTGTCAGTTTCAAAATGGCCAATACCAGTCCATTTCAGCTCACTAATGCCTAAGATATCGATGTTTATGCATTCCATTTCATTTTTGACAATTTCCAATTTTTCTAGACTCATACTTTGTACATTCCATGTTCCTATTATTAATTGATGTTACAGCTGTTTCTCTTCATTTTGAGTTGTGCCCCATCAGCAAATGAAGGTCCCGTGGGCTTTACTCCATTCGTGACATCATGGTCAACTCTACTTTGAGGAGGTAGCTCTTCCCCAGTTGCATTTTGAGTGCCTTCCAACCTGAAGGGCTCATTTTCCAGCACTATGTCTGGCAATGTTTCTCTGCTATACATAAGGCTTTCAATGACTAAATATTTGGAAGTAGTCATCACTTCTTCTTCCTAGTCTGTCTTCGTCTGGAAGCTCATCTGAAACCTGTCCACCATGGGTGACCCTGCTGGTATTTAAAATGCCCATGGCATAGCTTCCAGAGTCACAGCAACTCACAAGCCACCACAGTAAGACAAACTGACAGAGGAGTGGTGGCAGGCTATGAGGGGCAGTGTGAAATGGAACCCAGAAGTCCTGACTTCATCACTCTGAAGCTGAGCCCGGGGCCTTGCCACACCTAGACATTCCTCTTTCTCTTTCCTGCCCTCCTCTTGTCTGACATCTGGGCTTTGCCATAGGGTCTAACTTGCCACACCTCTTCTGGTCCTTGAGGTGTGGAGTACTCAGTGCAGAGATTAGGACCCAAGATCCCCATGTTCACAGTGCCATCCTCATTGTCCCTTGGGTAATGAACCCCCAGGTGGGTCCCACACACACACCCACACAGAGACACAGGAAGCTCCATCCAGGGTCCCGTAGATAGCAGCAGAGCAGGCATGACCAGGGTACAGCAGGGAGGAAGGTCTCACCTCAGAATTTCTGGCTGAACCTCTTCCCTCAGGAGGGGACCCTGTGGCTACGCTGCAGCAGAGCCACGTACTGGGCCCTCACGTGGGCAGGGATGAGCGGCCCCTCCATGGTGGCCTTGTCCAGCACGGACACCTCGCAGAGATGTAGCTGCTGCAACAGGCTGTCCTGGATGTGCTGCTCGGTCAGGCCCACGGAGGGACTGACGAGGGACAGCCCCCACAGTACCAAGCAGAGCCACAGTGACCACATGCTGCTGCTCAGGGGAGCCAGGGGCAGAGGGCGTGTGCTCTGGCAGAGGCTCCTAGAGGGACTTGTGGCCCAGCAAGGTGTGCGGAGAGCCAGGGTAGGGCCAGCTTTATAGGAGTGGGAGGAGGGAGGGAGGCAGGGCACACCCCTCGGACCTCCTGGGGGCTCCATCAGCCAGACAGGTCCTTGAGCCTGGAGGAGGGGGCTGTCTGGATGCCACACAGTCCTGGGGCCGCTGGCCACTGCTGTCTCAGCTGCTCAGCAGTCATGACTCTTCACCTCAGCTTGGGGTGCCACATCAGTCAAATGAAAGGCTTATTTATTGAAGAAGAGGTAGAATACAGAAATCTTTTTCTCTCCTTGACTCCTGACAGAGTTCCCAGCATGCACCGTTACCTGTTCTTTACTTCAGTGGGAACAGGAGCTGCCAGTTAGCAATCCTTCAGGGATGGGCACCTGGGGTTGCTGCTCAAGAGTTCCTGGGGCCCCAGAGCTTAGGCAGTCAGGCCATGGCTGGAAAACTCCCTTCCTAGGCAGGGAACCTGAGAGTGTTCAGCACTATGGGGCTTTGTCCATCCTCCCCTCTTCCCTGTTGTTCATAGAGTAAGAGTATCATGCTGAAGGGGTCATGTTTTCCACTCCTCCCCCCAATATTTGTGTCTAGAAAGCCCAGACTCAGAGTGAAGACATGTCCCCAAGCTCATGGTTGATGACTGCAAAGAGTCATTTCTTGGCCCAAAGTTGGTTCCACACCCTCTAACTATTCCAGTGTAGAGTCCTGCCCTGGTCCCTGATGGGAACTAACTCAAATAATCCATGTATCCTTCTTGGCAGGAGTAGTGACAAACCCCCTAGACTCCTGTGACTGCTCCAGGACACAGGAGCCCTTTCCTAAAAGTGGATTTCAGGCTGGAGAGTTCTTGTTATAAAATAAAACAATTGAGCAATCAATCCAATTAATAATTAAATTAAATTAAGGGATGAAATACTTCAGGACATACACTAGAAAAGTATTCATTGTTTATCTGCAATTCAAATTAGCTGCAAACTATGCTTTTATTAGTTAAATCTGGCAACTCCAGACTAGAGACAAAAGTAGAAATTGCATGTTGATTGTAAGCCTTTTATTAATGAGTTGATTAGTCCTGAAGCCAGCAGGGCCCTTCCTTTGTCATGTAGAGGAAGGGGCCTGTAATAGTTAGGGTTCTGTTAACTTGACTATGCCAGGATTCTCAGAGGTTTACCAATTTTTGTTGTTGTCAAATGCTGTTGAGTTGGTTTCGACTCATAGCAACCCTGCATAGGGTTTCTGAGAGCAGCTGGTGAGTTTGAACCTCCAACCTTGTGGTTCAAACCCATCTTGCAGTCCAGCTCATTAACTCACAGCATCACACCAGTACTCCAGTTTAGCAGTTAAGATGTGATGATTCCCATGTGATGAACCCTAATACAGGCATAGTTGGCTCTGTGCTGAGGGGTCATGAGGAAGTCATCAATTGAAGGGATGCTTCCTTGAGGGTGTGGCCTGCTCCCAATATAATGGTCACATGAGAAAGGCTCGCTCTCGTTCTCTCTATTCCACTGGAGATCTGGGATTCTGCAATTGTAAGCCATTTCCTTGATAATAAACTTTTCTCTATATATATACACATATATAAGGAGCTTTGGTAGCGTAGTGGTTACAAATTGGGCTGCGAGCCACAAGGTCAGCAGTTCGAAACTACCAGCGGTTCCGCGGGAGAAAGATGAGGCAGTCTGCTCCCGTAAAGATTTACAGCCTTGGAAACCATGTGTAGGGGTTGCTATGAGTCGGAACCGACTCCACGGCACATAACAACAACAACAACAACATACACATATATATGTTTAACTGGTTTTGCTTCTCTAAAAACCCTAGCCTAAGATGGGGCCCAGGGCTCCAGGGAGAAGGCCATGGTCACAGTGGCCTGAAAAGCTCACAGATGGTGCAAGGACCCCAGCGCCCAATCTTCTGTTCTGGGGGAAGAAGGGTGATCAAGGGAATGAGGGGCTCAGTACCCCTGAGTGAGAGTCAATTTTGACCTGGCCCTGGGCCCACAGCTAGGGCTGGTGAGCTGGCTGGTCCAGGGTGTGGGTGGCAAACTCAGCATCTAGATGATGCTAGGGAATGGGAGCTGTAGTTGAGGCTCTGTGTGCCACCTCTTGTCCCTGCTGCCCCAGGTCCTGAGAGACCCAGAATCCACCCCAGCTACAAGTCAGGCTGCAAGTGAAGGCCACAGTAAAATGTGGGGTTCAGCAGCCATAAGGTGACCTGTGTGGATGGAGACCAACTCCACGGGGGCCTGGATCAGACCCAAAGTGGACTCTGGAGTCAGTAAAGACTGGAGCCCAGGAGTTCCTCATTACAGACAGTCCAACATCTGGGGTCTTCCAGTGACCCTGCTCCCCTTCCCAGTCAAGGGTAGTTACCTCAGTGGGTGCTCTGCAAACACAGCCCCAGGGATTCTTTGCTGCCCCTGCTCTTACCAGCTGCTCCCCTGACCCCAGGCCTCGGGACGCATGTGAGTCATTGTGGGTTCCAGATGTTCCCCCTGGGTGGACCCTCCCTGCTCTCCCAAAACAGCAAGGACTCTTTGGGCTACAGTAGGACCAGTCCTTCCCTGGGTCCAAGTCGGGCCATGGACCAGGCAGGAAGAAGGGCAGGTCACGTTATACAGGCCCTTCCTGGCAAGAGTGAATCCTGGACTAAAATGCTTCACTAGCTGTGTGCCCTCTGGTGAGTTTTCTACCCTCTGTCAGTTCACCTACCAAACCTGAAATATGAGGGTTTGTTCTTAAGAGCCATTGAAGGCTTCCAAGGAGCACCTGGTGGGTTTGAACTGCCAACCTTGTGACTAACAGTTCAGTGCTTGTCCTATAGCACCACTCCAGGACTGCTGTATATTTGTTGCATCTTCTTTTGGTGCTTCCTGTATCATTCAATATTACATAAAACAGAACATTACATAAAATCGAGCCCTACTGTGCTATAGAGTAAGCACAGGACTGCTAACTGTGCTAACCGAAAGGTCAACTGTTCAAACCCACCAGCTTCTCTCCAAAGTTCTATACAGGGTTGCTATGAGTTGAAATCTGGTGGAATTAATGGAATTGAAAGCCCACTCTTAAACCTCTTTTTGGTTTATGACATCAGATCACTTCAAGGGAAAGCATCACATAGTTGTCACAATTATGATGGATTACATAATTGCGAAACCATTGAGAACTATGGCCCAGCCACACTGACCTATATTTTGGGGAGTCACAATTCAGTCTAAGGCAGTGACCCTACAGGGCAGAGTAGAATTGTTCCATAGGGTTTCCGAGGCTGTAAATCTTTATGGACTCACACAGACTCACCTTCCACCTGTGGGTTTGAACTGTCTACCTTGAGGCTAGCAGCCTCAGTACTTAAGCCATGATGCCACCAATAACTTATAAGAAAAGGAATGCCTCAATAGGGACTTCAACCCTGGATCCTCAGATTGAAAGTCTGATGCTCTACAAACTGAGCTATCCATGTCCTTTTATATATATTTGTATATATTTAAAATATATAGCCATATCCCTTTAAATGGAGATTCACATTGTTGCTAATCCTTTGCTATTACAATGTTATAATAACTAACCTCATATAAGTGTTACTTTATACATGTTTTAATTTATCTACTGGATGCATGTCTACAAGTGGATATGGTGGCTCACAGTGTTAATTTTAATGTTGTTGTTGTTGTTGTTGTTAGGTGCCATCGAATCAGTACCGACTCATAGAGACCCTATGTACAGCAGAACGAAACACTGCCCGATCCTGGGCGAATCTCACAATTGTTGTCACGCTTGAGCCTATTGATGCTGCCATTTTGCCAATCCATCTTGCTGGAGGTTTTCCTCTTTTTCTCTGACCCTCCACCTTACCAAACATGATAGCCTTCTCCAGTGACTGGTCCCTCCTGACAATATGTTCGAAGTACGAGAGACAAAGTTTGGCCATCTTGGCCTCCTAGTAGCACTCGGCTGCACTTCTTCCAACATAGATCTGTTGGTTCTTTTGGCAGCCCATGGCACTTTCAATATTCTCCTTCAACACCATAACTCAAAAGCATCAATTCTTCTACGGTCTTCCTTATTCACTGCCCAGCTTTCACATGCATATGAGGTTATTGAAAACACTATAGCTTGGCTCAGGCGCACTTAAGTCCTCAAGTTGACATCTTTGCTCTTCAACACTTTAAAAAGGTCTTGTGCATCAGATTTGCCCACTGCAATACATCGTTTGATTTCTTGGCTGCTGCTTCCATGAGTGTTGATAGTTGATCCAAGAAGAATGAAGTCCTTGACAACTTTAATCTTTTCTCCATTGATAAGAATGTTGTTTACTGGCCCAGAGGTGAGGATTTTTGTTTTCTTTACATTGAGATGCAATCCATACCAAAGGCTGTGGTCTTTCATGTTCATCAGTAAATGTTTTAAGTCTTCTTCACTTTCAGCAAGCAAGGTTGTACCATCTGCATATCACAGATTGTTAATGAGTCTTCCTCCAATCCTGATGGCACATTTTTCTTCATATAACTCAGCTTCTTGGATTATTTGTTCAACATACAGGTTGAATAAGTATGGTGAAAGAATACAACCCTGTCACACACCTTTTTTAATTTTAAACCATTCAGTGTTCCCATGTTCTGTTTCAACAGCTGCCTCTTAGACCACGTACAGATTCCTCATGAGTGCAATTAAGTGTTCAGAAATACTCATACTTTGCAATGTTGTCCATAGCTTGTCATGATCCACACAATCGAAAGTCTTTGCATAGTCAATAAAGCACAGGTAAACACCTTTCTGATATTCTCTGCTTTCAGCCAAGATCCATCGGCCATCAGCAGTGATATCCCTCATTCCACGTCTTCTTCTGAATCTGGCTTGAACCTCTGGAAGTTTTCTGTCAATGTATGCTTGCAGCCATTTCTGTATTACCTTTAGTAAAACTTTACTCGCATGGGATATCAAAGAGATTGTCTGATGATTTCTATATGCCATTGGGTCACCTCTCTTTGGAATGGGAACAAATATGGATCTCTTCCAATCAGTCGGCCAGATAGTTGTCTTCCAAATTTCTTGGCAGAGATGAGTGAGTGCCTCCTGTGCCGACTCACTTTCTTGAAAGATTTCCATTTTCATTCCATCAATTCCTGGTGCCTTGTTCTTTGCCAATTCCTTCAATGCATCTTGGACTTCTTCCTTCAAGATCATTGGCTCTTGATCATATGCTACCTCTTGAAATCAACCATTTCCTTTTGGTACAGTGACTCTGTATTCCTTCCCTTTTCTTTTGATGCTTTCTGCATCATTCAATAATTTGCCCAGAGAATCCTTCAATAACGAAAGTTGAGACTTGAATTTTTTCTTCAGTTCCCCCAACTTGAGAAATGCTGAGCGTGTTCTTCCTTTTTGGTTTTCTGACTCCAGATCTTTGCACATTTTGTTGTGATATTTGACTTTGTCTTCTTGAGCTGATCTTTGAAATGTTCTGTTCAGTTCTTGTACCTCCTTATTTATTTCATTTGCTTTAGCATCTCTACACTGGAGAGCAGGTTTCAGTATCTCTTCTGACATGCATTTTGATCTTTTCCTTCTTTCTTGTCTTCTTAATGACTTTTTGCTTTCTTCCTTTATGATGTTCTTGATGTCATTCCACAATTCTTCTGGTCTTTGGTCTTTAGTGTTTAATGCATCAAATCTGTTCTTCAGATGATCTGTAAATTCAGGTGGGATATATTCAAGGTCATATTTTGGCTCTTGTGGACTTGTTTTCATTTTCTTCAGCTTCAGTTTGAATTTGCATATGAACAATTGATGATCTGTTCCACAATATGCCCCTGACTTATTTTGACTGATGATATAGAGCTTTTCCATCGTCTCTTTCCGTAGATGTTGTAAATATCATTTCTGTGTATTCCATCTGGTGAGGTCCATGTGTATAATCATCTCTTATGCTGTCTAAAAAGGTATTTGAAATGAACTAATCATTGATTTTGCAGAAATCATGAGATCTCCAGCATCATTTCTATTGTTGTTGTTAACTAACTTGTCAGTTCTGACTCATAGTGACCCTGCACAGGATCGCTGAGGCTGCAAATCTTTATGGGAGCAGAAAGCCTCATCTCTCTCCCATGGAACAGCTAGTAGTTTTGAACTGCCGACCTTTAGGTTAGCAGCTTGATTCGTAACCACTACGCTACCACAGCTTCTTATCATTTCTATTACCAAGGCCATATTTTCCAACTACTGATCCTTCCTCTTTGTTCCCAACCTTTGCATTCCAATCATCAGTAATGATAAATACACCTAGATTGCATGTTGGATCAATTTCAGATTGAAGAAGTTGGTAGAATTATTATTTCATCCTTACTGGCTTTAGTGATTGGTGCGTAAGTTTGAATAATAGTGGTAGTAATTGCTCTTCCCTGTTGTTGTTGTCAGGTGCCATCGAGTCGGAACCGACTCATAGCAACCCCATGCACAGCAGAACGAAACAATGTCCAATCCTGGGCCAACCTCACTACCGCTGCCACACTTGACACCATCAGTGATGCCACCTGGCTGATCCATCTCGTTGGGGGGATCTTCCTCTTTTTCTCTGACCCTCCACCCTACCTAGCATGACATCCTTCTCCAGCGACTGTTCTCTCCTGTTCTTCCCTGTAGGTGCATGGATATTATCCTATCACAGACAGCATTGTACCTCATGACTAATCTGCATATGTTCTTTTTGACAATGAATGCAACACCATTCCACTTCAACTGGTCATTCCCAACATAGTAAACCATGTGGTTGTTGATTCAAAATGGCGTATGACAGTCCATTTCACTCACTCATACCTAAGATGTCAGTTTATGCATTCCATTTCATTTTTGACAATTTCCAATTTTCCTAAATTCATACTTTGTACATTCCATGTTCTGATTATTAATGGATGCTTACAGCTGTTTCTCTTCATTTTCAGTGGTGCCCCATCAGCAAATGAAGGTCCCTCGGGTTTTACTCCCAAGGGATTTACTCAATTTGCGTCATCACGGTCAACTCTACTTTGAAGAGGCAGCTCTTCCCCAGTCGCATTCTGAGTGCCTTCTAACCTGAAGGGCACATTTTCCGGCACTATATCTGACAGTGTTTCTCTGGTATTCATAAAGTTTTCAGTGACTAAATGTTCGGAAGTAGTTCATCACTCCTTCTTCCTAGTCTGTCTTTGTCCAGAAGCTCATCTGAAACCTGTCCACCATGGGTGACCCTGCTGGTGTTTAAAATACCGGTGGCATAGCTTCCAGATTCACAGCAACTCACAAGCCACCACAGTACGACAAATTGACAGATGAGTTAATTTTAATAGATTCTGTTAAACTGAACTCCAGTTACATCAGTAACAAATCAAAGTGCCTGAGTCCTCAGATCCTCACCAAAACAGTGTCATTAAAGACCAAAAAAATTTAAAAGCTTATTTAATAGGTGAAAATGGCATTTCATTGCAATCTTAATGTGCATCAACATTATTGTAAATGAGCTTGAGCATTTTCTACATAGCTATATTTCTATTCCTGAGAATTATTGATTCATGAACTTAGATTATTTTTTCTGATTGGTTTGTAAATACTCTTTACAGTTAAGGAGCTCTGGTAATGTAGTTGTTACAAGTCGGGCTGCTAACCTCAAGGTCAGCAGTTCGAAATTACCAGCTGTTCTGTGGGAGAAAGATGAGGCTTTCTGCTCTGGTAAAGATTTACAGCCTCAGAAACCCTGTGCAGTGTGGCTATGGTCAGAACCAACTCCAAAGCACACAACCACCACCTTTAGAGTTAGGGGCATTAGCTCTTTCTTTGTCATATGAATTGAAAATCTTTCCCAGAGTTTAATAATTAAAAATAAATTTTTGCTTTATTTTTGGTGAAAATTTGCACAGCAATTAAGTTCCCATTTGACAATATTTATACATATTATTCCCACTACTCATCGTTAAGTTTACCCTACTATGGTGGCTTAAGTATTGTTGTGATGCTACAAGCTATTCACTAATAGAATTTAAAATACTAGCAGGGTCAACCATGGTGGAAAACTTAGCCAGGTGAAAGAAATATATAGGAATCAGATTAACTATATTAGTGGGAAAAGATGGCAAAGAAACTCAAATCATCAGTCAGAGAAAGGCCATGAGTGGAACAGACCATCAAGTTCAAGTTCAAGCTGAGGTAAATTAAAACAAGTCAAGATAGCCAAAGAATGAGCTTGAGTATATAGCACCAGAACTTATAAACCATCTCAAGATTAGATATGACACACTGAACACTACTGACCAAAGTCCAGAGAGTTAAAGGCCAAAAGGTCATTAAAAAGACAGAATACAGAATAGACAAAAAGACCAAAATAGATGTCAGAAGAGACTCAGAAAATTGCTTTTGAAAGCGGAGTAGCTAAAGCAAAAGGAAGAAGTTATGAAATAAAAGAGATGAACAGAAAACGTCAAAAAGGTCAAGTGGAGAAGTATTCTAACAAAATAAACTTAGAAAACTGAAAAGGAAGGATACACTCAGCACTCCCAAGCTGAAATAATGATGGGGGAAAAAAATTAAGCCTTAAATTGCAATCTTGAACGATTCTATGGGCAAAAATTGAATGATGCAGAAAGTATCAAAAGAAGATAGAAGGAATACACAGGAAACTGTGTATTCCTTCTATCAAAAAGAATTAGTATCAAAAAGAATTAGTCAATATTCAACCATTTCAGGAAGCAGCATATGACCAAGAATAGATGGCCATGTAAGCCTGACTTTACCCAACCTCTTCAGATCAGGAAAGTAAGCAGGGCCTGGGCTGATTACCTACTAGATTAACTCCACCTGGAAATGCCAGAGCCTTGTGGGGTGGGGTGGGGCGTGGTGAGACGGGGCGGGGGCGGGCCTTTGCGCACGTGCACTGCATCTGACCACTTAAAGGTCTTATACAGCAAAAGACAAGGAGCTCTGGTAGCGTAGTGGTTACGAATCGGGCTGCGAACCTTAAGGTCAGCGGTTCGAAACTACCAGCCGCTCTGCGGGAGAAAGATAAGGCTTTCTACTCCCGTAAGGATTTACACCCTCGGAAACCCTGTACAGGGTCGCTATGGGTCGGACCCGACTCGACGGCACTTAACAACAACAACAACAGCAAAAGACGATTGGCTCTATAGTTGGAAAGGTAGGGGTAGATGAGGGCTCACCCTGGGACATGTAGACACCTGGGAGTTGCCACAAGAATCCAAGAACTTAGAAGGAAAACGTTCAAAGAGGATCTGTGGCCTATAACTGGGAGCTGTTAGGATGGAACTCCGTACCTTTTGGCAGACACACTGATAACATCACTATTCTGAGATATAGGATTGGGTTTTAAGGGGAGTGTGACACTTGCTGAGGTGGTTTCTCGGGTATTCATTGGATATTAGGTTGGGGACATCTAGCCTTAGAGGCAACCAATGTTTTCAACAAGGTATTCTCTGCTTTTCCACAGCCCTGGAAAGGCTGCCCTCACCAGTAAAGTGTCAAGTAAGGGAAAATAGAGCAATTAATGTCTAAGTTAGTGCCCTCCCACCCATGTCCTGTTCCCAGTCTGATACCTCTTGATGAGCCCAACGCAGGGACACTGATGACTTAGGGTCACATTTGGGAAAGACATTCTGAGCCATGGGCTATGGTGTCTATTAAACTTACTGTGCTAAAATCCCTCTGGGCCAAGAACTTTGTCTTAGGGTGCTGAGAACTAGGTGTCATTGTATATAACCATAAAAGCCTGACTTTACCCAATCTCTTCAGATCAGGAAGCTAAAGCAGGGCCTGGGCTGATTACTGCCAAGATTAACTCCACCTGGAAACTCCAGAACCTGAGGGGCCCTTTGTGCATCTGGGGGACCCTTTGTGCCTCATCCCTTACTACATCTATGGAAAGAAATGATGAATAAGCCCAATAACATCAGTTAGAACAAGACCACGACCAAAGAAGAACAAACCAGCAACAACTCATATGAAAGTTCAAGTGGAAGCTGAAGAAAATGAAAACAAGTTCATGAGTCCAAAGTATGACCTTGAGTATATCACAAATGAATTTAGGTAATATTTCAAGGATTGGCTCAGTGGACCCCAATGACTGAAGAGAAGATAAGTTGTAGATGATATCAATAACATCATACACAAAGAAAGCAAAAGATCATTTAAAACCCAGGAAAGAAAGAAAAGACCAAAGTCTGAAGAGACTCTGAAATTTGCTTTTGAATGTAGAGTAGCTAAAGCAAATGGAAGAAATGATGAAGTAAAAGGGCTCAACAGAAAGTATCAAAGAGCATCTCAAGAAAACAAAGTAAAGTATTATAATGAAATATGAAAACAATTAGTTATAGAGTCAAAAGAGAAGAATATACTTAGCAATTCTCTAGCTGAACTAACTGAAAAATGATATCTAGCCTTAAATTGCAATATTGAAGGATTCTATGGGCAAAATATTGAATGATGCAGGAAACAACAGAAGATGGAAGAAATACACAGAGTCATCGTACCAAAAAGATTTTGTCAAACTTCAACTACTCCATGTGCCATGGAGTTGGTGCCGACTCATAGCGACCCTGTATAGGGTTTCTGAGGCTGTAAAACTTTATGGGAGCAGAAAGCCTCATCTCTCTCTGGTGGAACAGCTGGTAGTTTCAAACTGCTGACCATGAGATTAGCAGTCTGACTCATAACCACTACGCTACCAGAGCTCCTTGCATATGATCTAGAACCAAGAAATTGAAGGAAGAGGTTCAAGCTGCACTGAGAGCTTTGGGGAAAAAAAGAAGGATCTAAGAAGTGGCAGACAGTGGGGCACTGTAAGATAAACACTGAATGCAAGGTCGGGGGTTCAAATTCACCAGCTGCTTCTCAGAAACCCCAAACAGGGTTGCTATGAGTCAGAACTGATTTGATAGCACTACCAACAATAGCAAGTGACAAAATGCCACTTGAGATGTTTCAGCAAGCAGATGCAATGCTAGAAACACTCACTTTGTTGTTGTTATTGTCATTGAATTGGGTCCAACTCATAGAGACCCTGTTTCCAAGGAGCAGCTGGTGGGTTTGAACTTCTGACCTTGTGGTTTGCATTTCAGTGCTGATCCTACAGTACCAACACCTGGAGTTCAAAAACACTCACTAGTTGATGCCAAAAAACTTGGAAGACAGCTACCTGGCCAACCAACTGGAAGAATCCATATTGGTGCTCATTACTAAGAAAGGCAATCCTACAGAATATAGAATTTATCAAACAACATCATTAATATCATATGCAAATAAATTATGCTGAAGATAATTAAAAAAACAGTTGTAGTAGTACATCAACAGAGAACTGCCAGAAATACAAACTGGATTCAGAAGAGGATATAGAACAAGGGATTCACTGCTGATGTCAGATGCAGAGAACACCAGGAAGTTTACCTTGTTTTATTCCGCTGTGTGGGTCGTGACAAATTATGGAGAACACTGGAAAGATTGAGAATTCCAGAACACTTAATTGTGCTTATGTGGAGCCTGTACATTGAACAAAAGGCACTCATTTGAACAGAAAAAGGTGATACTGAGTGGTTTAAAATCAGGAAAGGTGTGTGTCAGGGTTGTATTCCTTTATTATATGTATTTGATACGTATGCCAAGCAAACAATCCATAAAGCTGGACTATATACAGAAGAACATGGCATCAGGATTGGAGGAAGACTCATTAACAAGCTGTGATATGCAGATGACACAACCTTGCTTGCTGAAAGTGAAGAGCACTTGAAGTGCTTACTGATGAAGATCAAAGACTCTAACTTTCAGTATGGGTTACACCTCAGCATAAAGAAAACAAAAATCCTCATGGACCATACCAATAAAGTAACATCATGCTAAACAGAGAAAACATCGAACTGTCAAGGATTTCCTTTTACTTAAATCTACAATCAGTGCTCATGGAAACAGCAGTCAAGATGTACAGCTCCTCTGTAAAAGAACTCTTTAAAGTGTTAAAAAGTAAAGTTGTCACTTTGAGGATTAAGGTACACCTGACCCAAGCCATGGCATTTTCAACGGCTTCATATGCATGTGAAAGCTGGACAATGAATAAGGAAGACTGGAGAAGAAGAACTGATGCCTTTGAATCATGGTGTTAGTGAAGACTATTGAAAGTATCCTGGAAGAACAAATAAACCTGTGTTGGAAAGTACAGCCAGAATGCTCCTTAGAAGAGAGGATGGCAAACTTTGTCTCCTGTACTTTGGACATGCTCTCAGGAGGGAAATGGACATCATGCTTGGTAAAGTAGAGGGTCAGCGAAAAAGAGGAAGACCCTCAAGGAGATGGACTTTCACAGTGGCTGCAACATTGGAGTCAAACATGACAATTGCGAGGATGGTGCAGGACTGGGAAGGGTTTTGTTCTGTTGTACAGAAGGTCGCTATGAGTTAGAACCAACATGACAGTTCCCAATAACAGCAACAACAACCTATTGGCATTTACCATATTAGAAATTAACACTGAGATGTTCTGAAATACTTATTGATTGATTCATTAAGAACATCTTATAAAGAAACAGATGGGTGGACATATTAGCATACTTAAAATTAAACATGCTCTTTCCACTATTGCCCTGGTGGGGGGAACCCCACAGCAGCACGGGGTTCCCTGAAGGCTGAATGCTGTTCCTCAGGATCACCAAGGAGATTGGTTTGCAGGTCCACTGCAGAATATTGGAGACAGAAGCAGCATTCCTTCCTGAGGTTGCAAATCTGAAGGGGTGCTCGTGTGTGATCATCAACAGCTGAGTATTGGAGCAGGGGCGTTGGCCTACCATGAGAGCTGAGAGCCAGGGGACGGCGGCAGCATTTAGTATAGACCAGGGGCTATTCCCCCAGAGGACAGTCAGCTGTACTGTTGCCCTGACTGTGGCTGTCATCAGTTTGGACTTGGAAGCCTAAACAGCTCCAATATTTAATGTAACAACTTGTGCTGAGTAACAGAGAGGTCATTCTTACCAACAGTTGAGCCAAGAAATGTATTTTTCTAGGATAGACATATTTGGTATCATTAATTTCATGAGATTTCTAGTATTGTTCCTTGCCATGCTGCCCAAGAAGATTTGTTGTACATCTTAATATTCACCTTTATAAATTATTACTTTGTGGGCAGAGCTGAGTTCTTAAAGTTGGAAGCTACAAATTCTAACTCCTCCTGAAATGTCTCCAAAGCAATGAACCAACAGATCTGTGTTGGAAGAAGTGCAGCCAGACTGCTCCTTGGAGACCAGGATGGCCAAAGTTCGTCTCTGATACTTTGGACATATTGTCAGGAGGGACGAGTCACTGGAGAAGGATATCCTGTTTAGCGAGGTGGAGGGTCAGAGAAAAAGAGGAAGATCCCCAGCAAAGTGGATTGGCAAAGTGACAGCATC
>NW_006408679.1:3462742-3464891 GCF_000296735.1 Chrysochloris asiatica | reverse complement strand
ACTTAACAGCAACAAAAATGTGTTGGATAGTTGGTGCTTAACACCAACACTAGTATAATACAGCAGTGTAGCTGGTGGAGTGAGTTACCCTTAAACTGCTAATGGTAAGGTCAGCTGTTTAATCCACTATGGGAGAAAGAGAAGGGTTTCTGTTCCCATAAAGGTTTACAACCTTGAAAACCCTACATAGGGTTGGAATCAACTCAGTGGCAGTGAGTCTGTTTCTTGTTTTTGTGGTTGTGGTTGTTGTTGTGAAGTGCTGTCAAGTTGGTTCCAACCCATAGCGACCCTGTATAGGGTTTCCAAGAAGCAGCTGGTGAGCTTGAACCACCAAACTTGGAGTTTAAATGGCTTTGCAGTCTGGTGCATTAACCCAGGACTCCTGTTTTTGTGGTTAGTAGTGTAATAAAGGAGTCTTGGTTGTAGCACTGTGGGTTAATGTGCCAGACTGCAAAGCCATTTGAACTACAAGGTTGGTGGTTCAAGCTAACCAGGTGTTCCTCGGAAACCCTATATAGGGTCACTATGGGTCAGAATCGACTTGACAGCAGTTAACAACAACAGTGTAATAAAGAGGAGCCCTGGTGGCATAGTGTCAGCATTTGGAGTCTGCTAGTTGGAAAGATGAAATTTTCTGCTCACGTCCATATTTACAGCCTTGGAAACCTTATACAGGATCGCTAGGAGTACTGGTATGGCACTGGACGATAAGCACTGGATGGCCAACCACAAGGGCAGCAATTCAAGCCTCGCAGCCACTCTTTGCTACCCCTACACAGGGTCGTTATGAGTTGGAACTGATTCCATGACAACTAACAACAACAGCACGAGTCGGAGCCGAGTCCATGGTGCACAGCAGCAGTATAATAAAGGATCCCTGGTGGTGCAGTGGGTTAAGTGTTGGGCTGCTAACCAAAAGGCTGGGCTTTGAACCCAGCAGCTGCCCCTCAGGATAAAGATGAGGCAGTCTATTTCCATAGGGATTACAGCCTCAGAAACCCTATAGGGTCATGATGACTCAGAATCAATGCGATGGAAATGGGTTTGAGTTTGGGCACGAGTGAAAGAAAGGATTGTCTTTGGTATTGGTTCTTAACAAAAATAAACAGGTCAGCATCAACATTTTTATTACATATTTCTCACATATTTTATGAAGAATAACAATATTTTCCAAAACAAAACCAAATTTACTGAAAAGAGTGACGTGGTTTTGCATTTTTGCTTTTCTTTTCAATGTCGGGATTAATATAAAACAGATGGGCAGTCATCTCTGCTTCTGCGTTCCATCTGTTAGGAAATGCTGTTTTGATTGAAATTTATGAAGTAAATGCTGCCACCTGAAGGTAAGTAGTTTGACCACTGGAAAGGAATGCAGGGTTCCCCAGGATTCTTGGTCTGTACTTTGAGAAACACTGCATCTTAAATTCTTGATTAGACTTTTTTAGAGAAGTTTAGAACATGTGAGCTAGAAAGGTCTCGCAAAACATACAGTTCAAAGCCCCTCATTGTGCACAAAGGGAAACTGAGACTCAAAGGTAGGAGCCCTGGTGGTATAGTGGGTTACATCCACCAGCTGCTCCTCGGAAGGACCAAGGGGTAGATTATGCCTCCCTAAAGATTTAGATTGGCTCAATGACAGCAGCAATGGGCTCAGGTGTAGCAATAATTCTGAGGTTGGCCTAGGACCAGGCAGTGTTTCATTCTGTTGTTCATAGGGTAACTATGAGTTGGTACTGACTCGATGGCACCTAACAACAACAACAAGATTTACAGCCTCAGAAACCCTGTGCAGGTTCACTATGAGTCACTGATGCAACAGCCAGCAACAGCCACACAGTTCCAATGTCATAGCTTGGGCTGCCCCACAAGACAAATGCATACAAGGGAAATGTAGACCCAACTAGTTTCTCAGGCTCCCATCAACCTCAAGAGGCTTGCAGATGTAACTATGAATGGTAATTACACTGCAGTTCAAGCAGAGCTCTCCTAGTAGGTCCTACCTATCACTTTTCCAGCTTGAACTAGAATATAGCAGGCTGAAAAATAAAAGGAGTTGTTGTTAAGGGCCGTCGAGTCAGTTCTGACTCATAGCGACCCTGTATAGAATTTCCAAGGAGTGACTGGTGGGATTGAACCACTGACCTTGTGG
>NW_006408679.1:3459787-3461748 GCF_000296735.1 Chrysochloris asiatica | reverse complement strand
AATGAGTATGGCAAAAGCTTACAATCCTGTTGCACACCTTTCCTAATTTTAGACCATGCAGTATCCCCATGTTCTGTTAGAACTGCCTCTTGGTCTGAATGTGCACAATAAAGTGTTCTGGGTTCTTCTTAATGAATGCTACCACATGCTATGCCATGAAATCACATGTCATCACAGGATAACACATTGTATCATATGCTGTACTATCATGTGACATCACATGTCACCACATGCCATCACTTCTTACTTCAGGGCTGTTGATGGGGCTCCCATAAAGTAATATAGTCACAGTTCATTTTTTAAATTCCTCAGGGTCCGTGGTCAATGGCACAAGGTCTTGGCACTAAGGGGCAGCTGTAGCAGGGGCACAGGTTAATAAGCCTTCTTACAAAAACATGCCACCTGGCTGCTCCATCTCGTTGGGGGTCTTCCTCTTTTTCTCTGACCCTCCACCTTACCCAGCATGACATCCTTCTCCAGCGACTGTTCTCTCCGGACAATGTGTCCAAAGTAGGAGAGACGAAGCTTAGCCATCTTGGCCTCCAAGGAGCACTCTGGCTGCACTTCTTCCAAAACAGATCTATTGGTTCTTTGGCAGTCCATGGCACTTTCAGTATTCTCCTCCAACACCACAACTCAAAGGCATCAATTCTTCTACGATCTTCCTTATTCACTGTCCAGCTTTCTCATTCATATGAGGTTATTGAAAATACCATGGCTTGGGTCAGGCACACCTTAGTCCTCAAGCTGACATCTCTGCTCTTCAGTACTTTAAAACAACTGATAACAATTATTCACTATTATATCATATGAATCTTATCCTCATCTCTTTTCACCAGACCCATCTAGACAAGAAGAAAACTATTCAGTAGGGACTCTTTCTTTCCCTCATACTCTTAAACTAAACTCCCTCTTGAAACCTTGTAAGCCAGTCACTTTAGGCCTTTATCACCCCCTCATTTTTGGTAGCTAATGTCTAAGTTGCCTGTCCCTATCTACCCAGTGTACAGAAGAGATAGCTTTGATACTTGACGTGAAGACTCTTTCCCTCTCTGTTGGTATTTGGAGTTACTGCCTCCATGAGTATAGGTCAGGTTCATCAAATTGTAGCAATTTACCCTTGTTTCCTTTATCCAAAAAAAATTTTCTTTTTGTAATCTTCCTTTAGTTGAGTTCTGATTATCGAGCCATCGAGGCTAGGTCAAATGGGTGTTCTGCAAATTAGGGTCTGCAAGTTAGGGTGTTCTTGTGCATCTCCCCTCACTTCATATCAGCTGGATGCTTCACTCTCAGCTCTAGCCCTCTGTGGCTATGTCCTTGTCCATGGACTCAAGTGTCCCTAGATCTCACCACACTTTGGACCAACCAGCCCTACCTCTTCTCTCTCTCATCTCCAAGTCAGTGGGGAGTCAATGGACTGTGGTTGAACTCAGTCCATTTCTTCATTGCTGTCTTTCCCCCTCTTCCACTCACCAGCAGACCAATGTGGTCACCAGCAAACTTACATGCCTGTTCATGTGTTCCCTCTGAGTTTCAGTCTTAGAGGGAAGTTTGTCCTGAAGGAACTTGATTGCTTGCTTTGATGGCTTCCGGGCGAACAGCTTGCTTATTCTTGTAGTAGCCAGTCATGCTGACATTTGTTTGGGTTTTCTTGATGATCTTTCTTTGAAGATGTATCGTCTGTCACTCTAGCTGTTCCAGGCTGGTCTGCTTGTCCTTTCTAGTTGGAATGTCCCACCTCATAAGGTTCTGGATGGGACTCAGGATTCCACCTAAGGTCCTATACTCTGCAGAGGCCTATTTTACTAGGCAAGTTCTAGAACCCCTTTTAGGTATTCCAACCAGTTATAGGCTGAAGACGGGCTAACAAGCTTTCTATAATCATGTTTCCCAACATTCCTTTCTATCCCATTCAAGTGTCTATTTTACAATAGTAGGCAAGGGAAACCAATATTCATAAG
>NW_006408679.1:3457000-3458952 GCF_000296735.1 Chrysochloris asiatica | reverse complement strand
GAAAGCATATTATATGCGGCTCTAAGATGCCCTGGTTGCACACACAAACGGCTTGGGTGTAATGCAAGGTTATAATTCCCTTTAACCATAGAATTAAAACAATATTATCACCATACAGTTGGATATTACTTCCAATAAGTACAATATTTATTAAACATATCTTCAGTTGTTTTGTTACATAGTGTGCAACAAATTACAAATATTCTGCAGCCACAAATTATATGCAGAGTATGAAGAAACTATTAATCAGATAGTGTAATCTTTCCATTTATAACTCTACAGGGAAGAACTAGCAAATCAGATCTTACATATAACATCTCACTAAACTTTATGCATGGAAAGTGACAGGCACTGGTAGTGTTGTTTGATACAAAATGGCTGAACTTCATCTTCAGATGACTAAATAAACCCGACATCTAAACATGCCAATATAAACATCAAAACCAAATATACTCTAACCAACCACAGGGAAACAGTCTGATATCAGGAAAGCAACAAGGATTACACACATTATTTTATAAACCAGCACACAAAGGTTTAAAACAGTTCTGAAAATGAAGTTAGCTGTCTTGAGTCAAGGGAATAAAAAAAAAGTTAGTATTGACCATTTACAATCTCTGACCTTTGTGGAGACGATAAGAATCTGTTGTGGTACAATTCAGGCAATTGTGTTTTTCACTTGGGTTCAGATTGCAAATTCATTGCTGTGAGAAAAGAACGGAGGCAAATTTTAGCAGCAACCACTGCCTGACTCTTGGCTGGAGTGCTCTGAATTTCAACATTGGACTTCTCTACACCACCAGCTGTTGCTCCAGGGCCCATCCACGTTTTAATCTCAGCTGCCATCGTCATGAAAAACTGTTCTACATTCATTGCATTTTTAGCACTGGTTTCCAAAAATGGAATTCCAAGGGAATCAGCAAATTCCTTTGCTGTTGTGTAGTCTACTACTTCCTTTGTGGTCAGATCACATTTATTTCCTACCAACAAGTTGTTGACGTTTTCACTGGCATAACGATCTATTTCCTGCAGCCACTGTTTAACATTATTGAAGGATTCCTGGTCTGTCACATCATACACAACTATGATGTCATGGGCTCCTCTATAATAACTGGAGGTGATTGTTTGAAATTATTCTTGGCCTGTTGTGTCCCATATTTGAAGCTTGATTGTTTTCCCATCTAATTCTATAGTTCTTATTTTGAAATCCACACCGATTGTGCTGAAGTAGCTTTCTGTGTATGAATCATCTGCAAACCTAAGGAGGAGGCAAGACATTCCAACCCAAGAGTCTCCAATCAGAAGTAACTTGAATAAATAATCATATTCAGGATTCATGCTGGACATGTCACTGCAGCTGCTACCACAGCCCCAACTCTCTGCACCACGGGTAATCAAAGGAAAGGAATGAGATACTGTTCCCGGAGAGCAACCGTCTTCCCTGACTTTGTCCCTGTCCCTGTAGAACACAATCAGCAGCCGCCGCCACTTAGCTATCACTTCCACCCAAAATCTCAAGCCTCGACTTTTGTTATTGAAATATTCTCTGGGAAAATTATTAAATTATGTAGAAATCATCAAGAGAAGATGAAAGAAATACACAGTCACTGTACCAAAAGGAAATGGTTGATGTTCAACCGTTTCAAGAGGTAGCATATGATCAAAAGCCAATGATACTGAAGGAGGAAGTCCAAGGTGCATTGAAGGAACTGGCAAAGAACAAGGTACCAGGAATTGATGGAATAAAAATGGAAATCTTTCTTTAAGAAAGTGAGGTGGCACAGGAGGCACTCATTTATCTCTGCCATGAAATTTGGAGGACAACTATCTGGACAACTGATTGGAAGAGATCCATATTTGTGCCCATTCCAAAGAGAGGTCACCCAACGGAATGCGGAAATCATCGGACAATCTCTTTGATATCCCACGCAAGTAAAGTTTTACTAAAGGTA
>NW_006408679.1:3451649-3456082 GCF_000296735.1 Chrysochloris asiatica | reverse complement strand
GAATTATGGTGTTGGAGAATATTGAAAGTGCCATGGGCTGCCAAAAGAACCAACAGATCTGTGTTGGAAGAAGTGCAGCCAGAGTGCTCCTGGGAGGCCAGGATGGCCAAATTCCGTCTCTCCTACTTGGGACATGTTGTCAGGAGGGACCAGTAGCTGGAGAATGACATCATGTTTCGTAAGGTGAAGGGTCAGAGAAAAAGAGGAAGACCCCAACGAGATGGACTGGCCAAGTAGCAGCATCGATGGACTCAAGCATGGCAACAGTAGTGAGGTTAGCCCAGGATCGGGCAGTGTTTCATTCTGCTGTGCATAAGGTCACTATGAGTCAGTACCGACTCGATGGTACCTAACAACAACAACAACTGTTGGTCATAGTTACATAACTCAGGATTTCGTTTTCGGCCTATTTCCTTTCTGGTCTGTCTGTCCTGCTCCACATTGCCCGTTCAGGTCTTTTCCTAGTGATAAATAGTTCAGGGCCGGCTGTGGCCAATTTGCACTGCTGTTTGGTTTTAAGTGGAAACTGTCACTTTAAATTTCGAGAAGAATTGTGCACCTGTGTAGGAGAACCCTCTGGGTATTGGGGTGGGGTGTCCACTTGCTCAGGCACCCCCTCTAGTCACCTGAATGGAGATGTGCAGACAGTGAGAGACCAAAGAACAGACACACAAAAAAGAACATCCATACCTTTAGCTCTGCAGTTCTGTCAGGTGCCCGTGATTCCTCTGATCCTTCCCCACTTAGTCTCGCCCAAGATGGTGGCTTTGGGAGCAACTGAGTATCTTGAATTAGAAAGCAATGGATTTCTTGCTTCTGCTACACATTGCCCTTGCTGTAAGCCTTCCAACCTACTAAATATTCCTTCATATGTGGTTCAGAGTTCTGAGACAATCCCCTGAGCCTGCTTTGTCTGATATTCTGTGTTGTTGATGACAGAGCTCCTCACTGCACTTCCACCTGATCCGCCATCTTGTTTGTTCTCTCTGAATCCGTCTTGAACTTCTGGCATATCATCTGCTATATGAGACAGTTTCAAGAAGTTTGTGGGAAAATGGAGCTAAGAGATAATAGAATCTATCTATAAACTTTAAAAAGCCCCTTTATATAATCAATACATATTTGTTGAATGAATGGACTGTGTCAAATGAAGGGTGAAGTGTAAATAAATAAATCAAATGGACTTTGATGAAATATATGTGGGATAATTCTTTCTACCCCCCCCCCTTTTTTTGTACAGCCTACCACATTCTAAGGAGCTCTGGTAGCGTAGTGGTTACGAATCGGGCTGCGAACCTTAAGGTCAGCGGTTCAAAACTACCAGCTGCTCCGCGGGAGAAAGATGAGGTTTTCTACTCCCGTAAAGATTTACACCCTCGGAAACCCTATACAGGGTCGCTATGGGTCGGAACCAACTTGAAGGCACATAACAACAACAACAACAACCACATTCTAGTTCATGCTGGAAGAGTGATGTGTAGGACCCTACCATGAGAACTGCCTCAGCTGTAGTGCAGTACCATTGTAGGGCCTCTGTAGGGCCCCAAAACACAACTCTAAAAGGTGAAAACAACATGGGCTTCCATGACAGAGGCAAGCAGTCTGAGTTCAAACCCTGCTCTAGCTCAGTGGGTGTGGAGGGAGGGACGGGTATTGTAATTAGACCAGTTTCAGGGCTCTATGGGAACTGAATGAGTTTAGACATGAGGGGGCTTCAAATGGGCCTGGCACACAGCATGTGCCAGGGAATTGTTGGCTCTTGGTGTGGCACTGTAGGATCAGCATTGGACTGCAAACCATAAGGTCATAATTCAATCCCACCAGCTGCTCCTCAGAAACGCTTTACAGGGTTGACATGAGTCTGAACTGACTCGAGGGCACTTAACAACAACAATGTAACCCTCTATACCACCACTATACTTCCTACCTTTGAGTCTCAGTTTCCATTTATGAACAATGAGGGGGCTTTAACTGGGTGCTCTGCAAGACCCTTCCAGCTCATCTGTTCCAAATTTCTCTAAGGCGATCTAATCAAGAACTTCAGATGTAGCGGTTCTCCAAAGTCTCCCTGCTGTAGACACGAGGTACATTAACATGTCCCTTATCCAAGGCTACAGGCATCCTTTCCACATGACACCCAGGCCTTATGACTTACAACGATTAGATTTCTTTCCTTTTTTATCAGGAGACAATTGACATTACAACACCTGCCTCATTGCTATTGCCGCTGCAGCTACAATCAAGAACTCTTTTACCTCCCACATGTTTCTCGATCAGTTAAATGCAGTAGAGAGTACTTCTCTGCCACGGCCAACAGAAGCAATAGTGGCAGTAACAGCAGGCTGGTATCCTCCAACAACCTAAGGGCCATCACCACCCTGTCACAGATCAGAGCAGCACAGACACAACCTTCATCTTGGGCATCATACCGGTCATGATTTGATTGGACTGACTCTCCTGCCCCACACTCCACTCCTGCCCAGATTAAATGAATTTGGCAGAAAGAAGAGAGCTCTGTTTTACATTATTCTGTTTAGAAAGTACACAGCCATATTATTTTGTTTTATCTTGATCCTTTTCTTAGGAAAAAATGTTGTAAGAATTGTACAGAAAAACAAAGATGTAGTAGTTCTCAAAGTGTGGTCCAAGAATCCCTGGGGGTTCCTGCCATCCTTTCCAATGGTCAAAGTACATACTTGCAGGTGACAGCATTTTCTTTATAAACTTCATTCAAAACAGCATTTCACAATAGCTGGAACACAGAAGCAGAGATAACTGCCTATCTGTTTTCTGTTAAGCCAGACATTAAAAAGAAAAGCAAAAATGTAATAAAGCCTTATCACTCTTCTCAGTAAATTTGATTTTTTTTTTGGAAAATACTGCTATTCTTCATAAAACATGTGAGAAATATGTAATAAAAATGTTGATGCTGACCTGTTTATTTTTGTTAAGAACCAATACCAAAGACAATCCTTTCTTTCACTCGTGCCCAAACTCAAACCCATTTCCATCGCATTGATTCTGAGTCATCATGACCCTATAGGGTTTCTGAGGCTGTAATCCCTATGGAAATAGACTGCCTCATCCTTATCCTGTGGGGCAGCTGCTGGGTTCAAAGCCCACCCAGCCTTTTGGTTAGCAGCCCAACACTTAACCCACTGCACTTCCAGGGTACCTCTTTATTATACTGTTAACAAAACACATAAATAAAACCAACAAACACACTGCCATCAAGTCAATTCCAGGGGAGCAGAACCCCTCTTTCTCCCATAGAGCAGCTACTGGATTCAGAGTGCTGACCTTGTGGTTAGCAGCTCAAGGGCTAAGTCACTCCTTTATCACATTATCATTTTGCTAAATGCCATCGAGTGGGTTCTGAATCACAGTTACCCTGAATAGGGTTTCCGATGAGCAACAGGTACGTTGGGAGTGCTTATCCCACAGTGCCACACCAGGACTCCACTATTAGGTCACAGTAATTGTTTTGGAGGCATTTCAGGAGGAATTAGAATGTATAGCTTCCAGCTTTAAGAACTCAGCTCTGTCCACAAAGTAATAATTTATAAAGGTGAATATTAAAATTTACAATAAATCTTCTTGGGCAGCTGGCAAAGAACAATACTAGAACCCTCATGAATTTAATGATACCAAACATATCTGTCCTAGAAAGAATGCATTTCTTGGCTCTGTTGTTGTTAACGGCCATCAAGCTGATTCTGACTCATAGCGAACCCTGTACAGGGTTCCCGAGGAGCAGTTGGTGGGTTTGAACTGCTGTCCTTGGGGTTTGTAGGATAAGTCCAATACTTATCCTACAGCACCACACCAGAATAAGAATGACCTCTCTGTTACTCAGCACAAGTTGTTACATTAAATATTGGAGCTGTTTAGGCTTCCAAGTCCAAACTGATGACAGCCACAGTCCGGGCAACAGTACAGCTGACTGTCCTCTGGGGGAATAGCCCCTGGTCTATACTAAATGCTGCCGCCGTCCCCTGGCTCTCAGCTCTCATGGTAGGCCAACACCCCTGCTCCAATACTCAGCTGTTGATGATCACACACGAGCACCCCTTCAGATTTGCAACCTCAGGAAGGAATGCTGCTTCTGTCTCCAATATTCTGCAGTGGACCTGCAATCCAGTCTCCTTGGTGATCCTGAGGAACAGCATTCAGCCTTCAGGGAACCCCGTGCTGCTGTGGGGTTCCCCCCACCAGGGCAATAGTGGAAAGAGCATGTTTAATTTTAAGCAGGCTAATATGTCCACCCATCTGTTTCTTTATAAGATGTTCTTAATGAATCAATCAATAAGTATTTCAGAACATCTCAGTGTTAATTTCTAATATGGTAAATGCCAATAGGTTGTTGTTGCTGTTATTGGGAACTGTCATGTTGGTTCTAACTCATAGCGACCTTCTGTACAACAGAACAAAAC
>NW_006408679.1:3446511-3450279 GCF_000296735.1 Chrysochloris asiatica | reverse complement strand
TTACAATCCCCTCCATGCATCATCAAACAACCAAAGGGTATACCCCGCAAGCCTGCCCCTCAGTTGTCAGCACACAGCTCCTCTCCATCTCTGAGTCCAGTGTCTTCAGCCACTCCATCTCTACACATCATTTCTGCCTCCATTCTGGTGTTACTGCTTCTCTAGGTAGGGTCCTGCACTCCACTCTTCTCCCTTGATGGTCCCAGGGACCTCCGCTCCTGGACTGTAAATTCAACCACTCCCCTTCTTTTGTTACAAAATGTCTACCTTTACATTTCCAACTTTCACAGTCAGTCCTGATAACAATTATTCACTATTTTACCATAAGAGTCCTATCCCCATCTCCTTTCATCAGCCCCACCCAGACAGATTGGATACTACTCAGTGGAGATTCTACCTTCCTTCACACCCTCTGGATCTAGGCTCCCTCTTGAAAGCTTGTAAGCCAGTCACTTCTTACCTTTGTAGCCCCCCCCATTTTGGGTAGCCAATGTCTAAGTTGCCTACCTTGTGTAACAAAGGGGTAGGAATGATCCTCATTGTAAAGATTTCTTTTGAGCTACTGTATCCATAGGTGTAGGTCAAGTACAGCAAATTGTATCAGATTACTCTTTTTTTTCCTCTTCTTTCTTCTTCTAGTCAAGTTCTGATCATCCAGTCATTGAAGCCAGGTCAAGTGAGTACTATCTGCAAGTGTGAGTGTTCTTGTTCAAATCCCCTCACTTCTTATCAGCTGAAAGCTTCGCTCTCCACTCTAGTCCTCTGTGGCTATGTCACTGACTCTGGGTCCACGAGTCCCCAGTTGCCATACTGCTGGCCAACCACGTCTCCACGCGGGTTCACAGGAGTCTATTGAACGTGGACGGATTTAGCTCACTGCTTCATTGCTGTTTTTCCCTCACTTCCCCTTATCAGTGACCAACATGGTCACCAGTTAAACCACATGCCTGCTTTTGTATTCCCCTTGAGTCTTAGTCTTGAAAGGGGGTTTGCCCTGAGGGGACCTGACTACTTGCCTTGATGTCTTTGATTCTAGTGCCAATCTGTGGCTCTGGGGGTGGGCATAGGAAGAGTTCCCGTCTCTCTGACAGATTTGTTTCCTGACTCATCTGGCTTCCTCATTCTCTCCTCTCAGGTCCCTATCACTCATCACCTACCAGTCTGCCCCTGACCTTGCACCTTGGGCATTGCTCTTGGCCATCTCTCCTTCCTACTGTTACTTCCTGCTGCCAAGGACTGGACACCTGTATCGCCCACCTCTCCCTCCCTGGAGAGGCATGTTCCAGAGTGTGGCCAGCTGACTACAACCTGACTCCTCAGACTTTCCACAGCCCCACAGGCATGTCTGCCTTAATCATGCCACCTTCTGCCTGGTCTATGCCATGGAGCCCAGGGAAGTGTAGGTTTGGTCCTTGGACCACCCTTGGATGGGGCCTTGACTTAGTGAACAATAGCCTTTACCCATAATAGCCTGACTCTCCTCTCTCTGATACAACAGTGGGGACAAATATTTATTTTTGAAGCTGCAGAACTTCTGTTCTTCAGGCCCAGAGTACAGATGTGTCCGGACTATGAGTTGGTGACAGAGGTAGGTCAAATCCAAGTCTCCAGATTCCTGTCCAGGGGGGTCCCTGGGATGACTCTGTATGCCATGCCCCCAGTCCCAAAACATTTAGAGCACCGCTGTATCTCTCCTGGGTCCAGGAGCATAGACTGGTATTCCACAAGAACCTCTTTACCAGGTGGCGGGAGACCAGGTCTTTGGTGTTGCTCCATTCACCAGGCAAGGCCTCCACAAAACAAACCAGGCACCTTCTTGCCAGGAGATGCCCTAGGGGGCTGTGGACCTCTGGGATTTCTTAGGTTGCCAGGGCCCCTTCATTTTGTCAAACATTTAATTAACTCCAGGTTGGTGGATTAATGCACTGGACTGCAAAGTCAGTTTGAACCACAAGGTCGGCAGTTCAAGCTCATCAGCCTTTCCTTGTAAAACCTATACAGGGTCTCTGTGGGTCAGAACTGACTCGATGGCACTTAGCAACAGCAACAAATGTGATGGCTGGAGTCCTGGTGTGGTGCTGTGGGATAAAGCACTAGACTGCAAGTGATAATATAGATCTACTGACCTAAATGAAATGGAGTTGGTTTAGTCATGGAGTCTCAAGTGAGGACCCTGAAAATGAGTAAGTTTATACATTGGCTGTGATGACCTTGTGGTCCTAGAGGGAGGGCAGGACAAGGAGAATAGGAGGCACTTAAACTCACCCAGATAGTTATCTCAAGAATTAAGCAGAGACCCTAAAGGTAGAATGTTTGAGAAGGGTCATTGCCTGATTGTTTCTTTTTACCAAAAGATGCTATCTTGATGTTAAAATAGATTAAGTGTACATTCAAATGTAATTTACCCTATATAATGTGCCTGCTCTTCATAATGGACTGGATGGTCTTGAGAAGCTATTTTCTCCATCCTCCAGACTGCTGGCTTTCTGTTAATAAAGCTTGGATTGGTTCTTACCCCATCTCTGTGATTGACAGGTGACAGGTGACAGGTAGCAAACCCTCGTTTAGGTTTGGCAACACAAGGACTGTTTGAGCCACAAGGTCAGCGGTTCAAGCTCACCAGCCACTATTTGGAAACCTTATACAGGGTTGCTGTGAGTCAGAACTGACTTAACAACATGAAGTCACTTAACAACAACAAATGTGATGGCTGGAACTGTGGTTGCCTTGGCAGATCCAGACCAAATGCTTTCACAGTCCTTATACGGCCTAAGGGCCAAATGTTGCCCACCCCTGCCTTAAACCCTCAGGCTTCTGGAGAGCAGATGGTTTTCACTGTGGTGTTGGGCATTACAGGTATCTGTCTCAGGGCCACAAGGGACCTCTGAAGACTTCTTTGTGGTCTGACTTGTTTTGGTTTTGCCATTCTGTGGTTTTCCTAATGGGTTTTCAGGACTTTTGTAGTGTCATAGTTATCAAAGCTCCACCACTTCCTAAATTTTAAGAACTTTAATTGAAGCTACTGTTTGTAGACACTTAACTCCCAATGAAAGTCCAGCAGTTTCTTATTCATTCAAATGAATGAGTGTTCCTTGAGTTCTCATTTAAATCCTTGAGTGTTCTCTAAGAAAATGATGCTGATCACTGCAGCCTCAGCATCGCCTACTTTTTGATGCTCAGCTGCCCCTGCTAATCTCAAATGTTTCCTGGTTTTTTCCCATACCCCTCTTACCCCTTGCTGTCCTGTGTAATGATGTGGTGAGAAACATAGTTGCTATCCCACCTCTCCCCACATATTCAGAACCACATATGAATTTCAAGTTTTATTATTGCAATAAAAGTGCTGTATGGTGATTTTTCTCAAGGAAAAAAAATCAGACTGCAGAGCCTTCCAGGCAGAGGAAATGAGCCCTGAGGTAGTAATAACATGGCATATTTGGAGAGAATAGGAAAGCTGGTGTGGCTTGCCTCAGGGAATTAAGTGAGGAGTGGTAGGCATTGGGGAGAGAGAGCTTGGCACAGGCCATCCTAGGCTTTAAGGCCTAAGGTAAGAAATTGTAATTTTATATAAAGTGTGATGAGATGCCATTGTTTTTGTTTTTGTTAAGTGCTGTGGAGTCAGTTCCAACACATAACGACCCTGTATAGGGTTTCCAACGAGTAGCTGGTGAGCTTGAACCACTGACCTTGCAGTTCAAATGGCTTTGTAGTCTTGCGCATTAACTCATAGCGCCATGGAAGGTATTAATTGAGTAAAGTTTGTAAAAA
>NW_006408679.1:3437462-3446158 GCF_000296735.1 Chrysochloris asiatica | reverse complement strand
TGGATTAAGTGGGGGTGGGGGGGCTAGTCTACTCTTGTTGCCAAACTGAAAGGAGGGTTTGCCACCTGTCACGGTAGTCAATCACAGAGATGGGGAGCGATCCAATCCAAGCTTTATTAGCAGAAAGCCAGCAGTTTGGAGGGCAGAGAAAATAATTTCTCGGGACTGTCCTGTCCATTATGAAGAACAGGGACATTATAAAGGGTAAGTTACATTTGGAATGTGGAGTCCTGGTGTAGTGCTGTAGGCTACTGCACTGGACTGCAAAGTTATTTGAACCACAAGGTTAGTGGTTCAAACTCATCAGCTGCTCCTTGGAAACCCTGTAACAGGTCACTGTGGGTCAGAACCTATTCGATGGCACTTAACAACATTTCGATGTACACTTAATCTATTTTAACATCAAGATAGCATTCTTTGGGAAAAGGAAGCAATAAGTCAATAAACTTCCTCAAAAATTCTACCTTTAGGGTCTCAGCTGCTTAATTTCCCCTGAGATAACTATCTGGGTGGATTTAAGCACATTTTATTCTCCTTGTCCTGTTCTTGTAGAACCATAAGGTCATCTTAGCTAGTTTATAAACTTCCTCATTTGCAGGGTCCTCATTTGAGACCTAATGACTAAACCTATTCCATTTTGTTTAGGTCAGCAGATCCAGAGGATCACTCTTTTAAGTCCCCTGAATAGCACAAATGGTTGATGGTTCAAACCCACCCACAGGCACCAGAGAAGAAATAGGCCTGTCAATCTGCTTCCATGAAGATCACAGTCCAGAAAACCCTATGGGTTTTGAATGGGTACGGGATTATTCTGGAAGTGGAACCAACGGGACTTGCTGGAGGATTGGCTTTGAAGGATTGGAATAGGAAGGAATGAAGAATGAGACTGAGGTCTCATTGAGGTCTAGAGGCCGCAAGCTGGGTGCAGGGTGGAGCCGATTAGTGAGGTTGGAAATACTGGGAAGGAGCAAGTGCTATAGGATAGGAGAGGAAGGTAAGAGAGGGCCAGCAGGGGTTGCATATAGAGCTCTGGGTTCCTGGAGAGGTCAGACTGGAGGTATGGGCTGGAAGCCACTAGTGAATGGATGGGTTTGACCTGCCCATATTAGCGTTAACAGCCTAACCCACTGTGCCCCCAAGATTCCTTTACTAGTGAATGGAGAACACACAAAGTCTTAAGAGTAGATGAGTCGGTCTAGATGAACAGAGAGCAGGTCTCAGGATTCCCAAGGTTCTTTCCACGACCTTAGGCTGGCTCCAACTTGCCTTTCAAGCCCTGGGGCTCTCTGGCCAGGGTTTGGGGACCAGAGGAAATACTGAGCACAAGGGGTTGACTAGGTTTAGTCCTGGACCAGAGGGTCAGGAAAGCAGACAGAGGACAAATCTCCAAACCCATTTTCCCTGTAGGCTGTTTCTTGAATGTGGATTCCAGGAGGGTTCATGAGCAAAGAGCCGGGGGCTGAAGAAAGTGAATATGGGTTGGGAAACTTTTCAGAATAGCTTCATTAGTGGTTTGTGGGGACCCAGGTCAAACAAAGGAAAGGATCTGGCCTCCCTCTCTCCTCCCTTGCCTGTAGATCTTGGAGGACAATCTGGGCTGGTGGTTTAGTCAGATTGGGCCTGACAGGCATAGAAATAGAGAAGTCAGGTCTTCCATCCTGGGGGAAGAGTCGAGGTCCTGGGGACAAGAAGTTGAAACTCAATACCCCTGATTGAGGGCCTGGCTCTGGGCCCAGAGTTAATGCCATCCTGGGAGAGATGCTGATGGGGCAGAGACAGGGGGGCTGTGGAAGCAGAGCCCTGGGCCCACTACCACCCTCCTGTACCTATACCCTGACCCTAACAGACTGCCTGATGAGGGCCACAAGAACATGTAGGGGTCACAGGTAATACACAGCATTCTCCATGGATGGGGACAAGCTGGACTGTGGCCTGGGATCAGAGCCAAAGGGGACTCTGAGGTTAGTATAGGATTAAGTCCAAGAATAGGGCCTGATGGGGAGATGACTCCATGTTCAAATATACTCTATGTTGTTGTTGTTGAGTGCCACCGATTCTGACCCATAGGATTCCCAAGGAGCAGCTGGTGAGCTTGAACTACCAACCTTGCAGTTCAAACGACTTTGCAGTCTGATTTATTAGCCCACAGCACCACACCAGGATGCCAAATATATGCTATAAAAATGCTTTTACTAAACTTTGGACAAGATAAAGGCAAAAAGCCACAAACTACTCACTGCCATTCAGTAGCTTCTCACTCAGAAATCCTGCATAAGGTTTCTGAGACTGTCAATCTTTGTTGTTGTAAGTGTTATGGAGTTGGTTCCAAGGGTTTCCAAGGCTTTAAATCTTCAAGGAAGCAGAAAGCCTCATATTCCTCCCACAGAGCAGCTGGTGGGCTTGAACCACGGAACTTGTGGTTCCAAGTCCAGTGCTGATCCTACAGTATTGCCTGGGTTCCTTAATTAAGTGCTTTTGAAATTCATCTCTAATATAGATCAGTGCCTCATTACAGTCCAGCATCTGGGGGTTTCCTGGTGGTCCCTCTTCCCTTCCCAGTCAAGGGTAGGTACCACAGCAAGTGCTCTGCAAACACACATAGTTCCCACCCTCCGGACCCTGTGATGCCCTGCCCTCACTCCCCTGACTCCAGGCCTTGGGACATATGTGGCTTCTTAGGGGTTCCAGACACTCCTCTGGATAAACCCTCTCTGCTCTTCCAAAGAAGCAAGGGCTCTGGGATAGCAGGACCAGCTCTTCCCTGGGGCTCCTGGATCCAACGAGGGTGAGGGACAAGGCAGGAAGAAGGACTCACATTTGCACGGGGCTCTTGTAGCACTGTAGGATAATCACTGGACCACAAGGTCAGTTAGAAATCACAAGGTTGGAGGTTCAAACTCACTAGCTGCCCCTTGAAAACACTACACAGGGTCACTATGAGTTGAAACCAACTTGATGACACTTCACAATAACAAGTTCATGTTATATACAGGTCCTTCCTGGCAAGGGTGAGTCCTGGTCTCAAACCTTATTGTGCCTCACTAGCTGTGTGGTCTTGTCTTGTACAAGTCATTGAGCCTCTTTCTGACCCACCTTTGCTAATCTGTGAGACAAGGAGAGGTGGGACTCTGAAAAGAGGGCCCGGAAGGAATCCATGTGTCTGTAACTAGTTAACAAGAGGGTCTGTTGATCGGGTATTCATTCTGTACTGAGTCTGCTACCCATATAATCTCACTACAAGCTCATGGGATATTGTTCTTCTTGTATGTTGTCCAGTCCAATCTGACCCTACATAACAGAGTATTTACAGGGGAGTCATGACGTGGTGCTGTAGGATAAAGCATTGGACTGCCAGTCACTCGTTGGAAACCCTACACAGGGTCACTATGATTCAGAACTGACTCTACAGCACTTAACAACAACAATTTTTATAGGAGCACATCACCAGGCCTTTATCCCATGGAGCTGTTGATGAGCTTCAACCAGCAAGGTTTCAGTTAGCAGCCAAGCACTTAATCATTGTGCCACCAAGGCTCCCTGGAGTTCATGGAATAGAGTCTTCATATCCCATCTCACAAATGAGAAGTTTGAGCAGAGATAGGTAATCAACTTACCCAAGGTCAGCCAGTTATAAATGATGTGGCCAGACTTGGTCCCTACTTTCTGGATCCTTGTAGTTAAAATGAGCTCCAGTGTTCTTATTAACATTCTGTAACCTTGGGCAAGTGTCTTAACTTCTCTGTGAAATGTCTTAACTTCTCTGTGAAATGTCAACATTGCCTTCCTCCCAGGTGCTTGAGACAGTCAATGAGAAGCTAACAAGCAACACATAGGGAGAGATGAGGCTGCCCAAGACCGAGTGCCTCTCTTAGATTAACGCCACCAAGGTAGACTACAAATACAACTTTGCAGAGTACACTGGCTCTGGGGATCCCCACTCTTCTCTTGAGGTTACTCTGACAAGGGTCTCCAGGGCAGAGAGAAGGAGGCAAATCATCAACAAATATTTATTTAATTAAATTAATAGAAAGGGAGACAAGGGGATGAGTGACTTCTAGAGCCTAATGTTCGTCAAAGTTTGGGGAAGAGTCTGGTTTACTTGGGTGTCTTCTGTTTTGAACATTTTTTTTAATTTAGGAGACAAACAGTACTGTTAACAACAGCCCTCCTTTCCCAAAAAAAATCTGCCCATGGCCCTACTTTAAGCAGTGTTAGGACACAGTGAATTTTTGTTTATAATTTTCTAAATTTTAGAAATCTTTTTTTTTAAAAAAGGAAAAATAGTTGTTTGGGTTGAGGTACTGAAATGTAACAGCTCTCAGAGACTGTGGAGTTAGAAGACTTAACTGATCAAGTTTGGGGTTGTGTACAGAGAAGGGCAGAGGGTAGCCCCACCTCTTCCTGGTTGCCAGACCCTTGACCACAGTCTCAGGAGAAATCAAACACTCACCCTCACTGTATACCTGCCAGGTGTTTTCCCCAACAGGAAGTGGTTTATTGGCAGTGGTTTCTATATGACTTAAGCCATAAAGAGAACAAAAAACAAACCTGATAGTTTCTCTCCCTGTAGTGAGGGCTCCCTTGTATTTGGTGAAGGTTACTGTTCTATATGGCTTTTTTTTTTTTTTAGGTACTGTGAAGTCAATTTCAATTAATATTGACCCCATGTGCCAGAGTAGAACGGCTCCATAGGCTGTTTAATGTTTAGGCTGAAGTTTTCTGTTTTGTTTTTTACTTTTATTGTGAATTGTGTTGTAGTTTTACAGATCAGATCGTCAGTTTTACATTCAATGAATCATACATACATTGCTCTTAGTTCACTGTTTGTGCAGCTCAGTTATTGTGAATGTGGCTAATGTTGGCTACTATCTATCATTGATCAAGTGGTACAGGAGCTGATATTGGATCTTGCCCAGTGGGTGGAGCTGTAGATGTGCAGTTGTAAGTGGACCATATGTTTGCTGTCTTCCCATTGGATGGGGCAAGTGGAGATAACAAAACACAACAAACAAGCAAACAGTGAACATAAAAAAAAATAAAGGAGAAAAAAGAAAAAAATGCAAACAGCAACGAAAAAAAAATAACAACAAAGAGAGAAGAGTAACAGAAAAATAGATTTGTAGATGTAAAAAAAAAAAAAAAATACACACACTAAACAAAACCAAGGAGAGGGAAGATGAAAAGGAAAAAGACTAGAGATCAAAAAAGACAAATCGAAAGGAACAAAAGAAGAAGGGGGGAAATGAGAAATATAAGAAGAAAAACAAGGAAAGTAAAGATAGAAAGTATGAAAATCAAAGAAAGGGTAAGAGAGGAAGAAGAAAAAAAGAACAAACAAACAAAAACAATTAAATAATGAAAGAGAAAAACAAACATGAACAGCACAAAAGCGTTGTACCCAGGGAGAAGACGACTCTGGTGGCTCCTGCCTGCCAATGAGTTCATTAGGTGGGTGGGGTAGGGATATGATGGCAGAGGTCCAGGCCCATATGTAGTTCCTATTGTTGTTAAGCGCCATTGAGTCAGTTTCGGCCCATAGTGACCCTGTATAGGGTTTCCGAGGTGCAGCTGGTGAGCTTGAATTTCTGACCATGAAGTTTAAACTGACCTTGCAGTCCAGAGTATTAACCCACTGTGCCACACCAGGAGTCCTAGGCCTAGGTATTGTCTATGTTCAGAACACCCAGTCCACATGTAGCTCATGGAGGCCCTTTGTTTAGCTGGTTTCAGTGTCTTCAGCAGGGTGACTGATTATAAGGGTCCCTGCTAGTCTAAAGCTGGTCAAGTGGCTCTGTGAGTTCAGTAAATCTGGAGCAGAGCCTGCCTGGATCCAGGTACCCAGATGGGGTAGCTGCCACCTGTCTCACACTGAGCAGCTTCAAACCTCTGAAGAGCAGGGTCTAGCTGGGGCTGTCCTCCCCTCTGGCCACCAGGGGATTATGGGTAACAATCCTTACCCAACAGTTTTTACTTCTGTTACCTTTTTTTTTAATGTACACATACCACATTGTAAATATATATTCGTTTAAATGTCCAAAAGGCACATTTTTCAAGTTATCCTCAGGCCCACAGTCACCCTGATTTTCTCGGTCCATGGGCCTACAGTCCACCACTGCTCAGTCTCTCTGTGCCATCGCCTCTGCCACCATCTGTTGTCACCGCTTCTGGTTAGGATCCCTCACTCCTCTCAAGTTCTTCCCTCTTGGTGATCCTAGGGTCCCCAGTACCTGAAATGACAGCTTAACTGCTCCCCCTTTTAATTGCACCTCTTCTACATTTATAGTTGTGACAATCACCTGAAAACAATTACTCACAATTGAACCATAAAATCCTATCCTCCTCATTACCAGACCCAACTGGACATGAGGAAAACTATTCAGTAGGGTTTCTGTTTTATTCCCCTTGTTCAGACACTAAGCACCCTCATGAAAGCTTGTAGGCCAGCCACTTAGTACCTTTATAGCCTTCCCCCCACCCTCCAACTTTGGTAGCCTAAGTCTAAGTTGCCTGTCCCTATCAATAAGCTTCACTTCTTTAAGTATAGTACTATCTATGATTGGATAACATCCATACACCTACAAGGAAGATCAGTTAATACCACTATTATTAAAATTTGCACACCCACCATTAAAGTCAGTGATGATGAAATCGAAGAACTCGATCAATTTCTTCAGTCTGAAACTGATGAAACATACAATCAAGATGCATTGAATTATTGGTGATTGGAATGAGAAAGTTGGCAACAAAGACGAAGAATCAGTAGTTGGGCAATATGACCTTGGTGACAGAAGCAATATTGAAGATGACATGATAGAATTTTGTAATACCAAAGACTTATTCAGAGTCCTAGTGTGGTGCTGTAAGATAAATACTAGTCTGCTAACTGAAAGGTTGGCAGTTCAAACCTGCAGCTCCTTGGAAACCCTATATAGGGTGGCTATGAGCCGGAACTGACTCAACAACACTTACAACAACAACAACAACAGACTATGGCAAACACCTTTCTTTAACAACATAAAAGGTGACTATATACATGGACCTCACCAGATGGAATACACAGGAATCAAAACAATTATATCTGTGGAAAGAGAGGGGAGAGAAGTTCAATATCATCAGACAAAATTAAGTTAGGCGCAGACTGTGGAACATCAATTCTTCATATACAAGTCCAGGCTGAAGCTGAAGAAAATTTAAGTGAGTCCATGAGAGCCAAAATATGACCTTGAATATATGCCACCTGAATTTAGAGACCATATCAAGAACACATTTGATGCATTAGGTACTGGTGACTGAAGACAGGAAGAGTTGTGGAATGACATCAAGAATAGCCATGTTGTTGTTGTTAAATACCATTGAGTCAGTTCCGACTCTAAGTGACCCAGTATAGGGTATCCCAGGAGCTGTTCATGAGCTTGAATCGGAGACCTTGCAGTTCAAACCGGCCTTGCAGTCCAGCGCATTAACCCGCAGCACCACACCAGGACTCCAAGAATATCATTTGTTGTTGTTAAGTGCCTTCAAGTCACTTCTGACCCATAGCGACCCTGTATGAGGTTTCCAAGGAGCAGCTGGTGAGCTTGAACTGCCAACCTTGTGATTCAAAGCGACTTTGCAATCCAGCATATTAACCCACAGCACCATACCAGGACTCTGAGATATCATACAGAGACGTTGTTCGCAGAGTTACCAAGGCCTCCAGCTTCAGCAGTGCTTGAAAGGAACTCAGAGCTCAGAAAGATACCTCAAAGTCTCTGTTGCCTCTCCTCCACCACTGCCATGATGACCGAGTTCCCCTCATAGGTTCACCAGAACTTCATCCAGGACTTGGAGGCTGCCATCAACTACTAGGTCAACCTGGAGCACTATATTTCCTACGTCTACCTGTCTATGTCTCACTACTTTGACCGAAATGACGTAGCTTTGAAGAATTTTGACACATATCTTCTGCACTAATCTCACAAAGAGAGGGAACATGCTGAGAAACTGATGAAGCTGCACAGCTAATGAAGTGGCTGAATCTTCCTTCAGGATATTAAGAAACCAGACCGGCATGACTGGGAAAGTGGGCTGAAGGCAATGGAGTGTGCGTTGAACTTGAAAAAAACGTGAACCAGTGACTATTCGAACTGCCAAATTGGCCACTAACAAGAACGACCCCATTTGTGTGACTTCATTGAGACTCCCAGGTAAATTCCATCAAATAACTGAGCAACTATATAACCAACTTGTGAAAGATAGAGACCCTGGATTCTGGGTAGCAGAGTATGTCTTTAACAAACACATCTTGTGAGACAGCGATGCAGCGGGCTAAGCTTTAGCCTGACTTCCCCATGGCCACAGGTGTAACTTTCTGGCTCACTGAGGCAGCATGTGCATGGTGGGTTTACCTTTACTTGTTCCACAAAATGTACCAAAACATCCACTTAAATTCTTTCTTTTGTACCATTCCTTCAAATAAAGCCATTTTATATCCCCGCCTCCAAACAAATATATCATATTTGATATGGATATGGGAGGAAGAGTATGGATGGGTATAAGAGGAAGAGTGCAAATTTATATATATATAAAGAACAGAAAAAGAAAAACAAACAAAAGAATATCATACAGGAAGAAAGCAAACAGTCATTAAAAAGATAGAAAAAAACCAGTGTCAGAAGACAATCTGAAATTTGCTCTTGATCTTAGAGATGCTAAAA
>NW_006408679.1:3398236-3421565 GCF_000296735.1 Chrysochloris asiatica | reverse complement strand
CCAGGAGGCAGACTTGCAGAATGTGCCCTTTGGAGATGTAAATTATTATATACGCCTGAGTGGGTTTTTTTGAATTTTTTGTTTTTAAAGCTAAAGTGGATAGAGAGAAATACTATTAACTGATGGTACATGGAGGGGATTATAATCACTGTAATGAAACAAGGTGTATGATTTGTTGAATGTAAAACTGATGATCTTCCCTGTAAACTTTCACTGAATCCACAATAAAAAACCTTTAAAAAAAGAAAAAGAAAGAAAGAGCAGGAAAGGGTACATGCTAGGGACTCTGTCAGGCACTGGGGAGAAGGAGTCAAGCAGAGAAGAAAGACTTCTGTATTGCACCTCTTCTTTAAAAAACAAGCTTTTTGAAAAACAGCCTGTGCAGTGACCCTTTGCACTTGTAAACTTGGTGCTGCAAAGAGTGCAGGTGGCAGCCTGCAATGTGTGTGTGGTTTTGGTGCTCCGTGTGCCCTGCCCAGCACCACGCTGGGGGCTGGGACCCAACATGGTACAGAAGCTGAGCACAGGCTGCTCTTTGCTTTCAATGTGTAGAGTAGATTCAGACAAAATATAAGTGGGTAACAACAGGAGATGGTATTGGGACAGTGGGAATCAGCAATTTTGCATAGAAAGCTTTGGAAGATGTTTACTGTAGTCTTCCTGAAGTTGGATCAAAATAGAAAAAAGTAGATGAGTTTGGTGCTTTGGAAAGTGTGAAAGCTGCTAGTGAACTGTACTCTCTTTTATCAGGAGAAGTAATATTAATGATGGGTCTTGTAGAAAATCCAGGACTCGTTAACAAATCCTGTTATGATCAAAATGGCATTGAGGATTCAATCAGAACTTGATGAACTAATGAGTAAAGCAGCATATGAGAAATACATAAAATCTATTAAGGACCGAAAACAGAACCCCTAAATAACCTAGTATGAAACGTCATCCATCATGTTATTGTTATTAAGCCCATGGAGTAGGTTCCGACTCATAATTCAACCTTGTGGTTCAAACAGAACTTGCAGTCCAGTGCATTAGCCTGCAGCACCATGCCAGGACTCCAGCATTGTTGTCTTAAATTAGTAATGGATCAAAATAAAATCGTTTTTAGTGATACCAATGGAAAACAGAAATATTTGTTGCAACTATACTACTGGAAGAAAGTACTCCTTAACTTTCTACTTACTGCAGATAAATACAATATACATGCTTTTCACAACCCTGGTGTTGTACTATAGGATAAGCATTCAACTTCTTGACCTACCAGTGTGTGGGCTCCTGCAATCCCAGGAGTTCCTGACCTTCCAGTGGCCATTTCTGGGGTCACAGCAGTGCATAGCCTCAGAGAAGGCCTCGCTGCCCATGATCATCAGCATCAAGGAGGGAGGCAGGGCCAGGCCCCAGGTGGTGAGTCCGCCCAACATGAGGGTGCGCCTCTGACGGGGTGCCCATGCCCAGGGAGCTGGGGCCATAGGTGCACTTATATGTCAGAACTCTTCCAGAACATGAGAAGAGAGGGTGCTACTGGGAGGCTGATGGACAAAAAAACTCTGACCTCTCAGCTGAGCTCTGTTACGTCTGGCTGAACACTTGCGCATCTAGATGATGTAACTTAAGGGCAGAGCCCATGATTTATCATCATTTGTTTATCCTCTCCCTGGACCTGGGTTGAGCCCTGTGGTCTGGGCAGGAGATCCAGCCTCTTTGCGCCTGGGACATGGTGTCAACTGTAGGTGTTCATTCCCAATCCTGTTAATAAGGGATTTGGCAAGAAACAAATAATACACCTTTTGTCCTGCAATCTTATATATCTATTTCTTTTTTTACCCAGAACCCTGCAGATTGTGAGGTGGGAGTGAAAATTCTACAAGGATTATGTCAATTTGATTGCAAAACTAGGGGACAATTAATTTATACAGCAATTAATTCATAAAGGAAGCAAGGATTGAAATGAATTCCAATTTTACTATCTGCTATCTTTTCTCTCAGAATTGAGGAAGACATCTTTTCATTTTGTTGCATTTTGACTTTCTGGACACAATGAGTGGATGCAATTTCAACTTTAAATGCATCAATTTTTTTTTTAATTGACCATAATCATCATCAGTACTACAGGAATTTGTATTATTCCTTCAGATTTTGTGCCAGATATAGGAAAGTGTTGAGTATAACTTTTAAAAGCTAGGATTACAGGTGTTTTTAAGGTGTGACATTGGGTCTTGGGGCATGTTCTTGGCCTGTCGGGACAGCTCTTAATTAGCTATGACTAGGATAACCTCCTTCTCTGTGATATAGAAACATTCCCTGACTCCTATATTTTTACTAGGGGTTTAAAGATATAGTTTTTGCACTACTTGGGCATATAAGAAGCTATGGTTCTCTCAATTCATATTTCAATCCATCTCAGCCTGGATTTGGAAATAAGTTTAACCCACTTAAAAATTCAATTTAGAAACCTCTTCACTCTTCTAAATCAAGACCTCCAACTTTATCACTGGTTCTATGCTTCTAACACTTGGGTCAACCCTACACTTCCCTGGATCCATGGCACAGGCCAGGCGTAAGGTGGCATCATTAAGGCAGGTAAGGATTGAGGACATGCTGGCAGGGCTGTGGAAAGAAGAGTGGACATGGTCTTAGGCTGGATTCTCCAGAGAAGTTAAGCCAGTGAAATTTATAGATTTATAAAGAGAAGTTTATATCAAGGTAATGGCTCAGAAGGTTGGTCCAGGTCAGATGAACCAAGTTCTGCAGGTCCAGCAAGTATGAAGGCAGGCCAGTGAGGACTCTTGGATAACAAAACAGGTCACTGGCTCAAGTCCAAAGAACTAGAGGTTGGAGAACAAACCAGATGCAAAATTCAGAACCAGCAAAGAGCAAACAAGCTTTACCTGGGTGTCTAGTATATTCCTTTCAATTGATTACTGCTCATAGCAGACTTCATCATAGAATTTGTTACATTATATTAGAGCTCATATGTAGATAACTGCATCTCAACTGCTAAACCACTGAGAATCTTGGCCCAGTCAAGTTGACACAAAACCTTAGGATAAGCGGTTGACCATAAGGTCAGTTTGAACCACAAGGTCAGCAGTTCAAACTCACTCACCAGCCACTCCTCGGAACCTTTATACAGGGTCACTATGAGTTGAGCTGACTCAAAGGCACTTACCAACAATCATACTGGAAGCTATACCTCTGGCATTTCATATGTCAGCAGGGTCATGCATAGCTTTCAGTCAGACTAATACAGACTAAAAAGAAAGGCTTAAGGATCTGCGTTTGAAAACCGTATAGATCATGGAAGAATGCTGTTCAGCTCACTTGCTCTGCCCATGACATCAGAAGCGATCAGTTGCTGGAGGAGAATATCATGTTTGGTGAAGTAGGGGGGCCAGTGAGGGCCAGAGACTCACAGTGAGATGAACTGGCATAGTAACTAGAAAGATGCCCTCAAACGAGCCAACAGTCATGAGGAGGAGGATGCAGAACCTGGCAGTGTTTCCTCCTGTCATACATCAGGTCATCATGAGTGGGAACTGACTCAACCACTGCTACCTATCTGTCTTTATATGATTCATAAGCAATGTAATATTAAAATGCTTATAATGAAAACTTGTTCCTGCCCTGTCCCCATCTGCCCCATTCCATTGCTTCCCCACCTCCAACCAAGTATCTCCTCGTATTGATTTCTTGTGCATCTTTCTAGACTTCCTTTATTCAACTTCTTATTCCCCCCATCTCCTTACTTACATAAGGTAATACACTATGCACACTGGCTTAGACCTAGAAAAAGTGTGTTGATTCTGCATAGTAACAATATCCATTTTTATCTATATTCTGATTCATTGTTAAAAGAGAAACAGAAAAAAAAAGAGAGAGAGAGAGAGAGAAGCAGAGGCTTACAAGCAATTTTATTAGATGTGCAGAAAGGCCTGTCTATATGGCCTGGAATTGTGACTCAGGTGACACTCAAGTGACCCTCCAGAGAGCATTGCTTAGTAATTGTCAGACTGGGTTCAGAAGGGAGGAGTGTTTGTGCTCCTGCGTGAGGAAAAATCTTAATTTTATATTTTAATTACCAAAGTCAGGACTGCTAATTGTAATTAACAATTTTAAACAGGACTCCCGAACCAGTTCAGTCATGGAGACTGGAACAGATGCACATTTTTTAAATCTGGAAAGCTAACTGGAAAGGGGAAATGAAGGGTGGAAGCCCTGGGCAGGGAGACTGATGCGGGAGATCATTGCCAGGATGGTGAAAAGTTACGCATTCAAAGTAGCGCAGTGGGCCATCATCTGTGAGCCAGACACCTGATGGTTTTGACCTAGCTTCTCAAGAGATTTGGTTGCTATGCAACGGGCATACTGACCTTGTTTCTCGCAGGGCCTCCAGTCATCATTTTCCCCCATTCAGATTCACTCACATATTTAAAATATGGGTCCACTCCAATGTCACTCCATCAGCCATGATTGAACCCGTGTGAAGCTGTGATCGAAAGTAAAAAAAGTGAGATGTCAACCTCAAGCCTACTTCCCCAAAACAACTTTTTATGTTTAGGGGATAGAGGTTCTTATGCCCATTTTAAAGGACAGCAAAATTGACTCACTAAATAAGAAACTGGTTTTCTAGGCTCCTGTCCTGGTGTGGCACTGTGGGTTAATGCACTAGAATGCAAAGTTGGTTAGAACCGGAAGACCGGTTGTTCAAGCTCACCAGTCACTCCTCAGAAACTCTGTACAGGGTCATTAAGAGTCAGAACCAACTCAACAGCACTTAACAAGAGAAGTCAAGATTCTTGGTGTGGTGCTGGAATGCTAACCCCAAATCTGGCAGTTTAAACCCAGCAGCCTCTCCTCATAGGGTTCCTATGAGTCAGAACTGACTTCACAGCACTTAACGAAAGAAGCCAAGGTGGTACTGTGGATCAAGCGTTGGGTCAATAACCACAAGGTCAGAAGTTCAAATCACAACAGGAGAAAGATGCTTCTGTAAAGATTCATAGTCTAAGGAGCGTTGTGAAGCAGTTCTACTCTGACCTGTAGAGTCAGGATCAACTTGATGGCTGTGAGTTAATAGAAGTTAATGGGAGCATTGGGGAGTTATGAATAGAATTCCTGACTTCCGCGTGGGAGATCCAGGTTTGAATCCTGACCATGCACAGCCACCACTCATCCATCAGTGGCGACTAGCCTGTGCTCTGATATTGAACAGGTTTCAGAGGCACGTCCGGACTGAGATGAACTAAGAAGAAAGACCTGGTAACCTACTTCTGAAAATTAGCCAGTGCAAACCCTACGATCATCATGGTCTGATCCTAAACCAACGATGAGGATGGCACAACGCTGGGTAGTGCTTTTTCTGTTGTACATGGAATTGCAGTGAGTCAATTATGCAATTAGGCTTGAGGCCTATTTTAGGCCTGTAGAGGAAGTCTGACAGGAGGGGCAGGAGGAGGAACTGAGAATTAGGGGAGGGCAAGAGCAGATGGCTACAACTTCCTAACTTTCTCTTTCTCCTTCTCCATGCTGCCTTTCCCTTTGCCTGCTTTCCATATCTTGTGTACACAGTTCTCCTCTGCCCTTGCACAACTCAGGACTGTGACAACATCTTATTGCTTAAGACACTCTCAGGTCTAGCAGGGTGCTTGGTCCAGGGAGTAGTTAGTAGATCCTTGTTTGAAAGACTGCTCTTGCTCCTAGAGAACCTGTAGGAGGATTGGGTTGTTTTCCTGATGACACAGGTGGCTGTGGGACAGGAATCAAAGCTGTAGAACCTCAGAGAGGTTCCCTAGACCACCTTAGGGGGTTTGCCACGTCCTGGATTTGCCTGCTGGCAGGGCTGGGCAGGAGGTAGCTAGGGTAGGGGTACTGGGATTCCTGTTCACTCCAAACAAGAGTCTGGAGGAGATGAACACAGCTGTTTCCAAAGGCTGATTCATCTCCTTCCTCTCCCCAGAGGAGCACCAGGGCCTCAGCCACCCTGACCATACCTGGTTGAAGCTTGAAAACAAAGATAAGGACCTGCCAGGTCTCTGAGCTAAGTCAACCCCACGATCCAAGCTGGAGCTGGAGCCTAACACTTGGTAGGTCCTTAGTACACGCATGTTGGTAAATGTTGGCCTGGGGGGACGGTAATCTAGCATGGGAGTAGACGAGAGAAAGATGACGAACAGTCTCCAGTCTTCTAGGAAGACCACTAGCAGGTCTAGTTCAGAAGGAATTGTTGTTGTTAAGTGCCGTTGAGTCGGTTCCGACCCATAGCGACCCTGTACAGGGTTTCCGAGGGTGTAAATCTTTACGGGAGTAGAAAGCCTCATCTTTCTCCCGCGGAGCGGCTGGTAGTTTCGAACCGCTGACCTTAAGGTTCGCAACTCGATTCGTAACCACTACGCTACCAGAGCTCCTTAGGTACCAGCAATTCCTAGCAAATTAATACTTGGACAATTTTTTTTAAATTTATTGAATGCAGTCTATATACAATAAAATTCCACCATTTTTAGTGTGCAATTCAATAATTATATATTACAGAGTCATGCAACCAACATCACAATCTTAGGCTAAATGATTTCCATGACTGCAAACACTTCTCATTCCTCAACCTTAGCAGCCACTGTTTTTGTCTCTATAGATTTACTTTTCCTGGGCATGTCATAAAAATCATGCTTAGGGTCAGGAAGTTGGCGTGCAGAATGGGCCCTTTGGACATTTAAATGAATATATGTATTTTTTGCTCTGGTGTATTTTATATGTGTGCATCAAATATTTTTGCTTTGTTCATTTGTGAAATATGAGATATAGATGGGGAACCACAGGGAAGAAATGGGATAACTGTTATTGGGAGGATGGGATTATAATCGTTGAGATGAGATGGGGTGTGTGATTTGTTGAATGTAAATCTGGTGATCTTACCACAAATCTTCACTCAATTCACAATAAAAAGCTAAGAAAAAAAAAAAATTGGGCCATATAATACATGGTCTTTTGGTTTGATTTCCTTCATTTAGCATCATGTTTTTGAGGTTCATCCATGTTGTAGCATGTATTATAAATGTATCACTTTTTATTGCTGAAGAATATTCCATGGGATGCATGCACTGCATTTTGCATGTCTGTTCACTAGTTGATGAACATCTGGGTTGTTTCTACTATAAATAACGCAGCTAGGAATTTTCATGTGCAAGTCTTTGTGTGAACCTATGTTTCACTTCTCTATATACTTAGATGTGGAATTGAAGGGTCCTATGGTAATCTTGGTGTGGCACTATGGGCTAATGCATCAGACTGCAAAGTTGTTTGAACTGCAAGGTCGGTGGTTCAAACTCACCAAATGCTCCTTGGAAACCCTATAAAGGGTCGTTATGGGTCAGAATCAACTTGACGACACTTAACAACAACAACATGGTAATTCTAGAGTCCTGGTGTGAGGCTGTAGGCTAAGCACTGGACTGCTAACTTAGAGGTTGGCAGTTCAAACCCACTAGCTGCTTCTTGGAAACCTCATACAGGGCCACTATGAGTCAGAACCAACTCAAAGCCACTTAACAACAAAAACATCGTAACTCTGGAATTCTGGTATGGCACTGTAGGATAAACACTGGGCAGTTAACCACAAGGTCAGTGGGTCAAACCCACCAGTCACTCCCTAGAAATCTGATACAGGGTCGCTATTAGTTGGAACCAACACGACAGCCCTTAACACCAGCACTGATGGTAACTCAATAGTTAACTTAATATGAACTGTCAAACTGTTTTTCAAAGTAGCTACACCATTGTACACCCCACCAGCAACTTGTGGGAGTTCCAATTTCTCCACATCTTCACCAATACTTCCCATTGTGTCTTTTTGATAATAGTCATCTAGTGGGTATGAGGAGTCCTGGGTGGTGCAATGGTTAAGCACTGGACTAACCAAAAGTTTGGCAGCTGGAACCTACCCAGAGTGCCTCAGATGACAGGCCTGGTGATCTGCTGCCAAAAGGTCACAACCTTGAAAACTCTGTGGAGCAGTTCTAGGATTGCCTTAGGTTAGACTCGACTTGACTGCAAATAACAACAGCGGATGTTAAGTGAGATCTCACTGTTTTTGTTGTTGTTTTAGACAAGGTATACTTAATAAAATAGCAACCAAATGGAACTTTGAAGAACTTCCATCTTGTTTTTTTTTTTTTAAGGTCTTAAAAATTACATTTTATCACCAAAGTCATATAGTAATAGACATTAAAGATGATTTTCCTATTTATTATGTAAAATACCAGAAAGATCCCATTAATATGTAGCCAATGACAGAGAATCTTGCTGCCAAATCATGGCATAAACACACTTATTTATTTGCAGATCTTTATAATGCATGATAGGGGGATAAATGGGTGGTATTTGGTACTATTCGTACATTATAATGAAGTCCTGGTGTGGCACTATGGGTTAATGTGCCAGACTGCAAAGCTGTTTGAACTGCAAGGTTGGCAGTTCAAGCTCACCAGCTGCTCCTCGGAAACCTTATACAAGGTCACTATGAGTTGGAATCAACTTGACAGCACTTAACAACAACAGATATTATAACTGTGAGTGTGTGTCTTTTCAATGGGACAATTAAAACAAAATAAGTCTAAAAAGTTAACACTCACAGTGGAAGTTTAGCAGTGGAAATCAACTAATATTACCAGAAAACCTCTGCTCTCCATAATAATTAGCTAGAACATTTATTCATTTTTCTCATGAATGACAAGATTGTCTACAAGGCATCTGATGTGTTTTCCAATTTGCAGTGTGAGGTGTGTGTATATGTTGAATAAAATACTTAGATATTGGATAGACTGGTACAAAAATGATACCAACCATCCCTCTCCCAGCACTCGCTACTCATCTGGGTGCAATCATTTATTGCAGTGGCCACACAGAACTCAGATACAAACAATACTCACAATGATGGGGTTTACTAAGGAAGGGATCAGAAAATGCTTAGGATATAGGTCTATGGTAGGACAGCTTCTTCTCTGTTATGACCAGGCAGGTCTCTCTCTGGCCCTTGGCCCCTTTCCCTGGCCTCTGTCATACTCAGACAATGTTCCAAAGCTCTTTTTGTTGTTGTTGTTGTTAAGTGCCGTCGAGTCGGTTCAAAGCTCTTTTAGTACCGCTATAATTGCCCAAAGGGCGCTCCACCCTACTATAAACCCTCAGCCCAAAGGCACTCAGCTCTAGCTCTGTGGGCCAGCGCACCTAGCTTCCCCAATTAAGTGCTTGGTGGTCATACCCCACTCTGCAAAGGAGCCTCCTGCCCAAAGGCACTCTGTTACTTACTCCACAGGCTGGGAAATCCACCACCCTCTCTCAAGCTCAGGCTCTTGATTCTTCTACTGCCACTCCTTTGCTATTCCTCTGGTGTCACAGCTCTCTATCCCTGGAGTGAGACGGTCTAATGCACAGGGACCTCAGGGTCCAAAAGATGTGCTCCTCTCCTGGCTCTTCTTGCATGATGTAGTGAGACCCCCTGTTTCTGCTTTGGAAGAGGCTCATTTTAGAGTTCCAAGTTTTTACAATCACGACTAACTCTTGTTAGTAACCATGCACAGCTGAATCACATAATCTGATCAACATCATCGCCCATCAGGGGAAAAAAAATGTTGTTTGGTGGGAGTTATAAAGCTATGGGTAGAAGAGTCATATGAAGTAATTCGCTGTCCTGTAATTAGGATTCTTTTGCCCTCTAGAGGTGGCTCAATAGAAGATGCAGAGGCTGTCATTCAGTGTTAAAGGCTAAAATATGGTAGATGAAACTTGGGCAGGGGAGTTTGAAAGATATAAGGTGACTCGTTTTGACTCCTAGTCTCACAGTGGACAGACAGCGATGGGGCAGACTGGTTCAGTGCTTTTGCCATAACCACATACAGTGTATGCTGAGAACCACAGAGTCTGAAGATTTGTTTTATCTTGGATACTTCAACTACATAAGTCTCTGGGCCTGTCACTCTGTTTAAAATTCACAGTACTTTTTATTTCGGGTAATAAAAATATAGTAAGCAACTGGATGAATGAACTCATAAGGGTTTGATGTGTATTTTCTTAATAAGTAATGATGTTGAACATCTTTTCACATGTTTATTGGCCATTTGTATCTATGTTGAAATGTTAGTTAAAATCCTTTTGGGCAGAAAAACAAATCAAAATCTTTATAGTCAACTTACTTAAACTTTTTGAAACTCACTTAATTCTTCTGAAAAGTAAGAATAATGATACACTGCTCCTAAGGCTGTATGGAGCCCTGATGGCTTACTGTGTTATACGTTGGGCTGCTAACTGCAAGGTCAGCAGTTTGAATCCACCAGCTGCAACATGGGAGAAAGATGAGGCTTTCTGCTCCCGTAAAGATTTACAGTCTCTGAAACCCTATACAGGGTCACTATGAGTCAGAATTGATTCCACAGCACACCACCACTACCGCCACCACCTAAGGCTGTTATGAGATTCTAAGTATGTATGCAAGAGGCCTGTCCCATCACAAACAAGATAGCTTTCAAGGACTTTGGATAAAATAGCAGAGTAGGTAGACATGCAACACAAATACTCTACAACAGAAACACCAGAGACGAAATGAAATGGATGACAATTCTGAATCCTAAACTTCAGAAGAAAGGATAGACAAGTAGATTAAATAATGAGTAGGAGAAACTGAACAAAAAGCAGAGCAACAGGAGTCAAATGGATGAACTATCAGCTGGCCTGACAAGGTGCAGCAATGTTGAGTTTTCACAAACAGCATTCTATCACGGCCAGCCTAACGTGCAGTGTTGGATCCTGGTCATCCCTGGGGGTACAAGAATCTTCCATAACCAGCTGTCCTGCCTTCAGCTGCTTTCCGGGCCTGAAAGAGTGCCTTCCGGAACAAGCACCCTGACCTCAGCCACCTTCTGGGCTGGCACAAACTACTTCCGGATCAGGTGCCCTGAACTAGACACTGTCTAAGTCAGCAGAACTCCATCTAGGGCTGGGCGTCTTAACCTCCCTACTCTTCCTCTACCCAGTGAGCTGTGTGGCTGGCAGAGGGTGCTGGCCCATACCAGGTGCCCTGCCCTCCTCTTTCCCCACCCCCCAGTTTGCTCTTTTCTGGATCCTGCCTCTGCCCCCATATTCTCCTTTTCTTTCCCATCCCTTGTTTTCAACCTTTTCTCTGCTTTTCTTTTTCTTTTCTTGTTTCTCTTCTCTTCTTCTTTCTCTTTTAAATCTCTTCTCTTAGTTAGCTCTGGTAGCGTAGTGGTTACGAATTGGGCTGCGAACCGCAAGGTCAGCAGTTTGAAACTACCAGCTGCTCCGCGGGAGAAATATAAGGCTTTCTGCTCCCATCAAGATTTACAGCCTCGGAAACCCTGTTCAGGGTCGTGATGGGTAGGAACCGACTCGACGGCACTTAACAACAACCACCACCTTCCCATGGAGTCTTGGTGTGTCACTGTGGGTTAATGTACCGGACTGCAAAGCTGTTTGAACTGCAAGGTTGGCAGTTCAATCTTACCATCTGCTCCTTGGAAATGCTACGGGGTCTGAACCAACTCGATGGCACTTAACAACAACACCTTCCTATCCCTTTTCAACTTTGCCCCCCTTTTGATTTTGGATAAACAAGGACTTTCACAGACACACATACAGAACATATACTATAGATATAACAGATTTAAAGGAGACATGAATATAATGAAGAGAGAAATAAGAGGTAAAAATAACTAAATGGAACTTCGTTGTTGTTTTTGTTAGGTGTCATTGAGTCAGCTCTGATTCATAGCAATCCTGTGCACAACAAAATGAAACACTGTCTACTCCTGTGCCATCCTCACAATTTTTGTTTTGTTTGAGCACATTGTTGCTGCCACTATGTCAATTTATGTCACTGGGGTCTTTCTTTGTTCCGATGATCCTCTACTTTACCAAACACGATAACCCCTCCTGCTAACATGTCCAAAGTCCATGAAATGAAGGCTTGTCATCCTCTCTTCTAACGAACATTCTTACTGTACTTCTTAGAAGATAAATTTATTTGTTCTTCTAGTAGTCCATGTTGTTGTTGTTGTTAGGTCCCATCAAGTTGATACTAAGTCATAGTGACCTTATGCAAAATACTGCCCAGTCTTGTGCCACCTTCACAATCATTGCTACCCTTGAGCCCCATGCCTGTGCCAATCCATCTTGTTAGGGGTCTTCTTTGTTTTCACTGACATTCCACTTTACCAACCATGATGTCTTTAACAGGGATTGGTCCCTCCTGCTAAGATGTCCAAAGGATGAGAGACAAAGTCTGGCCATTCAAGCATCTAAGAAGCACTCTGGCTGTACTCCTTCCAACACAGATTTGTTTGTTCTTCTAGCAGCCCGTAGTACTTTTCATATTATCCCCCAAACCATAATTTAAATGCATCAACTCTTCTACTTTATTCATTGTCCAACTTTCACATGCATATAAGGTTACTGAAAATACCATGGCTTGGGTCAGGTGCACCTTAGTCCTCAAACTGACATCTTTGCTCTTGAACATTTTAAAGAGGTCTTGTGCAACAGATTTGCTTATTGCAATATGTCATCTGACTTCTTGACTGCTGTTTCTAGGAGTGTTGATGGTTGATCTTAGAAAAATAAAGTCTTTGAAAACTTCAATCTTTCCACCATTTATCATGATGCTATTTATTGATCCAGTGGTGTCTTTGAAGTGAAACTCTTAACGAAAGCTTTGGTCTTTGAATAATAAGAGTTTTAGGTCCTCTTCACTTTCAGCAAGAAAGGTTGTATCATCTACTTTAGCTTCTCTACTATCGAGAGAAAGTTTCAGAGGCTCTTCTGACATCCATTTTGACTTTTTCCTTCATCCTTGTCTTAATGACCTTTTGCTTTCAACTTGTTTGATGATTTTTATGTCATCTCAGAACTCTTCTGGTCTTCAGTCATTGGTGTCTAATTCATCAAATCTGTTCTTGAGATGACCTCTAAATTCATGTGGCATGTGTTCAAGGTCAAATTTTGATGCTCATAGACTTGTTTTAATTTTCTTCAGCTACAGGCTGTACTTGTATATATAAGCAATTGATGGTCTGTTCAACAAGTCTGCGTGTGGCCTTGTTTTGGCTGTTAATACAGATTGGAGCTTTTCCACTGTCTCTTTCCACAGATGTAGTCAATTTGATTTCCAAATATTACATCAGCTGAGGTCCATGTGTATAGTCATTTTTTATATTGTTTTTCAAAGGTATTTTCAGGAGCCATCAAGGCAAGTGGTCATGTCCCCTCAGGGCAAATCCCCTTCCAAGACTAAGACTCAAGGGTAAGATAGGAATAGGCATGTAATCTTGCTGGTGACCACGTTGGTCACCGATACGTGGAAGTGGGGAAAAACAGCAATAAAGTTGTGAGCTAAGTCCAACCATGTTCAATAGACTCCTGTGAACCTGGGTTGAGATCTGGTTGGCCAGCAGTATGGCAAGACCTGGGGACTCTTGGGCCCAGGGCCAGGGACATAGCCATAGAGTACTAGAGTGGAAAGTGAAGTATCCAGCTGATATGAAGTGAGGGGAGAGGCACAAGAACACCCATACTTGCAGATAGTACACACTTGACCTGGCTTCAATGGCTGGATGATCAGAACTCAACTAAAAGAAGAAAGAAGAGGGGAAAAAAGAGTGATCTACTACAACTTGATGAACTTGACCTATACTTGTAGTAGCTCAAAAGAGGGAACAAATCTTCACAGCAAGGATCATTCCACCCCCTGATACACAGGGTCGACAGGGATGAGCAACTTAGACATTGGCTACCCAAAATGGGGGGGAGGGGGGCTACAAAGGCAAGAAGTGACTGACTTACAAGCTTTCAAGAAGGAGCCTAGTTCCAGAGGTTGCAGAGAAGGTACAATCTCCATTGAGTGGTTTCCAACCTGTCTGGGTGGGGCTGATGAAAGGAGATGGGGTTAAGATTCTTGTGGTTCCATAGTGAATAATCGCTATCAGGACTGACCGTGAATGTTGGAAATGTAAAGGTAGATGTTTTGTAGCAAAAGGAGGGGAGTAGTTGACTTTGCGGTCCAGGACCAGAGGTCCCTGGGATCATCAAGGGAGAACAGCAGAGTGCAGGACTCTTTATCAAGAGAAGCAGTGACACCAGAGATGGAGGCAGAGATGATGATGCTGAGAGATGGAGTGGCTGGGGACTCTGGACTCAGGGAGGAAGAGGATCTGTATACTGACGGCTGGGGGGCAGACTTGCAGGATGTACCCTTTGGTTGTTTGATGATACATGAAAGGGATTGTAATCATTGCAATGAAACAAAGTATGATAGAATGAATGTAAAGCTAATGTTCTCCCATGTAAACTATCACATAATTCACAATAAAAGCTTTAAAAAAAAAAAAGAAGTATTGGCAATGAAGTCATTCATTTTGCAAAATTCTATCCTCCAATCTCCAGCATCATTTCTATCACAAAGACACTTTCAATGACTGATCCTTGTTTCCAACCTTTGCATTCCAATCCCCAGTAATTATCAATACATTTTGACTGCATGAATGATCAATTTCACACTGAAGAAGTTAGTAGGATTCAATTACATCATCATTGGCTTCAGTGATTGGTGCATAAATTTGAATAGTGGTATTAATTGGTCTTCCTTGTCAGCATATGGATATTATCCTATCACAGACAGTATTGTGCTTTAAGACATATTTTGATATGTTCTTTTTGATGATGAATGCAACAACATTCCTCTTCAATTTGTCATTCCTGGCATAGTATAAACCATGTGATTGTTAGATTCAGAATGGCTAATGCCAGTCCATCAGCTCACTAATGCCTAGGATATCAATGTTTATGCATTCCATTTCATTTTTGACAATTTCCAATTTTCCTAGATTCATACTTCGTACATTCCACATTCCAATTATTAATAGCTGTTTACAGCTTTTCTCTTTACTCTGAGTTGTGCCCATTAGCAAATGAAGGTCCTGAGGGCTTTACTCCATTCCCATCATCATGGTCAACTCTACTTTGAGGAGACATAAACTGAGTGCCTTCCAACCTGAAGCGCTTACCTTCTGGCACTACATCTGGAAATATTCTGATTTCAGTATTCAATATTCTGGTGCTGACAGTGTTCCACTGCTATTCATATGGCTTTCGATGACTAAACATTCAGAAATAGTCTGTCTCTCCTCCTTCTTAGTTTGTCTACATCTGGAGGCTCAGCTGAAACCTGTCTATCTGGGTGACCCTGTTGGTATTTGAAATAACCTATGGCATTGATTCCAGATTCATGGCAACATGCAAGACACCACAGAATGACAAACTGACAGATGAGTGGTGGAGCATATACAAGGCCAAATGTTGAAAACTTAGATAAAATCAAGGAGCTCTGGTAGTATAGTAGTTATGAGTTGGGCTGGTAACCTCGAGGTCAGCACTTCAGACCCACCACCAGCTTCACAGGAGGCTTTCTGCTCCCGTAAAGATTTACAGCCTCCAAAATCCTATGCAGTATTGCTAGGAGGCAGAACCAACTCCATGGCACACTATCACCACCACTACCACCAGAAGACATAGCCAAACAACTTGAGGAAAAGAGTCCCTAGGCCTGGGGCCTCAACACAATCGTCTCAGGGACAGGAAGGTCAATTGGCACAGCACTGTCCACAGAGACAATGTTCTACATCTTGCTTTGGTGTCTTAAAACACCATACGCAGCCCTGTAAAGTGAACTCCCTGTCTAGAGGAAAGAAGAGTGATAAAATGTGAACTCATGGACCATGTGAACACCAGTCTCCACAACCTTCACCCCACACCTAGCTGGTACCAATTTCTCTGAAAAGGATCACCTTAGAATGTCCTTGATAGAGTGTGAAAAAGTGTGGAATAAAACTCAAAATCATAAAGGAAACCAATTTTACTAGTCAGATAGACTGGTGGAACCTGAGATTATGGCCTTGTCACCCTTTAGGCCTAATATCACTTGAACTCATCCCCATGGGTCAATGTCCAACCAAACAATAGACAAGTCTTCAAGGGGAAAGGTGATAGTAGTGAGGTAGGCATACTTGAGCTAGCAACCATGTATGATCAAAAGATGGCATTTGTCCAAGGAGAGAGTTGGAAGGGTTAGGAAAGAAGGAATGGGAACAGAAAACATAAGAAGCAAATGGAATAAATGATGTTACATGGAGAGGACTGTAATCAGTGAGGAGAAACAAAATGACTTGTTAAATGTACAGCTAATGATCTGCTCTGTAAACCCAATTCACAATATAAATTCCACCATAAAACTCCATTTAAAAAAATGGAATTAAAAGATAATGGGATATTCCTACCAAATTAAAGATAGATGAAAGTATTACTGTATTTGTCATCCTGTCGCCACAGAATGAACCTCCCCTTAGACTGGAACTGGGCCTTCCCTGATCTACACAATGCCTGCATGCCTCAGCAAGAGGGCCCTGCTGTGGTGCTGGGGGATTCCACATGGTATGATTTACTGTCCAGCAGAACCTTTGGATTGTGTTTGATCCAATATTACACCATGGGAGGAAGCCTTGTAATCACAGATATTCAGTAACTTCTCTAAGGTTGCCTAGTTGACTGCAATGGAATATAACATTCGAACTCAGATACTGATACCAAACCCAATGCCCCTTCATAAACAGCCCACACTTCAGGACCACAAGAGATGGACTTGAATAGAATGGGAGAAAAATGCTAAACTAACTCAAATTCTTAACAAGTCTAAATGTACTAAAGCAACTGACAAGGGAGGACTGCCTGACACAATTACCAAAACTATCCCAATTTTACCTTTTAGTGAAACAGACTGGCACACAATTAGTAGGGTGTTTCATTTTTAAGCCAGTTATATGAGACTACATGGAGCCCTGGTGTGACATTGTAGGATAATCACTGGACTGCAATGTCAGTTTGAACCAAAAGATGGGTGGTTCAAAGTCAACCAGCTATTCCTTGAAAACCCTATACAGGGTGGCTAAGAGCCAGAACTGATTGGATGGCATTTAACATATGCAACTAAAAGTCACTAATGACTCTGAAGCAAAGATGAGACAACAAGCAGGGACAGGGAAATTAAGAGTACTGGAAATGGAGCAACCATTTTTGTGATCTTAAATTCAAAGTAACAGTCCACCCACTCCTGGTACAGGCAGGGAGCTCCTCGAGACAAGTGCTAGGCTTGTTGGCCAACAAGGAAAACCTTGAGCTGTCTAGTTTTGTGAAGCTATGTGTTTCGTGTCTACAAAGACAATGAGAGGTTATTTCATATCCCAGCAAAGAGTTGGTACCACAAACCAGTAGTAGACAGATGTGAGTGGTTTATACACACTAAGCCTTGGCATCGTCTGTAAAGGGCAAAAAGGCAATACTCCCCCATCAGAGGGCAGAAGTGAGGAACTAACAAACCAGGATCCTCATTCTGTCTGGGCTGCTGGGCTGCCTCCTCAGGAACTTGGTTCTTCTCTGCCATTAGTTTGGTCCATCCAAGCTTGGAGTAAAAGTATCATTACATCCCAGCCTGGCCCCTACTTCCTCTCACTTCCACTTCCTACCCCTAAGCAATGCTCCATCCCCAACCCCTTCCACACACTGACACAGAAACAGTGAGAACCTGAACAAGAACCTCACGTTCTCTAGAATGATGACTTAAAACTAGGCATTAAAAGTAAGAAACCATAAAATAAAATTTTATTAAAACATCTCTATAGCTAGGGAGTGGGTAGGAGGAACAAGGCCCCCTCGGCTGAGGGCCATGGACCACAGAGCAGGGGAAAAGCTGCCTTACTGTTTCTTGTCTGGGCTTCCTGTTAGAAGCTTCCCTTGGCTAGAGAGGGTCAGCGTGGACACTGTGGGAGATTCCAGCTTTACTCTGTCCAAGAGAGTCTTCTTGAGGGCGGCTGGGGAGATCTTTTCTTGGTCAGCCATGGACTGCAGTTCTCTGCAAATACAGCCCCAGGGGCATGAAGAAGCAAGACAGTGAATCTTGGAGCCAGAGTTTCCCAACGCTTCTCCATTCACATAACCACCAAACCCATCAACCTAATACCACCAACATTAGAATCCCAAAACAAATGCTTCCTAGAATAGATATGTAACTACCTATAATCTGCTTCTGCGAAGACATACAGCCTCCTGAGTCCCTGGGTGATGTAAATAGTTAATGTGCTAACCAAAAGGCTGGAGGTTCAAATCCACCCAGAGGTACCTCAGAAGAAAGGTCTGGTGATCTGCTTCCAAGTTATTCAAACTGCAAGCTCACCAGACGCTCCTCGGAAACTCTACACAGGGTTGCTATGGGTCGGAACCGACTCAATGGCACTTAACAACAATAAATTCTATCGATACTGTGAGTATCGATCACTGTGAGTCAGAACCAACTCTTTTACTTAATGAATTCCACATTACTTAATATTGTTGTTATGTGCCATGGAGTTGGTTCCAACTCAAAGCAACCCTGTACAGGGTTTCTGAGGCTGTAAATCTTTACGGGAGCAGAAAGTCTCATCTTTCTCCCGCAGAACAGCTGGTAGTTTCAAACTGCTGACCTTGCGGTTCGCAGCCTGATACATTGTGCTTCTGCTGACCTTGCGGTTCACGCCTGATTCGTAACCACTATGCTACCAGTGCTCCTTTACATCACTTAATAGGTTTTATCTTATTTTATTTAAATTAGATTGAGAGCTCTCAGGGATGTGGTCATAGGAGAGAGAGAATGTGGACAAATCAGTTGCTTTGGGAGTCAGACGTGAATTCTACTTCCATCATTTATAAGTTGTTTGACCTTCGCAAATTTGTTTGTCTCTTAGCCTCAGAGTCCTTATGGATAAATAAAGCTAATCCCAGTCATCAGAACTCATGGAGCACTAAATGAAGCAAATGCCTGCAAACCCTTAGCTAAACATAGTCTAACAAACGGAAGTTTTAGTCTCAGCACCGACCCCAGCACCACTAATCGGACTAAGATAGCAGGTTCTACAAGACAAGCACCCATCCCAAACCAGGAAGCCCTGGGGCAGGCAGAAGATGGACCCACCGTGTTCGGATGCAGGAGGCCTCAACAGCTTTAATGAGCAGGGACCGGAAGCCCCCACTCTCCAGGAAGTGCAGGGCATGGATGGTGGCACCTCCGGGGGAGCAGACATTGTCTTTGAGCTGACTTGGGTGCTCCTCTGAGTCCAGCAACATCTTGGCAGCTCCCTATGGCAGGCAGGAAAGGAGCATGAGAGAAGAAGGCCACTGAAGCATCCTGCAATGGACTCGCCTCCAAAGTCCACTCCCCAACCCTAGTTCCCCAACAAGCCCTAACTGCAGCTCAATGACCCATCAGAATCCATCCTCACCCTGAACCATACAGATAAGATACTAACCAACAAGGCCTGGGCCCCCAGTCTCACTGCCAGGCGCCGCGGGAGGCCCATTTTCACGCCACCATCAGCCAGGGCATCCAGGGCCATGAACGCATAGGCAGGACCGCTGCCACTGAGCCCTGTGACAGCATCAATGAGGTCCTCCTCCACCTCAGTGCAGAAGCCCACACTGCTCATGAGCTGCTCCAGGAGCCGCCCATCCTCCACCAGGGCGTGGGTGCCCGTGGCATACACTGTGGCACCCTCCCGCACCACCACGGGCGTGTTGGTCATGCAGCGAATCACCTTGGGGGCTGGCTGGAATGCCATCAGCTTCTGCAAAAAAGAAAAAGTCCAAGCGAGTTACCAGGGAAAAACTCCTCACAGCACCCATCCATTCACGTGCACCTGCCCTCTTACACAAGGCTGGGATATGCACCTTCTCCACTGAGCTGATTGTGACACCGGCCGCACAGGAGACGACTATGTGTCCGGCCTTAACGTCAGCCCCGATCTCATCCAGGATGAAGGGGATGATGTGTGGTTTCACAGCCAGGAAGAGGACGTCGCTGCGCTGCACCGTCTCCTTGTTGCTGCGGGTCAGGTTCACGCCCATCTTCTGCAAGAGAGAAGACCAGGGCTCAGTGCTGGATGAGCGGCCTGAGTATGCCCAGTACACAGCAGGGGCAGCGGAAGCTGACCACGCCCACTCTGCCAGCTGTAACTGGAATCCCCTCCCTTGCCTGCTTTGGGTTCCACTCCTACCCCACATTGGCATTTTTCCATTGCTTGTTGTTTAGTGCCCTTGACTCAATTCCTACTCAAAACGACCCTGTATAGGGTTTCCGAGGAGCAGAACTACAGACCCTGTCATTCAAACTGACCTTGTAGTCCAGTGCTTATCCTTCAGTGTCACAACAGGATTCCAGGGCAAATGGGCAAGGAGCTTTGTCATGGTAACTAAAAGTATGTAAAGGCACCCTGGTGGTGTAGTGGATTGGGAGATGGGCTATTAGCCCAAGGTCAGCAGTTCAAACCTACCAGGTGCCCCATAGGAGTAAAATGACGTTTTCTGGTCTCATAAGGATTTATAGCCTTGGAAACCCTATACCGGGGTTGCTCTGGGAGTCAGAACTGACTCATAGGTACACCACTGCCATCAGAAGTAGCTATCCTCTGAGCCCCATCAATCCTCACACACCCACTGGGCGTCTAGTTGGAAAATAGCATAGTGCCTATGGTTGTTACAAGAGCTGGGTCAGGAATTTCCCAACCCCGGCAACATGTTCGGTAGATCAGCCTCCATGTACTTCACTGGCATGGGCTGCTGGGGGACACCCATCTCTCCAAACCGGAAGCATCAACCCATCCTAGACACAGACTTTGCTGGTATTCTACCCTACCTATTACCCATCCTCTGCCCTTAGTTTAGGAGGAAGATTTGACATATTGTCTTTAGAGAGACAAGCAACTAGCCAATTCTTCCCCAACACACTCATTCACATCTCTGAACTCAGTGAAGTAATTGTCTATTTTATAAATAAGGAAATGAGCCTTAAGGTTAGTCAGTAAATGAAGAAAAATAAAAATGAGTCCCTACTAGCTATGGGTCGGAACCGACTCGATGGCACTTAACAACAACAACAACAACAACTAGCTACCAGGCCTGCGAAGTCTGTTTGACCCACAAGGTCGGCAGGTCAAGCACACCAGCTGCTCCTCGGAAACCTATACAGGATCACTATGGGTCAGGATTAACTCGATGGTACTTAACATCTACCAAAGAGTCCCTGAGTGGTGCCAACAGTTTTGCTAACCAAAAGGTTGGAGACTGCAATCTACCCAGAGGCTGCTCAGAAGGTAACCTACTTCTCAAGATCCACCTTTGAAAATCCTATAATGTAGCTGTACTCTGACACACAAGTGGTTCTCCATGAATTGGAAGCAACTCAATGGCAAATGTTTTTTACTGGTGGTGGTGGTGATGTGCCTGGAGTTGACCCTGCACAAGGTTTCCAAGGTTGTAAACCTTTACAGGAGCAGAAAGTCTCACCTTTCTCCCACGGAACCACTGGTTGTTTCGAACTGCTGACCTTAAGATTAGCAGCCTAACCATTATGCTACCACAGCTCCTTTGTAAAAACTAGGTGCTCCTAAAAGAGTGTTCCATACATCATTTAATCCTCCACTGTTTGATTATGAACTTGTCTGCCAGAATCCTTCTACCACACTGGGCTACTCCAGAGATGGCGGATCTGTGACACCTCAGGTGAGGTGATCAGGATACCAGGTAGACTCCCTCATAGTGGAGCCTCCTTCTCCTGGACCCCACACCCTGTTTCACAGTCCTGCTAACCCACCTACCCTGAGAGCTGACACTGTGGGCAGATCCATTTCCGGGGAGCTGGCTATTATCTTGTGGCTGGACAAGATACCTGCAGAAGAAGACAGAGGTGTTCACCTAGCTTTTCCCATCCTTCCCCTGAGAAAACACTGAAACCCACCCCCCACACACCCCCACCCTCTCAAATCTTTCCTCGACATGACAAGAATCTCTTCTACACGACCAAATGTAAATCCCCCATTCATTCACTTCACTCTCACGGGGTTCGAGACTAGGCGAAGGGACCGCCGCGTACCCGTCCCCAGCCCCAAGTTCTTACCTGCGGCAGTGAAGCCTCGCGCCAGGGCACAGGCCAGCTGGCCGGCACCGATGAAGCCCACGCTCATGGCCCTGGTAGCTGCGGAGTCGGCTCAACGCGCGCCAAGACTGCTAGCAGGGAAGAACTGAGAGTGCGGCCGTTTCCGGGTACAGGTTTAGTGAGTTCTGGGTCTGTTTTGGGTTGCGTGGAATGCTCTCAGCTGGCACCAGATCAGGGTCCCAGCGCACAACAAGGTGAGATCTCTGTATCGGACAACCTTGCTCTTCTTATTCCTGTAGGCTCCGCAGGTTCCCACTGGCTCCGCCCATCCGGGCGGCCAATCTGCGGCCGGGATATCAGAATGGGCCAATAGGAGGCCGAGCCGAGGCGTGTGCCTGCATCCGCTAGAGTGTGGGCGGCACCCCGGAGCAGAACCTCCGAGGCCCGGATGTCAGCCTGTTGTTACTTAGCCCCTCACCTGCTCATGGGTGCTACAATGCTCTGAACACAGGGCTCATGTTTTTGTCTCAGGTCATCAGCCCCTCTCTTGCCTAAAGGACTTCCCCACCTAAAGGTGGAGCTGAAGGAATGAATGAAAGCTTCCTGACAGGCTTGCAGTGTCCTGGGATTCACAGGGATGGAGCCGGGAGGCACCTGTCTCCGCCCACTCCCTCCCGGGCTGCCAGGGAAGAGGGCAAGCATACACTTCTTTGTTCATTTGAACCTCTGTTTATGTCAACTTAACTGGATCGCAAATAGGATCAGTTTCTCCGTTTAGGAAATTATAGGGTAGAAAATCTCACCTCTCTAAGGCCTGACTAAAATATAAACAAGCCTAGAACCCCCTTCTATCCCCACTGCCACTTGATTTTAAAAGCTTCACAAATGGACTTTTCTTACTTGGGTGCATCCAAGAGAACACAATCTTTTTTTCTGTTGTTGTTTTTTTTTCCTATTTTCTCTTCCTATCTTTCCTTGTAATGTGTATAAATCCGGTTCCCTCTGCAGTTTGTTCCTCACACCGATTAGCAACTTAGCAACAACACAATAGAAATGAAAAAAAAAAAAAAAAATGAATTCAAAGCAGAAAATTATATGGAATAAAGAAACTAGGAGCACCACAAAAAATAAAAACAAAGCAAACAAACATACACGCAGCAAAATGACAGCAATCAATTCATACCTATAGATAATTAACATTGAACATAAATAAATTGAGTATATCTGTCAAGAGACAGAGCAGGATGGAGAAGAAAACAGGATCCTGCAATATGTTGTCTACAAGAGAAATATCAAAAAGATGGAGACAGCCTAAATGCCCATCAA
>NW_006408679.1:3394081-3396174 GCF_000296735.1 Chrysochloris asiatica | reverse complement strand
AAATGGATCTATTGGTTCTTTTGGCAGCCCATGGCACTTTCAATATTCTCCTCCAACACCATAACTCAAAAGCATCAATTCTTCGACGGTACATGGCTCAAATTCACCACCTGCTCCTCAGAAACCCTGGTGGAGTCTGTGAGTTGCTGTGAGTCAGAATGGACTTGACAGCACTTAACAACAACAACAAGAACTGGGGAAGGAGTCCAAAGCAGGATTGATACCTAGCCAAGGCAGGCAACATATGAGAGAGAACAGCAAAATTACTCAGTCCTCTTCACATTTACATATATGATTTAGTGACCACTGGGTTTTTTTTTGTGGTTTTTTGTTGATAATAGATTAAAGAGGTCTATTAATTTTTCTTCTCCGAAGTTTAGAGAATATATATGTGTGTATATATATGTGTATATATATACATATACAAACACACACAATGTTTTTTTATATGTGTTGTTGGCATAGTGTCGAGTCAATTCCAACCCATAGTGACCCTGTATAGAGTTTCCCAGGAGCAGCTGGTAAGCTTGAATCACCAACTTTGCAGTTCAAACGGATCTTGCAATCTAGTGCATTAACCCGCAGCACCACACCAGGACTCATTATATGTGTTACTTGTAGGTAATTCCATTACATTCCGTTTTAATAACGTTGCTCAATCTAAAAGCCTATGTCCTAGGTGCTGTGGCCCCTGCCTTGGCTTCCATGGCAGTTGTTTCAGATGACTGTGAAAGTCCTATGGGCCGAAGTGCTGATTAGGTCGTATGAGGACAGGAAAAGACAGACACAAATAATACACCTTCAAGGAATGTCCAACCCCAACTTCTCACTGCCATCTTGCCCTGGACAAATAGCCTCCATGTCTGACTCTTATCTCCTGGGGTGCCCATTCTAGACTTCTATTCCATCTGAACAGAGAAGAGTGAAGTCCAGAAAGCAAACAGGGACGTTCACTATGACTTCAGGACTACCCACCATCATCCTCTGCTCCTAACATCCCATCCAGCAGCCCAGTAGTCAGGCAGGATCAGCTGCTCTGGGCCCTTCTTTGCTCTTAGGCCTTCAGTGCCTCCCTCCTGGCCTCTAGTGAGCTCCTCTCTTCCAAGCACTGAGATGATCCATGAAAAGAGGAAGAATCCTGAAATGCTCCCATCAGGCCCCCCTGAACCCCGTCCTTTCTGGACTCTAGGAGCGTCTTCAGGGAGGCACATTTTGCAGTTTAATTTTGCTTTTATTTTTTGTGCTTATGTAAATAATGTATGCTTCGTATCGAGAAATTAGCTCAAACAGAAGGATCAACAGTGCTTTGCTTCTAATCCCATCTGAAGAGAACCAATGTGACCCTTATATAACTCTAGCCTTTTTTATCCCTTCACATGCATAAAGGTACATCTTAAACTTGATTCTTACAACAAATTATTACATGTAAACAAGGTGATATGCAAACACACAAGATAATTTTGTTTTAGGATAGTGCTTTTCAACTCATTTAAAATTATCTTTAATGTTATTTCATCTTTGAAGTAAAAAGGTAATTATAATTATGCCCTACTTCTAATGTGATTTGGCCTTCTATCTATATTAACTTTCTATGGCTGCCATAACAAATCACCACAAAGTTAGCAACTTTAAAAAATGCAAACTTATTGTGTCATAGTGCAATTGTTCCTAAATCCAAAAGGCTTCAGCTAGTTTCTTGGCCAAATCAAGGTATCAGCTGACCTGGCTCTTTTCTGGAGGCTCTGAGTGAGATGAGAACCTGCTTCTAGACTCAGATTGTTGGCAGAAGTCAGTTCCATGTAGTTGTAGGACTGAGGTCTCCTTTCCTTCCTGGTTATCAGCCAGAATCATTCTCAACTTCTAAAGTTTACTCACATTCCCTGGTTCACAACCCCCTTCATCTTCAAAGCTGACAATGGGAAAGTTGAGTCCTTCTCATGCTTGAGATCTCTCTGACCTCCTCTCCTCTTCACCTCTCCTGTTTTCAGACAGGCTACGTTCTCTGCTTCTAATGGGTCATATAATTTGATTGGGTACATCCATGTAATTCAGGATAATTTCCTTATTTTAAGAATCACAACCTTAATTGAGAG
>NW_006408679.1:3391626-3393219 GCF_000296735.1 Chrysochloris asiatica | reverse complement strand
TTGATATTAATTAGCTTTATGGCTAAGAAATAGAAAGTACATGAACTTTAAGTATAACTTTCTCTATTGTCTGGTAGCGTAGTTGTTACGAGTTGGGCTGCCAACCTCAAGGTCAGCAGTTCGAAACTACCAGCGGTTCTGCAGGAGAAAGATGAGACTTTCTGCTCCCATAAAGATTTACAGTCTCGGAAACCCTGTTGCGGGGTCAGTATGAGTTGGAACCAACTCCACGGTACTTAACAACAACAACAACATTGTCAGGCAGTAAGAAACTGACTGGGAAAGTAACTGTAGGGGAATTCTGTGCCTCTCTTTGTCCAGTGATAGAAGAGGGGTTTTCCCCTATAGATATCTGTAATTCAAGCCCAGCAATCCTCTACTGTGTTATGCCGATACCCATCTACCACTGATAACACCATCTGGTACAGTGCATTATCACAACAGGTGATGGATTCCAAGCCCAGAAATGCATAAGGATGGATAGTCTTATGCCAGAAACACTGTTTTCCTAAGAAGTGTTGTTATTGTTTTTAAGTGCCACAAAGTCAGTTCCAAATCATAGCTACCTTGTATAGTGTTTCAGAGGTTCAAATCACCAACCTGGCAGTTAACAGTCCAGTGCTTATCTTACAGCACTACACCAGCACTCCAGGCCTTTAATTTGTTGTTGTTGTGGTTGTTAAGTGCTTTAGAGCTGGTTTCAACTCATAGCAACCCTGTATAGGGTTTCTGAGGAGCAGTTAGTGAGCTTGAACCACTGACCTTGCGATTCAAACTGACTTTGCAGTCCAGGGCATTAACTCACAGCACCATAACCAAGAATAAAGTACTTGTTGTTAGGTGCCATAGGGTTGGTACCAACTCATCTGACCCTATGTACAACAGAATGAAACACTGCCTGATCCTGGGCCAACCTCACAATCATTGCCACCCTTGAGCCCATTGATGCTGCCACTTTGCCAATCCATCTCGTTGGGGGGTCTTCCTCTTTTTCTCTGACTCTCCACCTTACTAAACATGATATCCTTCTAAAGTACTTTAGACCTAACCTAACAATGCCTAATCAAGATGGTCTACAAGTAACTGCCTGCCTGAAACAAAAGTTAACATACTTTAAAGGAAATAACAAAATCCAGATACTTATTAGTGTAACACACAATGTCCAGCATCCAAATAAAAAATAACTAGACTGAAAAAGTAAAATATAACAATTAATTACGAGAAAAATCAGTCAATAGAAATTAATTCAGAAATTATATAGAGATGATAAAATTAATAAACAAGGATTTTCTTCAATTTTTTATTGTGAATTGAGTGAGTGAAGGTTTACATTCAACAAATCAGACACTTTGTTTCATCTCCATGGTTACAGTTCCTCCAGGCAACCACAGTTATCCTGTTTCCTCCCAGTGGTTCCTATTAACATTCCACCCACCTTCTTATCCCTTCTCAACTTTGCCCTTAGGCATATGTTGCCCTTTTGATTATGGATGAACAAGGACTTTTGAAGACACACAAACAGAATATATATTGTTGTTGTTGTTGAGTGCCATTGAGTGGGTTCCGACCCATAGCAACCCTGTACAGGGTTTC
>NW_006408679.1:3359885-3376433 GCF_000296735.1 Chrysochloris asiatica | reverse complement strand
AAAAAAAAAAAAGTGTACAATTCAGTGGCATTTAATGTATTCATAATATTGTGCAAACACCACCTCTCTCTAACTTCAAAACTTCTTCATCACTCTCGAAGAACACTTGTGCCCATTCTCCATGCCCTGGCATCCACAAATATACTTACTATTTCTGTGGGTTTGTCTATCTGGGCATTTCATATTTAAAGAATCGTAATTCTTGTTCAGAATTGAAGTTTTGTGTCTAGCTTCTTTCCCTTACCTTAGGGCTGTCTCTCAAGGCCCATCCAAGTCACAGCACATGAGTAACCGCTAGGATGTCTCTTTGGGTCCTACCTTCCAACTGGTTTTCCTAGAGGGCAAGACTCTTACTTGGCCAAGCAGTTGCCCTGAAGGTCTTGGGTGCTCCCTGTGGGGGAAGCAGCTGGGGGAAGACTGCTGAGTGACATGGCAACCTCGCCTACAAGAGCCAGGTAAATTGATGCCCAAGTTGAACAGGAGGAAGTCCCAACTGAAGTCACCAGGAAGGTCAAGCTTGAAGGCACAGGGAGCTGGAAAGTTCCAAGAGAGCTTTTTAAAATCCAAAATACTTTCTCACCTCCTCAAATTGCAGCATTTTCCTTTTTACTACAGTGAATATTACACCATATTTCTTGGCTTATCCAGCCTAGCCACTGCACCTTTTAGGTTATTTGGCCCCATGTGTCTGAATGGATGTAATAAATGTCCTCTTTGGAGCTAAAGGAGTTCTGGTAACACAATGGTTAAGTAATCAAGAAGTCTGTGGTTTTTACCTAGCAGCTCCAGGATAGGAGAAAGATGTGGCAGTCTGCTACTTTTGAGGATTGTAGCCTTGGAAACCCTGGGGGGGGTGATGGGGGGGGGGGGCAGGTAGACTCTGTTGGAATTTACGCTTATAGCAATGGGTTTTAGATTTTTGTGCTTAATGAAAAAGTCAAACCTAAATTTGATTATTGCAGTCTTCCACACTCCATAGAAGTTTGGTGGGGATGGGCTGTCTCTCTTCCAAGGGGCTGCTGGGTGGCTTCTAACCACCAATATTTTGGCTAAGCCACCAGGCTCCTTTATGCAACACCAAAAAAACCAAACCCACTCCCACTATGAGTTGATTCTCACAGGACAGAGGAGAACAGCTCTTTAGTGTTTCCAAGATAGTAAATCTTTCTGGGAGCACACATTTTTTCCCCCACACTGCACTGCTAGGGCTCCTTGCTTTATGTAAAAGGTACTAGAAATCAGACAAAGTAAAACCACTTTTATTTCATTTCAGATTTATCTACATACAGTTGTTGTTTTGCTAACTAAAACAACACAAATATGTGGGCTTTGGTGACAAAATTTGTTAAAACAGTGGGGAAAATGACCTAAATATGCAAAAGCAATGTTTGGTCTCAGGAAGAGCTAGGGTTAGGGACTGTCTGCAGTCTCAGAGATGATGTACAACTCCTTTTTAAGGAGTCATGTTGCCACAAAGTCTTCTGCATTTGCTTCAGGCACAACTAGTAGCCCTGGCAAATGCTGAAGCCAGGTGTCCAGATTCCCTGTCTACTGCCCCAGGCCTAGAGCCTTTCATCTTTTTTCCTAGCGCCTACACAGGGAGACAGGGACCTGGGATGTCTACAAAATGGGTCAATATTTTCAGAGGGTAGTATTGTTTTTCAGACATCTTCTCTTTTCAAGGACTAACTGGGATATTTTGTTGTTTTGTTTTAATTCTTCAGGTAATACAGCAAATCAGGTGTATTTTCCTAGTTTTTATCATAGAAACTTCATTTGAGGATTGCCAGTGAGCAAAAAACTCCAAGCTGACAATGTGTCCACGGCTCAGCTATATCCTCTGATAAGTCTGCCAAGATTTCTTACCAGAGCTCAGCAATCCCAAGTTGCATGATTCACTGACATAAGTGCTTAGGAAGGGTGATGGACAGCAAGGGTGAGAATTGGAAGAAAACAGGGCAAAGGTAAAATAGGGAAATGGGGGAACTAAATTGGGGAAGAGGAGCTTGCTAAGTACAAAATTCAGACCTACATTAAGACCTGCCTCTGCAGTGTCCAGTCAGAGACAACACTGGGCACCTACGGCCCCAGCTCCCTGGGCACGGGCGCCCCGTCAGAGGCGCAGCTGCACTTCTGCACCCTCATGTTGGGCAGGCTCACCACCTGGGGCCTGACCCTGCCTTCCTCCTTGATGCTGACGATCATGGGCAGTGAGGCCGTCTCTGAGGCGATACACTGCCGCGGCCCCAGAAATGGCCACTGGAAGGTCAGGGACTCCTGAGGTTGCCGGCAGGAGCCCACACACTCGTAGGCCAGGAAGCCTGGGGGCTCCAGGACCCAGTTCTCTGCCCACTTCATCCCCTGCAGGTCGACGTACATCTCCTGGCGGCAGCAACGGGTGCCCTCGGTCACTGGCACATCCGGATCACAATCACCCTGAGCTCTGTTGGGGCAAGGACAGGCAGGATCAGAGGTCAGCTGTGAGGGCTGAGGCCCAGGGTTAGGTATAACTGGTATCTAGGAGGGAGAGTTATGACCCATCTTTCATTATGTTCTACAAATTAGAAAGGATATACAAACATGACTAGTAGTAATTAATGTTTACTGAGGTCTCCTATGAGTTGCAGAAGGAAAGGCGTCTTTTCCCCACAGCAAAGTAAAAAGTCACCCTTGTCAAGATAAGTTTAAGACTGGATTAGTCTGTCAATTCAGGTTCCCCGTTGGACCCCTCAGTACCTACCCATAGGCCTTCAGGTCCAGCGTGTGCAGCTCCAGCTGGGGCTCCCGCTGGCCCGAGCCCTCCAAAGCCTGGGAGGTGAAGCGCACCAGCTTGTGGGCGTCGGAGGCCAGGGGGCCCAGGTGTTCCTTCTGCACCGACACCTGCAGCAGCAGCGGCTGCCTGGGTCGGCTCAGCTGCTGCCACAGGCTCACCGCCTCGGTCACGTCAAACGCCTTCCAGCCACTTTCGTGGAGGTACACCAGCCTAGGAACAGACAGGGGACCGACCGGGTCACAGCGCGCCGCGGGGGCCCCTCACCGTGCCATCCTCCTACGCTGGACGCCCCACATCCACGACCCCTACTCCCGCTACCCTCGCTACCCCCGCCACCCCCCAACCTGGAGTCGATGAGGGATGTACGGTTGGTCCCGTCATCGCGCACACGCAGCCACTCGACAGAGACCCGCGCCCGGGCGCTGTGCGGGAAGAGCCGCTCCTGCCTGTGTAGTGCGGCCTTGGGGACAGGCTCCTGGAAGAGCCGCAGCACGGCCTGCACCAGTTCGCTGTCCGGCGGCAGCCGCTGCTCCATGCTGAACACCAGCAGATGTTTGGAGGTCTCTGACGCCAGGAGCCTGCCGGCCATCTCTGGAAAAAAACAACATTGTTAAAAGAGCCTCTCTGGGGGATCGGGGGTTGGGGGGGCCAGTGGCTAGACAGCTGGCCAGCTTTCTGTCTCCCTAACCAGATGCCATCAACCAGACTCAGACCCCTGGCGATCCCAGGTGTGTCCGAGCACAACTGCACACTATAGGGTTGTCAGGGGCTGATTTTCAGAAGTCGGTTCCTAGGAGGCTCTCTCTGAGTGGGCTCAAACCCCCAACCTTCCTGTTAGTAGTCCATGGCATATCCTATAGCACCACTGAGGTTACCTCTTTAGTAACGATTTCCACCCCAACTATACGAAGTAGCTCTAAGACCTTGAGCTAATAGGGGGCTTCTTATGAGAAGCTGACATCAGAATCCTTACCTCTGGGCTCCTGGCCTTGGAACTCATCTAGCTCAGACTACTGAGGAGGTGAGCCCAGCCCCATGCCATCCCTGTCAGCGGAACAGCACAGCTAATATTTTACATCTCCAAAGAGGGCTCTTTTCTATCTACACCTTACTATTAACAATACTAAGAGGTAGACAAAACAGTCAGACCATTTTTTCCAAATGAACTAACAGGTTCAGAGAAGATGTTAAAGTCATTTGCTCAAGGTCAGGCTACTCTGTTGTTCGCAGCTGTCCAGTAAACCCCAGACCTTCGGCATATGGAGGGTTTCTTCACTGGCTGATGTTCAAAGTAGAACTACACTCCTTCCTTCTCAGCCCTTCTTAGCTTGGAAGCTCTGCTAAATCTGCTAAATATCATTGTTGTTGTTGTTGTTATGTGCTGTGGGGTCGGTTCCGACTCATAGCAACCCTGTACAGGGTTTCCGAGGCTGTGAATCTTTACGGGAGCAGAAAGCCTCATCTTTCTCCCGCGGAACAGCTGGTAGTTTCAAACTGCTGACCTTGTGGTTCACAGCCCGATTCGTAACCACTACGCTACCAGAGCTCCTAGGAACACACAAACCCCCACTGACAAAATGATGTGCATTGGCTGGAAATTCAACCCATGTCTCCTTCCTATTGTTGTTAAGTGCTAAGGACTCATAGTGACCCTGTATATGGTTTCCGAGGAATGGCTTGGGGGTTTGAACTGCGGACCTTGGACCTTGTGATTAACATTCAAATGCTTGGTAGCTTAGTTATTATGAATGGGGCTGCTAATCTCATGGTCATCAGTTCAAAACTACCAGATGTTCCGCAGGAGGAAGATGAAGCTTTCTGCTTCCGTGAAGATTTATAGCCTTGGAAACCCTACACATGGTCACTATGAGTCAGAATGGTCTCCACAGCATACCGTCACCACCACTACAGCGTCACACCATGACTCCTCTACCACTGAGCCACCAGTGCCCCCTTAGGCTACTAGGGGCAGTGTGAAATGGAACCCAGAAGTCCTGACTTCATCACACTGAGGATGAGCCTAGGGCCTTGCCACACCCAGACATTCCTCTTTCTCTTTCCTGCCCTCCTCTTGTCTGAAGTCTGGGCTTTGCCATAGGGTCTAACTTGCCACACCTCTTCTGGTCCTGAGGGGTGGGGTCTTCAGTGCACAGAGACCAGGGCCCAAGATCCCCATGCTCACAGGACCATGCACCCTCCTCATTGCCCATTGAGTAATGAACCCCCAAGTAGTTCACTCAACACAGAGAGAGAGAGAGAGAGACAGGAAGCTCCATCCAGGGTCCCGTGGATCACAGCAGAGCAGGCATGACCAGGGTACAGCAGGGAGGAAGGTCTCACCTCGGAATTTCTGGCTGAACCTCTTCCCTCGGGAGGGGACCCTGTGGCTGCGCTGCAGCAGAGTCACGTACTGGGCCCTCACGTGGGCAGGGATGAGCAGCCCCTCCATGGTGGCCTTGTCCAGCACGGGCACCTCGCTGAGATGTAGCTGCTGCAACAGGCTGTTCCGGATGTGCTGCTCGGTCAGGCCCACAGAGGGACTGACAAGGGACAGCCCCCACAGTACCAAACAGAGCCACAGTGACCACATGCTGCTGCTCAGGGGAGCCAGAGGCAGAGGGGGTGTGCTCTGGAGGAGGCTCTTGGAGGGACTTGTGGCCCAGCAAGGCATGCAGAGAGCCAGGGTAGGGCCAGCTTTATAGGAGTGGGAGGAGGGAGGGAGGCAGGGCACACCCCTCGGACCTCCTGGGGACTCCAGCAGCCAGACAGGTCCCTGAGCCTGGAGGAGGGGGCTGTCTGGATGCCACACAGTCCTGGGGCCACTGGCCACTGCTGTCTCAGCTGCTCCACAATAATTTTAGTGCCTGTTGAGTTTCCCCAGCCATACCCCAGTCCTTTTCTATGGAAAGAGAATCTCATTTAGTTGTTCAAATCTCTTTCCTCTGGGCCACTTCTGGGTCTCGGTTTGTTCCTGAGGAATGATAGAAGGAAAATGTTTGCATCCCTGGCAGTGTTGACCAGGACCTGTGCTGGACACTCTTTCACATAAGCCCTTAATTGTCACTCTTCTGTCATCTCCCATCCCTCTGCCCCTATATGCCCCATTCTTGTTCCCTCAGGGTTGAGACACAGTCTTGTCTCCCCTATGACAGAAGGAAGCTAGGAGCTGTCAAGACAGGAAACCTGTCAACCCTGCTGTCCTTTGCAGTCCCAGGAAAAGCAAATTCTACACCCCTTTGTAATCATGTGAGACCAAGTCCTAGAGTCAGGCAGCTAAATTGTTCTGGGGCTGCCTTGTATGGGAGCCTGGCCAGATGGCCTCATACCAGCAGCCCTTACCTTGAGCCAAGTCATTCCCAGAAACAGAACGAAGGCATGGACCTAGAAAGCAGAGGCCAATGCTGCCTTTAGCTCTCCATAGATCCTTGGCAATGTAGATCCCACCCCATTGCCTGAAAAACTTGTCCTGTCCTCAAAACACACGTTTTAGACTGCTTGAATTCCTATATGAGACCTGCTGCTTGCTAGTTCCTTGACTCATTAAGCTCAGTGAATTATTTAAAGCCTGAAATTTTCTTATCTGAAGCAGGTGATAATCATAGGGTCTCTTCATAGAGTTGGTATGAACACGTGTAGAGTGTCTAGCCCAGTACCTGGCACTCTATAAGGATTTATCATCTTCATTATCTGACTGATCTTTACACTTTCAGAGGTGGGACTTTCCTGTAAAAATATCAGTAACAATAATAGCAATCATTTCTCGACTGCTTACTGTGTGCCAGACGTTGTAAACTCTGACCATATAGTCATTCATCTAATCCTCACAACAGCCCTATGAGGCACATTTTTTTTGTTTCAGCCACATTTTCTTGATACAGTTGGAACCCTGAATAGTGAACAACCTGCCGCTGCTCACCTAGGCAGTATAAGGAAGGCTTAGGAGGTAAACCCAGGAAGAGGCCCCTCCTGGCACAGGAGATTTGAAGATGTGTAGGAAGAAACCCTTTTCAAAGCAAAAAGGTTGCCCCCACCCTGCTGCTCTGTCCTGTGGGAGGTAAGCAGTGATGGTGGAGGAGGAAGTGACTGTCCTTGTTGGGGTATGCTGGATCACTGACAGGCCTCTCGTGGCATCCTCCTCCCTCATACACCCCAAGTGTATCGCGCCTACACTAGATGAAAGCCCAGGGGATGTTACCCACAAATTGCCACCATAGTTCTTGGTGGCAGTTTAAAGGACTTTTAGTAGGAAGTGGAGGAGGGAACTTAGAATGTAAGGAAGGGGAGGGATTATGATAATAATCATAATATTGTTAATGGGCTGTTCTTAGTATTTTCCATATATTAACAGTTCTGAGTGCTTTATATATATTAACTCTTTATCCTCGCAATAACTTGATAAGGGAGTTGTCATTATTATTCCCATTTCATAGATGAGGAAATGGAGGGTTGTTCAAAGTACAGGAAACTGGGATCCTGCTAAATATACACAGGATGAGGCAAGGAGAAATAAAGAAATCCTAAGAGCTGAACCTGGGGGAGGAGAGTCTCACAGGGCAATTCAATCCGGGGTCTCAGTTTTTTCTCTGCTCCCCTTTCCTTTCCCCTCCCATCCCTATTTCCATATAATTTGTGTAATTGACAAGGAGGATTTCAAATCCCATCTTGGAGCTTGTATCTCACATAGCTTGAGCATCTCCTGAAATATAAGGCCCCACCTCTGCGTCCGGCCAAACAGGCCCTCCTGCTCTCTGTGTGACAAGTGTAGCTGTCTTCAAAAGAATATCTGTTGCCTTTCTTTGCAAGTGATTAGCAGGGAAAGGACTCACTTAATGCAAACATTTGGGCCTTAAGTCAGACCAAAAGGTGCAGAAATGTCACATTTACAGCAACCCAGGGCCAGTGGCCCTCAGTCCCTGGAAGTAGTTCTGGGTTGATGCTCCATAAAATGCACTAGTCCGCCAGCCATGCCACTGGGCTAGAGGAAGCTTATCATTGGCCAGGTCAGTGCCAAGGATGTAACAAACCACAGTCCTTCCCTAAGCCCATCGCATCTGGACTCAACGGAGCTCCCCTGCAGCTGAGGGCACACAAGGAGTTGGTTCCTATACTAGTTTCAGCAGAGATCTAGCATCACATAGTAAGGGAGATCAAGCCCCTAGAGCCCAGTGGGTGCTCACAGGACTCAAATGAAGCTCTCGTCACCTAAGGGATACCTCGGGGCTGAGGATGGACCTCTTGGAATCCACGGGGTGGCCCAGAGCCCCTTCTACATCTGCCAGACTGATCAGTTAAATTAAAACCTCATTTTTCAGAGAAGAGAGTTAATGGTGGGACCCTTCTATGCTTGCTTTCCTGCCTTCCCCAGAACCAACTCTGGAATGGAGCCCTCAACAGGGACAAGAACTGCCCAGTCAGCACCAGACCTCTCTGACTAAAGACCTGCAGGGATAGGTGTCTGGGAAGGGAGACTGAGAACTCTTCCTAATCTTGTGTGTGTGTGTGGTTTCCTTTAGGGGAAACCTGGGAACATTTGGCACCAACGGAGGGTTTGTCCAGTAAGGTGCCCCATCTTCCTCTTTCCCTTGCTAGTTTGTACAATCAGATTGTTTGGGGCTGAAATCAACTATCTAATCCATTTACCTCCCACCTTCCAATTTTTAAGAGTCAGAGAAATGACAATTTCCCTAAACACATAGTTAATGACTGATGCCTCAAAAATCAAGTCTACTAAATCACAGCCCCAATTTCTTCCGAAACCCTCAATTATTTCTGTCAGAGTTCTGCCCTGCATCCTGGAAGCCAGAGGCTCAGCTGTTAGCCCCAGCTGCGCTGGGCAACTCAAAGAATCTAGGATATGATGTCTGGGGGCTGGGGGTGGAGGGGAGGCAGAGAAGCAGACAGACAGAGGGCAAATCCCTCAGACTCAGGAGGCTTCCCCAAGACAGACTCTCAGCTGAATGTGGATTCCAGACTGTTGGAAGAGTTTTGCCTGGGGAAATAAAATAATTGAGCAATTAGCGAGTGGCCAAAAGAAGAAAGGGAATGTGGATTGGGAGGCCTTTTACAATGGCCCGATTAGTGACAAGGAGGGAGGGCCGTCCGTCCTTTGTCATGCAGAGGAAGGAATCAGGCCTCTCCCAGTCTGTGGGTCTGGCTCAGGTCGTCCGTGGGTCAGGTCAGACTTGAAAAACTAAAATATTGCAAAATAGCCTCTCTGGTCCTGACAGGAAGCCATTTGGCGAATAAGGTAACTTTACGGCATGACTTTAAAAGGTGTCTCAGACCTTACTCCCAAGCTTTCTAAGGTGGAACTAGTCCAGACAGTTTATGGACCTGGGTTGTTAAAATTTAAGTTGTTAAGCTGAGAACATTCCAAGTAAAATGTTCAAATGCTACACAAAGATGCAAATACTAGGCACTGGCACTTGTTTTGTTTGCAAGTATATTGATTAGGACTGAGTTTACTTAGGAACAAAGTCTTCTCCAACCCAGATGTCCTCAGGATAAATCATCCAAAAGTTAGCTTGCTTTGTCCTTCTGTTGTGTTCTTCCTCACCTGGTGTTATATCCAGATGACTATTCCACATGTCTGGTTCATACGACAAGTACTGGATTGTGAGCCACAAGGTCCGCAGTTTGAGCGCACCAGCTAGAAGAAACAGCAGAAAGATGAGGCTTTCTACTCCTGGAAATTTTTTTTAAAAGCTTTGGGAATGCGATACAGGGTCACTTTGAGTCAGAACCAGCGCCACAGCACTTAACAATATTCCACATAAATTGGCCATCAGGAACACTCAATCTAAGCTGCCCAAGCTTTTGGGGTGAGCTCTCGCTTCCTCACCTCCTCTCAGACTGCTTTTCCACAATTCCACTATTAAGTGCCTCCACATCCCATGAGGTTTAGGCTTGTTCCAGTGGGGATGGTGAGTGGTGAATGGTGAGTGGGAAATGGTAGGGAAGGGTTCCTAGGGACAGTGATTTCTACTCAGAATCACCTCAGAAACTAGATTACTGAGCCACACCCAGGCCTACTAGATCATCTTCTTGGGGGGCAGGATCCAGGAGACTGGATGTTAAAGACTATCCACATTAGGTATGAGAAACCTTGCAGGGTGGGAAGCCTAATAGTAGGTCTGTGGGGTAAGGGATTCAAGAGGTTTGCTGGGGGATTCAGGTTTCGGAGGGAAAAAAAATCCCATCATACCACTAATATTCCATGTAACCTGGCTCATTCCAGGCAGTTCTTCAGATTCATCATTGTCTGTGATGAGAGGAAAGAAAATAGCCAGAAGGAAAATGGGGGTGGGGGGGAAAGCGGGTTTCCTGAGCATTTCTGGGGGCTTTTCCAGAAAATTTGAGAGTAATAATAGGTGAAAAGAAAATTGTTTCTCTCTCTAAATACTACAAACATAGTCACATTATCAAAAATTAAGTATTATGATCAACTAATATAGAGAATGTATTATGATCAACTAATATAGAGAATGTAAGGAGCTCTGGTAGCGTCATTGTTGTTATTATTTAGTGCCGTCGAGTCGGTTCCGACCCATAGTGACCCTGTATAGGGTTTCCAAGGAACAGCTGGTGAGCTTGAACCACCGACCTTGCAGTTCAAACGTAGGTTACGAATTGGGCTGTGAACCTTAAGGTCAGCAGTTCGAAACTACCAGCTGTTTTGCAGGAGAAAGATGAGGCTTTCTGCTCCTGTAAAGATTTACAGCCTCATAAACCCTGTACAGGGTCACTATGGGTTAGAATCGACTCGACAGCACTTAACAACAACAATATATATAATATAAACATCTATTTCCAAGTTCACATTACATAGGTCATGTATCTGTTGTTGTTAGGGTTCCCACTCATAGAGACCCTATGAACAACAAAATGAAACATTGTCCGGTCCTATACCATCTGCAAAATTGTTCTTAGCCTGAAGCCCTTTGCTGCTGCCACTGTGTCAGCCCATCTAAATAGGGCGGTCTTCCTCTTTTTTCACTGACCCTCCACTTAACCAAGCATAATGTGCTTCTCCAGTGACTGGTCCCTCATGATAATGTCCAAAGGATGAGAGACGAACTCTTGCTATCCTGGCATCTAAGGAGCACTCTGGCTGTACTTCTTCCAACACAGATTTGTTTGTTCTTTTGGCAGTCCATGGTACTTTCAATATCTTCTCCAACACCATAACTAACGCAAGTGCATCAATTCTTCTACAGTCTTCCTTATTCTTTGTCAAACTTTCACATGCAAAGAGGCTATTGAAAATACCATGGCTTGCCTCAGGACCACCTTAGTCCTCAAACTGACATCTTTGCTCTTGAACACTTTAAAGAAGTCTTGTGCAGCAGATTTACCTGATGCAAAACATCATTTGATTTCTTGACTGCTGCTTCCATGAATGTTGATAGTGGATCCAAGCAAAATGAAGTCTTGGACAACTTCAAGTTTTCTCTGTTTATATGGATGTTATTTATTGATCCGTGGTGAGACTTTTTGTTTTCTTTTCATTGAGGTGCATCCATACTAAAAGCTTTGATCTTCATCACATCAGTAAGTATTTTAAGTCTTCTTCCCTTTCAGCAAGGAAGTTGTAGCATCTGCATATCACAGGTTGTTCAACAGTCTGTCCACGGCCTTGTTTTGGTTGATGATGTGGGGTTTTCCACCCTCTCTTTTCACAGATGTAGTCAATTTGACTTCTGTGTATTCCATCTGGTGAGGTTCAATTTTGTTGCCATATATAATCCAGTTTCTCAGATCATTTGCTCAGCATACAGATTGAAAGAATACAACACTGGCACACATCTTTTCTGATTTTAAACCATTCAGTTAGAATGAATAACATTTGGTCTGTGTACTGCTTCCTCAGGAGTATAATTAAGTGTTGTGGAATGCCCATTCTTCGCAATGCTGTCCATAGCTTGTCATATCCACACATTTGAAAGACTTAGCATAGTAAAAAAAAATCACAGTTAAACAAACATCTTTTTTTATATTCTCTGCTTTCAGCCAAGATCCATCTGACATTAAGAATGATATCCATCATTCCAAGTCCTCTTCTGAATCTGGCTTGAACCTCTGGTTGTTCCCTGTTCAAGTACTATTGCAGCTGTTTTTGAAGTATTTTTAGCAAAATTTTACTTGTATTTGAAATTAATGGTATTGTTTGATGATTTCCTCATTACTTAGGGTCACCTCTCTTTGGAATGGACACAAATATGAATCTCTTCCAATCAGTTGGCCAGGTAGCTGTCTTCCAAATTTCTTGGCATAGATGAGTGAGTCCTTCAAGTGCTACATCAGTTTGTAGAAAGATTTCAATTTGTATTCCATCAGTTGCCGGAGCCTTGTTCTTTGCCAATACCTTCAGTGCAACTTGAACTTCTTCCTTCAGTGCCATTGGTTCTTGACCATCTGCTACCTTTTGAAATGGTTAAACATTGACCATTTCTTTTTGGTACAGTGACTCCATCTTCTTTTGTTAGTTTCTGCATCATTCAATATTTTGTCCATCGAATCCTTCAGAATTGCAAACTGTGGCTTAATTTTTTTTCTTCAGTTCTTTCAGCTTGAGAAATGTTGAGCTTGTTCTTTCCTTTTGGTTATCTAACTCCATATATTTGCACATTTCATTACAATACTTGACTTTGTCTTCTCAAGCTGCTCTTTGATATTTTTTGTTTAACTTTTTTACCTCTTTATGTCTTCCACTTGCTTTACATCTCTATGCTGGAGATTCCTGGTGGTGCTATAGGATAAGTACCACACCACAAGGTCAGTTTAAATCTCATGGTCGGTGGTTCATATTCACCAGCCTCTCCTCAGAAACCCGATGTAAGGTCTCTATGAGTCGGAACCAACTCGACAGCACTTAACAACAAGCAGCAGCATACTGGATAGCAAGTTTCACATTCTCTTCTGACATCCATTTTGATGTTTCCCTCCTTTCTTGTCTTCTTAATGACCTTTTGCTTTCCTCCTATATAATGTTTTTGACATCATCCCACAACTCTTCTGATCTTCAGTCATTAGCATCTAATACATCAGATCTGTTCTTGAGTTGATCTCTAAGTTCAGGTGGGATATGTTCATAGTCATATTTTGGCTCTCATGAACTTATTTTAATTGTCTTCAGTTTTAACCTGAACTTTTATATGAGCAATTGATGGTCTGTTCCATAGTCTGCTCCTGGTCTTGTTTTAGCTGATGATATAGAGCTTTTCCACTGTCTCTTCCCACAGATGTAGGCAATTTGACTTCTGTGTATTCCATCGGGTGAAGTCCATGTGTATGGTCATCTTTTATGTTGTTTTAAAATGGTATTTGCAATGAATTAGTCATTGGTCTTGCAAAATTCTATCATGTGATCTCCAGCATTGTTTCTATCGCCAAGGTCATAATTTCCAACTATTGATTCTTCCTCTTTGTTTCCAAACTTTGTATTCTAATCACCAGTAATTATCAACATATTTTGATTGCATATTTAATCAATTTCAGACAGAAGAAGTTGATAAACCATTACCTGAGTTTAGAGACCAGCTCAAGAACAGATTAGGTGCTTTCGATACTAATAAGTGAAGACCAGAAGAGTTGTGAGATGACATCAAGAATATCATACATGAAGAATGCAGAAAATCATTAAAAAGACAAAAATCGATGTCAGAATTGACTCTGAAACTTGCTATTCAGAGTAGAGATGCTAAAGCAAATGAAAGAAATGAGAAAATAAAAGAGCTTAACAGAAGAGTTCAAAGGGTACCTAGAGAAGACAAAGTCAAGCATTATAATGAAATGTGCAAAAAGACCTAAGGTTAAAAAAACAAAAGGGAAGAACACATTCAGCTGAAAGAACTAAAGAAAAAATTCAAGCCTCTACTTGCAATATTGAAGGACTCCATAGGCATTTAGGACATCTGGTGTGGCGCTGTGGGGTTAATGCACTGGACTGCAAAGTCAGTTTGAACCACAAGGTTGGTTGTATATTGCCTACCCTGTCACCCATGTTAACATGGGTGTACTCTCTAGTCCATAAATAATTTTCCCTACCCTCTTCCTACCCACCCCGACCTCCCGTAAACATCATAGATTGTTTCATTTATCAATAAAACCTTTTCTTTTCCTTTTAACTTTTTACATCATTAGTCTCATACAATGTTTGTCCTTTTGTAATTGACTATTGTTACTCAGGTTCAACCATGTTGTGAGTTTCATAGATTCATCATTATTCTTCAGCATTTTGTAGCATGTGTGTATGTACCAAATGTGTTTAACCATTCTTCTGTTGATGGGCATTTAGGTTGTCTCCACCTTTTTGACAGGTCTCTTATAGACAGTTTATTGAAGGATCCTGTTTTCATATCCATTGTGTTCGTTATGTCTCTTGACTGGTACAATTAATCCATTTACTTCAGTGTAATTATCAACAGGTATGAATTGATGTCATTTTTCTATGTGTTTTTTGTGGTTCTGCTGGTTTCTTTGTTTCACATGATTTTTTTTGCTGAGTTCATTTTGTTTGTGGGTTTTCTTGTTGTTTTCATTTCTGTTGTGTTAATGTTTACTAAATTTTTCTGATTTTCCTCTTTTTTAATCCTTGATGTGCAGGTTTATTATGTTTCTTTGAGGTTATCCTGTAATTTATTATTTTTTTCCCTCCTGCTTGGAACAGTCTGTTTTATCTTGAAATCTACTTGCCATTTGGAAGTTCTGTATCTCCACCTTTCCCTCTTTTTGCTTTGTAGTTGACTTCATTATACATTTATATCTCAGGTTCCCTATTTTCAGTCTTATAGGTTTGTTTCACTTTAAATACTTCTATATCTAATTGAGTTCTGGGTGGTGTTGTCATGAATGGTAATTTCAGTCTGCTATTAGCATTTTTTGCAAAGTTGTCTGGTCATCACAAATTCCTTTAATTTCTATTTATCAGGAAATGTCCTAATTTTACTGTTGTATTTGCAAGACAGCTTTGCTGGGTATATGATTCTTGGATGGCAATTGTTTTCTTTCAGAGTTTTGCATATGTCATCCCGTCATCCCATTGCCTTCTGGCCTGCATGGTTTCTGCTGAGAAATCAGAGCTAAGTCTTATTGGTTCTCATGTGTAGGTAACTTTTTGCTTTTCCCAAGTTGCTCTAAGGATTCTTTCCTTGTCTTTAATTTTTAAAGTTTGATTATGATGCCTTGGTGATTTTCTTCTGTGCTCTATCCTGTTTGGGATTAATTCAGCTTCTTTTATGCTTATCTTCTTATCTACCATGATATTAAGGAAGTTTTCTTCAAAATAGATTTAACTGATGTTGGTTGTATTTGCTGCTCTGGTGTATAGTAGCTGGTATTGGCACTTACCCAATTGGTGGGTAAGTGCCAATTGTAGAGGGTGCAGCTGTGGCTTGGTTATATGGCCAAGTTGATATCTCCTGTAGGCTGAGACAATAAGGAAAACAAAGGAACAAACCAGCCATCACTGTGAAAAAGGAAACCCAATTGCTTTCTCTTTACCAATAAGCAGTATGCTGCGCCACCTACTGGTCTCTTTCCTGATCAATTTCAAGGGGGGCCACACTACCTGGTAGGTCCACCCAGATTGCCAGCCTTCTTTCCCCTTCGCTATCCCCTGCCCTGTTTTTCCTCTACCCTACACATCCGTTAGCTACCTGTCCTAGCAAGAGACAGTCCAGGACTGGCCAGATTTGGAGCAGGGCCTGCTCTAGTGGAGTCATTGCAAATAATTCCTCCCTGAGGCTCACAGTTTCCAACTCTGAGTGGCTCTGATTGCCTGGAAAGTGAGAGATTCTCTGCGGGTGTATGCTGGTGGCGGCCTCATGTCTGGTAACCAGAAGAGTGTGAGGAACCAGAGGGAAAAAAAATAAAGAAAACAGAAGCGCACCTTTGTCTCTGCGAGCGAATGCAAATGTATTTTCTAATCTCTAAACTTGTTCACTAACTCTCAAGATGGTTGAGGCAGGTCCCATTGTCTGCCACAGCTCATCAGTCACCTCCTCTCTTGCCTTACCTGCTCCACTCTCTTTGCCAGTAAGCACTTGATCCACTTTTTTATCCCTTCCTCATGTGCTCATGAGGTACCTGTACATAGACAAAGAGGCAGTTGTTCAAACAGAACAAGAGGATACTGAATGGTTGTATTCTTTCATCACATTTATTCAATCTCCAAGGAGCTTTAGTAGTGTAGTAGTTAAGAGTCAGGCTACTAACCTCAAGGTCCGTTGTTTGAAACTACCAGTCGTTCTGCGGGAGAAAGATGAGGTTTTCTGCTCCCATAAATATTTATAGCCTCAGAAACCCTATACAGGGTTGCTATGAGTCAGAACTGACACCAGGGCACATAACCACCACCACCACCACCATTCAGTCTCTATGCAGGGCTTAAATTCCCAGAAGCTGGATTATATAAAGAAGAGCATGGCATCAGGATCGGAGGGAGACTCATCAACAATCTGCAATTGCAGATGTTATAATTTTGCTTGCTGAAAAAAAGAGGTCTTCAAACACTTACTGATGAAGATCAAAGCCTTCAGTATGGGTTGCACCTCAGTGTAAAGAAAACAAAAATCCTCACTACTGGACCAATAAATAACATCATAATAAAAGATGAAAAGATTGAAGTTATCAAAGACATTGTTCTGCTTGGATCTACAATCAACATTCATTGAAGAAGCAGTGAAGGAAACAAACAACATATTGCATTAAGCAAATATGCTGCACAAAACCTCTTTAAAGTGTTAAACAACAATTATATCAGTTGAGGACTACAG
>NW_006408679.1:3356606-3359265 GCF_000296735.1 Chrysochloris asiatica | reverse complement strand
AAAATTTCTTCCTATATTTTCTCGTGTTCTTCTCTTTCTACGGTTCCATTTTTCTTATCTCTTTTCTTTTTTAAATTATCATATTCTTTTTATTTTTTCTGTTTATTGCCTGGTTTTATTTCTGTTTCTTCTTTATTATTTTCTCTTTTGTTGATTGCTTCTTTGTTTATTTTGTTTTCTTGTGTGTAGGATGGGTGGGTGGTGGGTGGTGTTTCTCCTCTTTGCCACCCACATGGAGACAGCAACCATGCCCACACAGCCCAGTCACACCTTGCCTTCTGCTTCTATACTATCTGATCTACAATAGACATCAACCAATACCAGCCAAACCCACCCTGAACTTGGTGCAGGTATGGAGAACAGAGTACACACTGCCATTCTATAAGTATACCCACAGAAGACAGTTGGAGAAAGCCTAAGAACACATCAACCTACAACCATCAATTAAATATAAATACAACACCACCACACTGTCCTGGAGACAACAGACAACTTTAGCTCACAGGAAGAAACAAGAGTGAATGACTTAAACAAATGAGCAAGATGCTGAGCTGAAAAACATTTCTGAGAAAGAAAAGGTAATGGAACTAACTGAAAAAGAATCCAAAAGTATGATGTCTTCAAAGAATTGATAAAAAGATAGAAGAAAACAAGGAGAACACAATAATAACAACTTTAGAAAGATTCAGGAAAACACTACAAGAACAAACAGACAAAATAAGTGAAAAATTGGAAACTCTACAAAACCTGCAGCTAGAAATCCAGAAAATTAATACTAAGATATCAGAAATGAACAATACATTGAAAGAGCAAAGGAATAGATCTGAATCAATGGAGGCACAAATTAGTGAGCTTGATGATAAATCTCTCAATACTAGATGGTAGAAGAACAATCAGAAAAAAAGAATGAAAAAATCTGAAGAAAGTCTAAGAGTTATGTGGGACACCATGAAGAGGAATAACTTATATGTGATCAGATTTTCAGAACAGGAAGAGACAACAAAAACAACAATAAAAACCAATCCACAAAGGAAATAGTCAACAAGTTATAGGAAGAAAACTTCCCTAACATCATGAAAGACAAGAAGATAAGCATACAAAAAGCTGAAGGAACCCCAAATAAGATAGATCCCAATTAAAAATCACCAAGATGTATCACAAGCAAATACTTTCCAAACCAAAGTAAAGGAGAGAATCCTGAGAGCAGCTCAGGAAAAATGAAAAGCTACCTACAAAAAAATCTCAATAAGATTAATCAGGCATGAAGGCAATGGGAGAACGTATACAAAACTCTGAGAACAGGATTTCCAACCAAGAATCGTATACCCAGTAAAGCTGTCCCCCAAATATGACAGCAAAATTAGGACATTTCCAGATAAAGGCAAATCAAAGGAACTCGTAATAACCAGAGCAACTTTATAATAAAGGGATGTTCTTTGGACTGAGAACCAACAACAGAGCAGACAACAGCCTGAGATTCACATGCTTGACAACACCACCCAGAACTCAACACACATATAGAAGTGTTTAAAGTAAAGCAAACCCACAAGACTGAAAATAGGGAACCAGAGATACCAATTTATAATGAAGTCAACTACAAAGCAAAATGAGGAACTGGTGTAGATGTAAAACTTCCAAATGGTGAGGAAGTCAAGTAGATTTCAAGGTGAAACAGACTGTTTTAAGCAGGAAATGATTACTAAATTACAGGGTAACTTCAAAGAAAATGGATACACCTTCACATCAAAATTAAAAGGAGGAAAATCAGAAAGATTTAGTAAGCATTAACACAACAAAAATGAAAATGAAAAGAAAACTCACAGACAAAATGAACTCAGTGCAGAAAAATATGTGGAACAAAGAAACCAGCAGCACCACAAAAAAGCACACAGCAAAATGACAGCAAATTATACCTATGATATGTTGCTGTTGTTGTTGTTGTTGTTAAGTGCCATCGAGTCGGTTCCGACCCATAGTGACCCTGTGTAGGGTTTCCAAGGAGTGGCTAGTGAGCTTGAACAGTCAATTTTGCAGTTCAAAGCGGCTTTGCTGTCCAGCACATTAACCCACATGTACCAGTCAAGAGACAGAAAGTAGCAGAATGGATAACAAAATAAGATCCTTCAATATGCTGTCTACAGGAGACACATCAAAAAGATGGAGACAGCCCAAATGTCTACCAACAGAAAAATGGTTTAACAAATTTGGTATATATAATGGAATACTATACATTGAAGAATAACGATGAATTTGTAAAACACTGTACAACATGGATGAACTTGGCGGCCATTATTCTGAGTGAAATTAGTCAATCACAAAAGAACAAACATTGTATGAGACCACCCTTGTAAAAGTTAAGAAAACTTTTTCTTGATAAAAGAAAGTTTCTGTGACTGTTAGGGGGTGTTGTTGTTGTTGTTGTTGTTAAGTGCCGTTGAGTCAGTTCTGACACATAGCGACCCTGTACAGGGTTTCCGAGGGTGTAAATCTTTACGGGAGTAGAAAGCCTCATCTTTCTCCGGCGGAGCGGCTGGTAGTTTCGAACCGCTGACCTTAAGGTTCACAGCCCGATTTGTAACCACTAAGCTACCAGAGCTCCTTGTAGGGGAAGAAAAATTATTCACTGGCTAGAGGGTTAAGGAGCTCTTGTAGCGTAGTG
>NW_006408679.1:3352890-3356221 GCF_000296735.1 Chrysochloris asiatica | reverse complement strand
GGAGGAACGGAAGGGAAGAGTTAAAGTGTTGTTGTTTTTAAGTGGTTCCGACTCATAGCAGCCCTGTATAGCTATGGTTTCCAAGGAGAGGCTGGTGAGCTTGAACCATGGACTTTGTTGTTCAAATGACTTTGTAGTCCAGCGCATTAGCCCAGAGTGCCATACCTGGACTCCAGAATTAAAGTGAATAAAGGTAAATACTGCTAATTGATGGTACATGGAGGGGATTGCAGTCATTATAATGAAGCAAAGTAAATGATTTTTTAAATGTAAAACTGATGATCTGCTTTGTAAGCAGATCTGCTTTATTTGATTCACAATAAAAGGGTTGTTTTGTTGTTGTTGTTGTTGTTTTAAGTATTTGATGAAAGAAAGGAAAGGAAAAGAGGAAGAGAGAAAAAAGAAAAAGAATGAAGGGAAGAGGAAGAGATAGGCAAACTGGAAGAGAGAGAAGGAGAGTAGAAAATGAGGGGGAAGAGGAAAGATAGAGGGAGGGAGAGAAAAGAGATAGAAAGGAAGAAAAAGAAAGGATGAATATCCCCTTTTTGCTTAGAAATTTGAAATAGAAAGTTAGAAATATGATATCTTAGTCCAGGTTAATAGTATCCATCATTCAGGTAACTAGAAACCAACATACAGCTTTAAAACCATGTGTACGTACTTGGAGAACAGACAAACAACAGCATGCAGCCCTGGCAGGTTTCCCCAAAGCAAGACCCTATGTTGACCCTTGACAACATAGGAGTTAGGAATGCTAGCCCCTCACACTGTCAAAAATCACATGTAACTTTGACTCCCCCCAAACTTGCCTATTCATAGCCTACTGTTGACCAGAAGTCTTATGGATAATATAAACAGTCAGTTAACACATATTTTGTAATTCATATGTATCGCATACTGTAGCCATATAAAAGTTGTATTTTCAATATGGTGTTTTGCAAAAAGTGCAAGGTTTTCACGCCTGTTGGGGTAGCTACAGGAACAGCTTCATAAATGTCCTTTTCTTTTTTTACAACGGTCTTTACCCAAGATTAATTTATCATGAAATAGCAGACAACCTTTGCTGCAGACTTCAGTCTATGGTACATATCAAGCAATTCAGCCTCTTGTAATGCAATGCCTTTCTTTCTTTCTTGCGACCACTTCCATCACCAGGGGCACTTCATATGTTCCTATGGTGTTATTCAAGGCTTAGCATGTAACACTAAACATGATGAAAAATACCTAAGAACGGAGAGATCACTCTTACTGAGATTCATGACTTACTAGAGAGACAGCTGCTCAGTAGAGATGATTAGCATCACGAAGCTTTTTTTTTTTTTTTTTTAATCTACATAAAAGTAGATCTGCATGATTCAAACCCATGTTGTTTAAAGGTCAACTATACTCGTCTTTGGGGTCCTGGGGTGGTGCTGCAGGTTAATACGCTGGACTGCAAAGTTGGTTTGAATCATAAGTCACTCCTCATAAACCCTATACAGGGTTTCTATGGGTCAGAACCGACTTGATGGCACATAACAACAACAACAACATATTCATCTTTTGGCGTAGCGCTGCGAATTAATGTGCTGGACTGCAAAGTTGGTTTGAATCACAAGTTTAGCAGTTCAAGCTCACCAGCTGCTCCCTGGAAACCTCATACAGGGCCACTATGAGTCAGAACCAACTCAACAGCATTTAACAATAAAATTCTCATTTTTGCAGTCTAGTCTAAGCCTGCACAAGACTGTGATAACCTCATGTGTTTGGTTGCACTGTCTTTTTATACCCTGTTTTCACTTGACAACATGTCGTTAGAAACCTCCCTGCCTTGGGAAACACAGTTGGGAAATAGCAGGGCATACTGGGCCTCATTCTCCTGACCTCATCTTGTTCACTTGACCTTCCTTTAGGAGGGCCCTGCTTTGGATAGAAGATTCTTCAAGGCAGGGTATTTCTCTGCTGAGGGTGTTGCATTCATCAATGCGGGAAGGTACTGACCATTTCAGGGGAGAGTGCTGTGGAGGGGTGGTTACCATGATAAGGGTCATTACCCTATTTTCTAATCCTCAGAGAAGGCTTGATAAGGCAGGGAGGAAGGATTTGCACATTCTGATAGGTAATTGGAAAGGTGGACCTGAGTAAACAAAATCCATAATAATGAGCACACGCAGTCATTGGAGAATCACTCGGATAAGCTTGTTCCCACTGGGAGCGATCCTTTCCCCAGAAGCTTCAGCCTTGCGGCTCTCATGGAAAGGAAACAAGCTTTTGTCCAAAAGCTGATGGCATGTTTTACCCCCTTCCTGCGTGTTCATTAGGGGATGTGACACTCCAGCCACCAAGGGGCTCAACACCTCCTGGAAACACTTTTTGCTTCCTCTGCAATGCAGCTTTAAGCTGCATTTGTCCTACCTCTTGGTCTTGGGGCTTTGAGAGGCTCCCGGTGAGAGCTGATGGGTGGTTTCTAAAGAGCCTTTTGGGAATGTGTGTGATTTCAAAAACATTTCTGTGGTACAAAATCAAATGAAAGAAATGTTTACCATGAAAAACAATAATCTCCCATTCTCTCCTTCGCCACTCCCCAGAGAACACTTCTGATCATTCACCTCCCAAAACATAAACAATATTCCCATGCCTCTTTCTTTGATTTCTAACTTACACAATATTGACTCCCTGCTCAGAAAAGCAAGAATTTAGCTTGTTTCTCCCTCACTCAGCATTCTACCCTCCTCCCAAATGTTTGATAAATACATTATTTTTGTGTGTCTGGAAATGTAAACAATATACTTAGTTCCCAATGTCTTGTTCCCTCAGGTTTAGACAGTGTCTCACCAGGTAAAACAAGACCATGAAATGCCTCCACTCCTTCCAACCTCCAACCCTGACGTTTATTCCTGATCTCTCCCAGTTACACCTTAACTTTTGCATTGTCACGTTTTAGTAACCTTTACATTCTGTTTAGTCCTTTGTTTATAAGTTGATTTTTAAAACTGAAAATCAGCAAATAATATTTACATTACTATTGTTGTTGTTAAATGCTGTCGAGTTGGTTCCGACCCATAGAGACCCTGTATAGGGTTCCCAAGGGTGAGCTTGAACAGTCAATCTTGCTGTTCAAATTGACTTTGCAATCCAGCACATTAACACACAGTGCCACACCACACCAGGACTGCTATACTGTTAGTATACAAATATTTATTTATTGTAGATGTTAATAAATAAGAGAGATGTTAAAATTACATTTATTGGAGAGGAAGACAAGTCCATTTCAAGACAGAATGAAGTGTTTTAAACAGGGAAGAAATTAATAAGAGACACACCATGGTTACAGAGGACAAAAATAAGCTGG
>NW_006408679.1:3346763-3351850 GCF_000296735.1 Chrysochloris asiatica | reverse complement strand
GGGTTGGAACTGACTCGACGGCACTTAACAACAGCAACCCAACAACAGCACAATAACATTCTTTTCCAATGAATATGGAACATTCTCCAGAATAGAATATATAGCAAATAGAACACAAAGCAAGCCTAAATAAACTTAAAAACATCGAAATGCTACAAAGCATCTTTTCAGTTCACCGCACTATAATGTTGTTGTTGAGTGCTGTTGAGTCAATTCCGACCCATAGCAACCCTGTATAGGGTTTCCATGAGCAGCTGGTAAGCTTGAACCGCCAACCTTGCAGTTCAAACAGTTTTGCAGTCTGGTACATTAACTATAACATTAGGAATCAAAATAGGAAGGTCAAGAAAAACAAATCTAATACATGGTAACTGAAAAATACCTTGCTTTAAAACAACTGGGTAACAGAAGAAATATAAAATGAAATTGAAAAATTCCTTGAATCAAATGAAAATGAAAATACAACATACCAAAATGCATGGGACACAGCAAAAGCAATTTATAGCAATAAACACACACACATCAATAAAGAAGAAAAAAATCAATGCCTTAAGCCAACATATCCAACAATTAGAAAAAGAACAAAGTAAGCCTATAGTTGTCAGAAGAAAAGAAATAATAAAGATTAGAATAGAAATAAATGAAACCAAAACCAGAAACACAAGAAAAGAATCATTAAGACTAGACGTTGGCTCTTTGAAAGGATTAATAAATACAAGTAGGCTTCAAAAGCTCATGGAATTATAAGATAATGGAATTTTCCCACAAACTTATTGCAGTGAAGGAGAAGATGTACATAACACAAATAAGAAATGAAATGGACAATGTTACAACAGAAACAAATGAAATAAAAAGGATAATAACAAAAAATTATTCAGAATTGTACTTCAACAAATTTAAAAATCTAGAATAAATGGATAAATTTCTAAAAACACACTATCAACTGCACTGCAGGTTAATGCACTGGACTGCAAGGTCAGTTTGAACCACAAGGTTGGTGGTTCAAGCTAACAGCTATTTCTCAGAAACTCTATACAGGGTTGCTATGAGTCAGAATGGCACTTAACAACAATAACAGCATAACCAAAGAAGAAATTGATCAGGTCATTAAAAAATTCCCAAGAACAAACAAAAATCCTAGCACAGATGGTTTCATTGATAATTTTACTAAACATTCAGATAAGAACTGACACAAATTCTTCTCCAGAATATAGAAAAGGATGGAAGCATTCTGAATTCATTTTATGGAGTAAATATAGCCCTGATATCAAAAAGAGATAAAGACATCACTAAAAATGAAGATTATAGACCAATATTTCTCATGAACATAGATGCAAAAATTCCGAACAAAATTCTAGCCGATGAAATCTAACAACATATGCTTATAAGTATATTATAACCAAGTAGGATTCATAGTATACAAGGCTAGTTCAAGGTATGCAAGGATAGTTCAACATTAGAAAAACAATGTAATTCACCACATAAATAAAACAAAGGAAAATAATCACATGATCATATCAATTGACACAAAAAAGACATTTGACAAAATCCAACACCCACTCCTTATAAAAACACTCAACAAAATAACAACATAAGGGCAATTCCTCAACAAAATTAAGGGCATATACACAAAAGCAATGGCCAACATTAATTTCAATAGAGAGAGATGGAAAGAATTCCTTGAAACAGACAAGGCTGTACTTTAGCACCACTCCTGTTCAATATTGGGCTGAAAGTCTTAGCAAGAGCTTTAAGACAAGAAAGGGAAATTAAAGGTAGCCAAATTGACAAAGAAAAAGTAAAACTTCTATGTGCAGAGGTATTAAAATTGACAAAGAAAAAGTAAAATTTCATAGCAAATCCCACAGGCTCGGCAAGAAAATTATTGGAACTCATCAAAAGATTCAGCCAAGTGGCAGTGTACAAGGTCAACATACAAAACTTAGTTGGGTTCCTTTACACTAAAAAAACAGAACTAAGAAAAGAAAATCAGGAAAACAATATCATTTGTAATAGTCACTTAACAATTAATAAATTTAACCAGAGAAACAAAAGATTTATATAAAGAAAACTACACAACACTGCAAGAAACCAAAAGAGACCTACATAAATGGAAAAATATAACGTGCTCATTGATAGGAATATTTAACATTGTGAAAATGTCAATTCATTTTTATATATGATCTATAAAACAATATATGTAAACAATACATGCTAATATATGATCTACAGATACATAAATAAAACAATTTTAGATCCGGATTCCAACATCATTCATTAATGAGATGAAAAAATTAATCGCTAATTTTACTTGCAAAGGAAAGAGACCCTGGATAAGCAAAGCACTACTAAAGAAAAACAACATAGGAGACCTCACTTCCCCATTTCAAAACTTACTACAATGTCACAGTAGTCAAAACAGTGGGTACAATAGCAGACACATAGACTAAAGGAACCAAATTGAGAATCTGTAAGTAAATCCATCCATGTATGGACAGCTGAGTATAGTGTCATAGGATAAGCACTCGACCTCAAGGTCAGTTTGAACTGCAAGGTCAGTGGTTCTAACTCACCAACTGCTCATTGGAAGCCCTCTACAGGGTTGCTATGAGTCGGATTCGACTTGATGGCACTCAACAACAACATGGACAGCTGATGAAATCCTGGTGGCTCTGTAGGATAATCATTGGTCTTCTGGTGTGGCGCTGCTGGTTAATGCGGTAAACTGCAACGTCAGTTTGGGCTGTTAAGGCAAGCAGTTCCAACTCATCAGCTGCTCCTTGGAAACCCTATACAGGGTCGCTATGAGTTGGATCCCGACTGGATGGCACTTAGCAAAGCAACAACAACTAACAAAAAGGTTGGCAGTTTAAACCCATCAGCCAAAAAAAAAGTGAGACTTCTGCCACAGGAAAGAGTCACAGCCTCGGAAACCCTATGCAGGGACACTATGAGTTGGAATTGACTCAGTGGCAGTGGGTTTGAACTTTTTTTTGGATATAGACAGCTGATCTTTGACAAAGGGCTGAGATCCATTAAGTAGAAAAGAGGCAGTCTCTTTAACAAAAGGTGCTGGCAAAACTGGCTATCCATTAGCAAAACAATGGAACAAGACCCACATCTCACACCATATACAAAACAGTTTCAAGAGGGATCAAAGAGTCAAATGTAAGATCTAAAACTATACAGATCATCAACAAAAACTAGGGACAAACTTAGAGGCCCAAATATATAGCATAAATACCCTATCAAACAACTGAAAAAACAGCAGAAACCAAACTAGATGATTGATAGATTTTTGTTCTTTATGTCGTCTAGCTGGTTCTGACGCTTAAACACACCATAGAGGGCTTCTGAGGAGTGGCTGGTGGGTTTGAACTGCAGACCTTATGGTTAGCAGTCCAGCTACAGATGACTAGTACTTTCTAAAATTAATTTCTAAAAATTAAATACTTAAGGGCATTGAAGTATTTCACAAAAAAAGTAAAAAGAGAACCCACAAACTGGGTAAAACTCTTTGATAATGACATATTGGACAAGGGACTGATCTCTAAAATTTATAGAAAATATTAACACCTGTATGATAAAAACACTAATAATTCAATTTAAAAATAGGCAGAGGACATGAACAGACATTTCACCAAATAAGACACTCAGGCAATCAACAAACATATAAAGAAACACTTAGAAATCATTAGCCATTAGAAAGATGCAATCCAAATTAAAATGAGACATTATTTCAATCCAGCATTAATAGCAAAATCAGAAAAGAACAAATTCTGGCAAGGATGTTGAGAGACGGAATCCTCATACACTGTTGGTAAGGGTATAAAATGGTGCAACCACTGTGGATAACAGTATGGTTGTTGTTGTTGTTATGTGCCATGGAGTCGGTTCCGACTCATAGCGACCCTGGACAGGGTTTCCAAGGCTGTAAATCTTTACAGGAGCAGAAAGCCTCATCTTTCTCCCGCGGAACAGCTGGTAGTTTCGGATTGCTAACCCTGAGATTAGCAGCCCGATTCGTAACCACTATGCTACCAGTGGAAAACAGTATGGTACTTCCTTTAAAAGTTGGAAATAGAAATACCATATGATCCAGCAATCCCATTATATATCCTAGAAAAATAAGAGCCACAACATGAACAGATACATACACACCCATGTTCATTCAGCACTATACACAATAGCAAAAAGATGGACACTGCCCATCAATAGAAGAATAGATAAACAAACTATGGTACATAAACACAATAATGGAATACTAGAAACTATTAAAGAATAATAATAAACCTAAAAAATAACTCATAACATGGATGAACCTGGAGTACAATATACTGAGTGAAATTAGCCAATCACAACAGGACAGGCTGTTGTCTACTGTTGTTGGTTCTCAGCCTTTAGCATTTTTTGGTAATGTTCATCTTGTTATTACGAATATCTTTAATTTCTGCTTATCTGGGAATGTCTTAATTTTGCAGTTGCATTTGAGGGACAGCTTTGCTGAGTATACGATTTTTGGCTGGCGAATTTTTTCTGACTTGTGTATGCCATCTTATTGCCTGCATGGTTTCTGCTGAGAAATCAGATCTTAGTCTTATTGGTTCTCCTTTGTAGGTAACTGTCTTAGGCCAGGTTTTCTAGAGGAGCAAAACCAGTGACAAATATATATATATGTTGTTGTTGTGAAGTGCCATCGAATTGGTTCCGACCCATAATGACCCTGAATAGGGTTTCCGAGGAGCAGCTGGTGAGCTTGAACCGCTGACCTTGCAGTTCAAACGGCTTTGCCATCTGGCGCATTGAACTCATTATCAAGGAAATGGCTTACAATTGTATAGTCGTAGGTCCCTAGCAGAAGACAGAGAGAAAGCCTTTCCACGTGTTTATTATATTGAGAACAGGCCATACTCCCAAGAAGGCATCTCTTTAATTTATTGGCTGCTCATAGCCGCTCACCATAGTTAATAATTTCTGTTTTAGGTTTCATCACCATAGGAATAAGCACGTTCCAACTGCTAAACCTCTGAAAATCCTGGCCTGCTCAAGTTAACACAAAACCTTAACCAATACAATAAGTTTTCATT
>NW_006408679.1:3341565-3346073 GCF_000296735.1 Chrysochloris asiatica | reverse complement strand
GTAGTTCAAAACTACCAGCTGTTCTGAGAGAAGATGAGGCTTTCTGCTCCCGTAAAGATTTATAGCTTCGGAGACTCTATATAGGGTTACTATGAATTGGAACCAAGTTAATAGCAGTGGGTTGGATGAGGTTTTTAATGGAGTTTTTTTATTTTCCTGAATACCAGAATACAATGAGATTGAACACTGTTTTCGATGTTTATGGGCCATTTAGATTTCTCTGCCTCTTTTTCTATTATTTTATGATTTGTCTTTTCATTTTTAGATTGTTGCAATTAAAAAAATATGCTAATACAAATTGTTTCTTGATTATATGCATGATACATATATTCTCCCAAACTGTGGTTAGAATGTTCCCCGTATAGGTGGGTTCTTTTCAGGATTATAGTGGTTTGTACTCTGTTGAAATCACTTTTGCCTCTTATTTAAGAATGGTGTCTTTACTCCAAGATCTGTGAGTTCTTTTCATTTGAAGTTCTTCAACTTGGGAAATCTCTTCATCGTCTTTCTTCTTTTGGTCTTCTTTTTCACCCTTTCGGTTCCCTCTTCACAATCTCTGTTCTCTGTATCTCAAATTCACTGAACCTCTACATTTTCCCTTTGTTTTTTTTCTTTGTCTCTGCCTTTTGGTTCCTCATTCTGAGAGATATTTATGACTTTATATCCTAGCTCTTCTTTTTCTTTCTTTAACAAATGTTAAAAATTTAGAACAGTTTTATAAAAGTTATGTAGAGACAGGTCTCATATACTCCATACCAGCTTCATCATTAATATCTTACATTAGCATGGACTTTTTCTTCTTTTTTTTACAATTAATGAATTAATAGTGATATGTTAAAATTAATTGAAGTCCACAAGTTAGTCAGAGTTCCTGTGTGGAACAATTGGTTAATACAGCTTGACTGCTAACTAAAAATTTGGAGGTTTGAGGCCACCCAAAGGCACTTCAGAAGGAAGATGATCTTCTGAAAAATCAGCCATTGATAGCCCTAAGGAACACAGTTCTACTCTGACACACGTGGGGTTGCCATAAGGCCAAGTGGACTCAACAGCAATTGGTTGTAGTTTACTCACATTCCCTTGGTTTTTACCTAATTTCCTTTTTGTATTCCAGGACTCACTCAACAGCAATTGGTTGTAGTTTACTCACATTCCCTTGGTTTTTACCTAATTTCCTTTTTGTATTCCAGGACTCCATCAAGGATGCCACATTACATTTAGTTCCCATGTTTCTTTAGGCTGTAGCTGTTAGGTTTTTAATTTCATAATTTAATTTTATATGTATTATAATTTCTAAAGCCTTTTTCTTGTTTGAATGAACAAGAATCCTGAACATAATATCTTCTAGAATTTTACTGAGGATACCATTTATAATTTTGAAGTATTTTATGTTCCCAGATAATATTTTAAGGAGATCTGGTAGCATAATGGTTACGAGTTGGGGTGCTAATCTCACAGTCAGCAATTCAAAATGCCCAGCAGTTCCGCGGAAGAAAGATGAGGCTTTCTGCTCCCATAAAGATTTACAGCCTTGGAAACCCTATGGGTCGTTATGAGTCTGAATTGACTCCAAGGCACATAATCACCACCACCAGATAATATTTGATTACTTTTAGAGTCAATCATTCAAAGGGAACCCATCTATGTAACTGCTTATTACTTTGGAGAAACTAGGGCTGTAGGTCCTATTATCCAAACTTGTGCTTGTGCAATGACCTGAAGTCATTCTTCCTGGTATGAATTTAACTCTGCATGTACTTGGCAATGTGCCATTTTAGCTCCACTTCTACTGGGTGGGCCCCAGGGCACTGTGAGTAGGCATTTAGGGACATCATCTGGGCCCCTTTTCTGGCAGCATCTGGCTAGGTTTCCCCTGAGACACTGACCACCCAATTGTGTGTCTCCTTATCTTTCTAAACAATGTAGGGGTCCATCTGACCTCAGAGCATGGAGAAGCCTCATTGTGATATACCAGGTAATCTAAGGAAATGTTGAGGGAAAAAGTAAGGTTAACCCCTACAAATATAATTGCAAATGGAGTTTGGTTCATGTGGAATTTAAAGTGTAATCTGTGAATAATGGGAAGTGTACAAACCTTCCTTAATTCCCCGCGTAATTGAGGAGCTGAGCCATGGGGCCTAACACTTTGCCAAGAAGCCTGTAGAGTCCTTGCCAGAAGGAAGGCTGCTGCAGGGATGGACAGGAGGACCTCCAGAAGGCAACTGGGGACTCTCTAGCCACAAGGATGGTGGCTGCCATCAGAGATGCTGGCTTTCGTCAGAGTGGCTCACATTGTCAACATTTGTATATATTAAGCAGGTGGCTCTTGTTTTCTTATTGTACTCTTAAGTGCTGTTGAGCCTGTTCCTATCTGTAGTGACCCTGTATAGGGTTTCTGAGGAGCAGCTGGTGGACTTGTCAGGCCTGGAAAGCTGTCTCACAGAAGGTATAACTAGAGCTTGGGGTAGATCCCATGGGTAAATAATCACATCCCAGTAGATGGGCCAGTCTAGGCAGCCAGTTTATCTCATCTCCAGTTGATTCATTGAACCACCGACCTTGCAGTTCAAACTGGCTTTGCAGTCCAGCGCATTAACCCACAGTGCCACAGTGGAGGGCTATTAGACAAAGGCCCTGTATGCAGCTGGTCTCACACTCTGAGGAGGAATGGCAGGACTCAGGCTTGTGTGGGATTCCCCTGAAGGAGGAGTCATCTGCTTGGCTGAGCCCCTTTGAGGGAGGAGGCATGTCCCCAGCATCTTCCACGCCTGGTGATAAGCTCTATGCAGGAAGCCAAGGGGGTCTTGGCTGAGTTGATGGGTGGTGTCACTGATGTCCCAAGCCCACATGGCCTCAGGTGAGCTGCAGTTGAAGCTCCCAAAGAGGCTGACACTCCCCAACTTGATTCCAAACCGAGTCCCCTGAGCTGCATCTGCCCTGGAGAGAGAATGGGATATATCCTACAGCTTGTTGTTAATTGCATTGAGTCCACGTCCATGTGGTTCATGGTGACTCCCTGTGTGCCGAGTAGACATCTCCATAGGACTTTGAAGGTTGTGACCTTTAGGAAGCAAGCCTGTCTTCCAAGATGTTTCTGGATGGGTTCAAACTGCCAATCTCTCTGCCAGCAGCTGGGTACTTAACCATTAGCACCACCCAAGAATCATCTGGCCTAGGGAGTCAGTAGAAGAATCCAAGTGCCCTATATGCAAACATGAAGATACAGTGTCACTCACCCAGCAAGAGACTCGCCCAGTCTAGGCCCCACTCAACTCCTTGCTCAATTTGGTCATCTCTGTCCCCATCACACCACATCCCAGCTGATCCCATTACACTCAGTGGAGGTTTTGTATTCTGGGGAACCCCAGCTAGTGCTCCCAAGTTTTGAACCCCAAAGGTTCCTGAGATGCTGAATTGGTTCTAGGCCCAGTAAGGTTCAGGCAATTCTGGTTTAGATGTGCCCTTGGGATTGAGGCAGACAGCACACGGGGCCAGCTGGGGCAAGGAAGATATGAACACGGGATAAACAGGCCTAGAGACCTCAGTTGCTTGGGTCACTCTAGGTGCCCTCAACACAGGGGGCTAAAATGCTGAGGAGGAAAGACACTAGGGCAAGGTTGGGGCAGGGGCTAAAATTCAGGGAAGGGCAGTTCATAGTCAGAGAAGTGTAGCCAGGGCAAGAGCTGAGCTCAAGGTTGGATGAGGGAAAAGACCTGGAAAGCCATCTCACAGAAGGTATAACTAGAGCCCAGGGTAGATCTCATGGGTAAACAATCACATCCCAGTAGATGGGCCAGTCTGGGCATCCAGTTTATCTCATCCCCAGTTTATTCACTCAATCAACATTTAGTGAGCACCTGTCAATCACCAGACACCTTACAGCTAGGGAAACAAAGACTAGATCCCACCCTTAAGGAGCTCACTGTTTAGTAAACAGATAACCATAAAGGCTGATAAATGTGGCTGGGCCTGGAAAGCTAATGTGGATTCTCATTAGTTCCCCTGTGAGTAGTGTTGCTGCTGCCTTTGTCATAGTGGCCCCATGCACGATGGAATCAGACTGTTGGCAGCCATTGGGTTTTCACTAGCTGATTTTCAGAAGCAGACCAGGCCTGTCTTAGTCTGGAAGCTCTATTGAAACCTGTTCCATATGCAAGAACAGAAGAGTGGTGGCTCTGCACAGGAATAATGCTGTTATTGCTGTTAGCAGTCCAGCGCTTATCCTACAGCACCACTAAGTCTCTCAAATGCCTATGTTGTGTTGTTGTTAAGTACCGTCAAGTCGGTCCTGACTCATAGTGACCCTGTATAGGGTTTCCAAGGAGTGGCTGGTGGGTTTGTACTGCTGATCTTTCGGTTAGCAGTCCATGGCTTATCCTATAGCACCACACTAGGACTCCTATGTTCTTGTTAAGTACCATGGAGTCAGTTCTGACTCATAGCAACCCTGTATAGGGTTTCCGAGGAGTGGTTGGTGAGTTTGAACTGCTGATCTCAGGGTTCACAGT
>NW_006408679.1:3330584-3341410 GCF_000296735.1 Chrysochloris asiatica | reverse complement strand
CTATTTCTCCCACAGAACAGCTGGTAGTTTCAAACTGCTGACCTTAAGGTTCACAGCCCGATTCGTAACCACTATGCTACCAGAGCTCCTTATAGACCAAGTTACTGTCACCAAATTTGGCAATAGTGTCAGTCACTGGTGCACAGGGCACTTGGAGAAATATGAAACCTAAAAGAAATCGAGTGATGATTTCTGAAACCTGTGACTAACACTCAAGTCAGGGATGCTAGCTAGCTTCTGCGTCCAGCAGAGACTCCTCTAGCCTGCATTGTCCCTGGCTTCCGAGTGGCCCCAAGCTCACAAAGGGTGAAGCAGCACCACCCAGCTGTGGCCCCCTCTACCAGTCAGCTAACATTGGCCTCCTCCTGTAGTTTTCTTTTTTTAACTTTTTACTGTGAATTGAGTGGTTAACAGACAAGATCATCAGCTTTACATTCAACAAGTTATACACTTTGCTTCATCTCAACGATTACAATCCCCTCCCTACAACAACAGTCATCCTACCTCTCTCCTGTGACTGTGACTTCCCTTTTTGTTTTTTAAAAAGTGTTTATTGTGAATTGAATGAGTAAAAGTTTACAGGGCAGATCATCAGATCATCAATTTTACATTCAGCACATCATTGCAATGATTACAATTCCCTCCATATACACTCAGCCAACAGTATTTACCTTTACTGTCTTCTTCTTCTTCTTCTTTTTTTTTTTGATGTACACATACCACATTGTAAAAAATATATTCATTTAAGTGTCCAAAGGGCTTATTTTGCAAGCCAGCTTCCTGCCTGCAAGCTCACTGCTTTTCTCAGTCTATGGACCTGTAGTCCATCGTTCTTCTGTCTCTCTAGGCCATCACCTCTGCCACCATCTCTGTTGTCACCGCTTTTCTGGTTAGTATCCCTCGCTCCTCTCATGTTCTTCCCACTTGATGGTCTTAGGGTCCCCTGCTCTTTAAGTGACAGATTAACTGCTCCCCCTTTTAGTTGCATCTCTTCTACATTTACAGTTATGACCATCGCCATTAGACTTGAAAGCAACTACTCTCAATTGAATCATAAAATCCTATCCCCCTCATTACCAGACCCATCTGGACAAGAGAAAAACTATTCAGTAGAGTTTCTGTCTTACTCCCCTCATTCTGACACTAAGCACTCTACTGAAAGCCTGTGAGACAGTCACTTTATGCCTTTATTGTCTTCCAATTTTGATAGCCAAAGTCCCTATCTTTAAGTTGCCCGTCCCTATCAATCCAGTGTACTGAGGAGACATGCTTTATCCTTGATATGAAGAATCCTTCTGTATTCGGTTGGAATTTTGGGCAGCTTCATCCAGCGCAAAGTCAGTTTGCAAAGGTCCAGTAAATCAAGTTGTAGCAATTTACACTTGGTCCTTATATTTCTTTATCTTCATCACGTCAAATTCTAGTCAGCAAGCTATTCAAACTAGATCAAATGGGTACTATCTACAAGCTTGGGAGTTCTTGCATGCTTCTCCCTCTTCAGACCAGCTGACTGCTTCACTCTTAACTCTAGCCCCCAATGGCTAGGGCAGTATCCTTGGGCTCAGGGGGTCACACGTCTCCCTGAACTTCAAACCAGCCAGCCCATCTTCTTCTCTCTCTCATCTCAAGGTCATTGGACGTCTATGGAATATGGTCAATCTCAGTCTTCTTTGCTGCATGTCCCCCACTTCCATTCACAAGTTCATCAGGATGGTTGCCAGCTAGCACACCAGACTGTTTGTATATTCCCTTTGAGTCTTAGAAAAGGGTTTACCCTGATGGGTTAACTTTCCTTGCCATTATGACTCCAAGGCAAATAGCTTGCTTGATATTGTCACAGCCAAACAGTCTGTTTGTTTCCACACCCACCCCCTGCTGGTCTTTCTTTCAAGAAGTATCTTCTGTTCCTCTAGCACTTCTGGGTTGATCTGCATGTCTCTTCAATTGGGCATGTCCCACCTCTGAAGATTCTGGATGGGGCTTAGGATTTCATCTAAGGTCCCATATTCCTGTGGCTTTCCATTTACAGCTTATATTTCACAAATGAACAAAGAAAAATATTTGATGTACACATAGAAAACAAAAAAACAACATTAATTTAAATGTCCAAAGGGCATATTCTGCAAGTCAGCCTCTTGCCCTCAGGTCCATGGGCCTAGAACCCACAGCTGCTTTGTCTCTCCATGCCATCGCCTCTGCCACCACCTGCTTTTGCCGCTTTTCTAGGTAGGATCTCATGCTCCACTCAAGTGCTTCCTTCTTGATGGTCCTGGGATCCTCTGTCGCTGAAATGAAAAATTACTCCTCCCTTTTAGTGACACGTCTTCTATAATTACAGTTGTGACAATCACAACTAACCCTGCAAACCATTACTCAGAATTGAACCATAAAATCCTATTAACATCATCCCCTATTCCTTTTCACCAGATCTATCAGGAGAAGAGGAAAACTATTCAGTGGAATTCTACTTTGCACCCCTCTTTCTGAAATTAAGCACACTCATGAAAGCTTGTAAACCAGCCACTTGGTGCCTTTATAGCCTCCCATTTTTGATAGCCAATGTCTAAATTGCCCATCCCTATCAACCCAGTGCACTGAGGAAACAAACCTGTTCCTTGATATGAAGAATCCATTTTCCTTGATATAAACTTCTCTTTATATATATATATACATGTGTATGTTTCTCTGGTTTTGTTTCTCTAGAAAACTCAGCCTAAGACATGTACCATGAGAGTGGGATTCTAGAGAAACAAAATCACAAGGATGAGTTTTCTAAATTGGTGCTCAAGTCTGACTAATTTTAAAGGCACTGATGTAGGATAGAGCTAGTTCTGACCTCCACTTCATAGGAATTGGCCTTGGGCAGATTTTGTGTTTGGTTCGCTTTCCCCCTTGTGGAGTCAGAGGGAGTCAGATATGGACCCTGCTTGGTTTAAGCAGTTGGCATCAGGAGCTGAATTAATTGCAATGGTTCCAGACTCATGAAAGCATGGGTTTTGTAAGAGCAAGAACCAAGGGGCATGGGAAGTTTAATTTCTGTTTATCTGGAGATGTCTTAATTTTGCCATTGTATTTGAGGGACAGCTTTGCTGGGTGTATGATTCTTCGTTGGCATTTTTTTTTTTTTTTCAGAGTTTTGTTTAAATCTTCCTATTGCCTTCTTGTCTACTGGTTTCTGCTGAGAAATTAGAGCTAGTCTTATTGGTTCTCTTTTGCAGGTAACTTTTAGTTTTCCTGATCTGCTCTCAGAATTCTTTCCTCGTCTTTAGTTTTAGAAAGTTTGATTCTGATATTTCTTTATAATTTTCTTTTGGGGTCTATCCTGTTTGGAGTTTGTTCAGCTTCTTGAATGTTTATTTTCTCATTTTTCATGATGTTTTGCAAGTTTTCTTCCAATATCTCTTCAACAATTTTCTCTGTGATTTTTATTATTGCTTTCTGTTCTTTAATTCTGATCACCTGTAAGTTATTCTTCTTCTTGCTATCCCACAAAAATCTTACACTTTCTTCAGATTTTTTCCTTCTTTTCTCTGATTGTTCTAGCATACTAGTATTGAGGTATTTATCTCCAATCTCACTAATTTAGGCTTCCATTTATCTAGATCTAGTCCTTTGACTTTTCAATGTATTGTAAACTTTTGATATTTTAATATTAATCCTCTGAATTTATTTTTGCCAGTTTTGTATTATTTCAGATTTTTCATTTATTTTCTCTGTTTATCCTTGTAGTGTTTTCCTGCATTCTTCTAAAGATTTTTCTGTGTTCTTCTTGCTTTCCTTAATCTATCTCTCAATTTGTCAAAAGCATGTAAATATCAGTTTTCTGAATTCTTTCTCAGGTAGTTCCATTACCTTTTCTTCCTCAGAAACACTTTCTGTCTCTGCATCTTACACATTGGTTTGAGCTATTTTATTGTTTCTTCATGTAAACTGAAACGGTCTTCTGTCTCCCAGATGTGGTGGTGTTGTGTTTGTACTTAATTGATGATCACATATTGGTCTGTTCTCAAACTCTCACAGATTGCCTCCTGGTGGGTGTGATTAGAGAATGAAAGAATGTATACAGTTCTTCACTCACTGTTCATGCAACTCAGTCTAGGTGAGTTTAGCTGTTGTTGGTTTCTGTCTATCATTGATTAGGGGTAATAGGAGCTAATATTGACTCTTGCCCAGTAGGTAGAGTTGCAGAGGGTATGGCTGTGTCTGGGCTGTATGGACAAGGTTTCCATCTCCTTTCCTCTGAAGCTCAGGTTTCCAGGATTACCATATGGGTTCGTTTTGTTTAATCTTCCTCATTTTTGTTGTATAGTGTAGCATGTCTGCCTAATCTGCCATCTTGCTGGAGTCTGTATAATACTGTCTTCTTGAAATTCTCTGTTCAGCTCTCTTTCTTCATCAGTTTTTCCCATTTGCTTTAGCTATTTTATGTTCCATATCCAAACTTTAAGGATTTTTTTTTAAAAGTTAATCAAATTTCATACTCATCCCTGTTTTTACATATTTACTGTATTTATTTTGATACAGTAAAAAAATACATTTGGTATCCACATGCTTTTATTGTGTGGGCATGCCATAATTTACTTAATGATTCCTTTTTGGAATTCTGACTTTTTTCCAGTTTTCACTATTAGAAACACTGCTATTATAAACATTTTATTCATATAGCATATTCTTTTAATCTATTTCCTTTGGGGTTAATTTACAAATGGTATTGACATTTTTGTATTCTTCTTGTCCAATTGCCTTACAAAAGGAATATTCAAGTCTTTTAACTCTCTAAATTTAAATGAGAGCATCTCAAAATCATTGACAGTACAGGAAATTTTCAAAATGCATTTTCTTTTGTTATTACCAGTGTAATAGCTACAAAATGACTCCTCTGCATCTGCATTGTTTTAATCCGTTCTTCCTTAAAAATTTCATTATATTTCATATTTATTATTTTACTTCTTCTAGCCTGAGTTCCTGTGGCAGTGTAGTGGTTACAAATCAGGCTGTGAACTGCAAGGTCAGCAGTTCGAAACTACCAGCTGTTCCACAGGAGAAAGATGAGGGTTTCTGCTCCCGTAAAGATTTACAGCCTCAGAAACCCTGTACAGGGTCTCTATTAGTCAGAACCAACTCCACGGCACATAACAACAACAACAAAAGCCTGTGTTACCACTGGTTATCTGTCAGTTTTTCATACTGTGATAGAATGTTTGTTGGCATAATGCTGGAATGTATTCTAAATACCAGCACCATAGTGGATAGGTTTTAACAAAGATTCCGGACTGAGATGGACTAGAAAGAAGAAGCAAGCCATTTATGGTAAGCCACTGAAAATCTTATGAACAGCAGCAGAACACTGTCAGATATAGTTCATCAAAAGATGAACCCCTCAGACTAGACAGGAGAAGACCTGTCTCCTCAAAATTAATTTGACTTTAATGATGTGGATGGAGCAAAGCTTTAAAGACCTTAATTTGCTAATGGGCACAACCCAAAATGAGAAGAAACAGCTGCAAACATCCATTAATAATCAGAATGTGAATGTACAAAGTATGAACTAGAAAAATTGGAATGCATCAAAAATTAAATGGAATGCAAAAAGATCAATATCCTAGGCATTAGTGAGCTGAAATGGACTGGTATTTGTCATTTTGAATCAGACAGTCATATGGTTTACTATGCTGAGAATGAAAAGAATGAGAAAAATGGATGTGTTTGAATTATGATGTTGGCAAAGAACATTGAATATATCATGGGCTGCCAGGAGAGCAAACAAATCTGTCTTAGAAGTACATCCAGAATGCTCCTTAGAAGTGAGGATGGAGAGATATCATCCCACATACTTTGGGCATGCTATTAGGAGGGACCAATCCATGGAGAAGGACATGATGCTTGGTAGAAGGTCAGTGAAAAACAGAAAGATCTGTAACTAGATGGACTGACACAATAGCTGCAATAATTGGCTCAAACAGCAATCATCGTGGGGATGGAGCAGGATTGGACACTTTTTTGTTCTGTTGTACACAGGGTCACTATGAGTCAGCACTGACTTGGTGGCACCCAACAACCAACTAGAGGACACTTAACAACAACAACATGGAGCAACAAGAATAAATGAATGACAATTACCCAGAGCCAAAATGCAACCTTAAATACATTACATATGAATTCAGAGACCATCTCAAAAGCAGATTTGATACATTAGATACTAATGAACGAAGAGCAGAAGAGTTACGGGATGACATCAAGAACGTCATACAGGAAGGGTCATTAAAAAACAAGAAAAAAAGAAAAGACCAAAATGGATTTCAGAAAAGACACCAAAACTTACTCTCAAGCATAAAGATGCTAAAGCAAATGGAAGAAATGAGGACGTAAAAGAGCTGAAAGAAAATTTCAAGAAGACAAAACCAAGTATTATAATGAAATGTGCAATGACCTGCAGTAAGAAAACCAAATGGGAAGAACATGCTCAACATTTCTCAAGTTGCAATCAATAAAGAAAAAAACTCAAGCCTCAAATTTCAATATTGAAAGGTTCTATAAGCAAACTATTGAATGATGCAGAAATCATCAAAAGAAAGAATACAGAGTCACTGAATCAAAAAGAAATGGTCAATGTTCAACCATTTCAAGAGGTAGCATTTGATCAAGAACTGATGGTACTGAAGGAAGAAGTCCAAGATGCACTGCAGGCATTGATGAAACACAAGGTTCCAGAATTGATGGGGTACAAACTGAAATCTTCAACAAACTGATGCAGTACTGAAAGCACTCAATTATGTGCGCCAAGAAACTTGGAAGACAGCTACCTGGCCAACGGATTGGAAGATATGCATATTTGTGCTCATTCCAAAGAGAGGTGACCAAATGGAATGTGAAAATAATTGAACAATATTATTAATAGCAAAAGCAAGTAAAATTTTTCTAAATATGATTTTTAAGTGGCTGCAAAAGTACATAGACCAATTGTGAGGGTTGGAAATGTAAAGGTAGACGTTTTATAGCAAGGAAGGGAGTGATTCACTTTCCAGTCCATCAACAGAGAAGAGCCAAGAGTGGCACCCTACCCAGAGAACCAGTGATACCTGAGATGGAGGCAGAGATGATGACATGGAGCAATGGAGCAGCTGGGGACTTTAGATCCAGAGAGGGAGAGGGACTATGTACTGAAGACTGGGGGGGAGGGGGTGAAGGGTGAGTGTAGGGGGCAGGCTTGCAGGTATACCCTTTAGTTGGTTGATGATGAATGGAAAGGATTGTAATGATGGCAATGAAACGATATACAATAGAACTAATGTAAAACGAATGTTCTCCCATGTAAACTATCATATAATTCACAATAAAACATTTTTTTTAAAAATCTGCTGCACAAGACCTCTTTTAAGTGTTCAGGAGTGAAGAGATGAGTTTGAGGACAGAGGTGTGCTTGACCCCAAGCCATAGTATTTTCAATTTCCTCATATATATGTGAAAGTTGGACGAAGAATAAGGAAGACCTTAGAAAAATTAATGCATTTGAGTTATGGTATTGGAGAAGAATATTAAAAGTACCATGGACTGCCAGAAAAACAAATTTATCTCTGAAGAAGTACAGTCGGAACGTTCCTTAGAAGAGAGGATGGCAAGACATTGTCTCTCATACTTGACACATATTGTTAGGAGGAACCAGTACCTGGAGAAAGACATCATGTTTCATAAAGAGGAGAGTCAGCGAAAAACAGGAAGACTCCAACAAGATGGATTGAGACCACGGCAGCAACAGTGGGCTTAACCATAACAACAATTGTGAGGATGGTGCAGGACTGTACAGAAATTCATTCTGTTGCTCATAGGTCTCAACAAGTTGGAATGCTGTAGCATATGCACTAGACCCCAAAGTCGGTTCGAAATAAAAGGTTGGCTGTTTAAACCTGCCCGCCACTCCTTGGAAACCTAGGAGTTTCCAAGTATACAGGGTCGCTATGAGTCGGAACGGACTCGAGAGCACTTAACAACAATATCAACAACAACTGTACAAAATAATATTCTTATTTTCACATACATACCCACAAAGGAGTACTCACTTCCTATTCCATTTATGTAAAATTCTAAGAACAGGTAAAAATTACTTATGATGCTTGAAGTCAGGAGAGTGGCTGCCCTTGGAGAAGTGACAACTGGAAGGGGTCATAAAGAAATTTGGGGGTCTGGTGATGCTCTGTGGTGTGTTTTTTTATTTGGATACTGGTGACACAATTCACTTGTAAAATTGTAAAATACTGTACATTCTGATTTATCCACTTATTGGTATGTAGGTTATTTTCAATCACAAGATTATTTTAAGACATCATTAATGAAAAGGCAAGCCAAGAGTGGTGGTGGTGGTGGTGGTTATGTCAACACACATAAAAAATATATTAGCATAGGTCACTTAGACCTTTGTCTGTACTTTAATTGAAGTCAGTAGAGGCTTTTCTTTTCCATGATCTTTCCAATTTTCTCTATCTATGTCTATGTGTTTCTATAAGAATATGTAATTTGGAGTTCCAGCTTGGGTGGCAACAGAGATAGACAGGTAGGAAAGGCTCCATGGGGGAGGGAGTGAAAACCCAGAGAAACGGCACTCATGGAACAACACCAGAGTTCTGGGTCTACCATAAGGTCCAGGACGTCAGTTTCCTGCACACCCAAGTGAAAAAAATCATGATATAATGGAAAATACTGCAAGTTAGGAATTGCATGAGATGGGACTCCCTCTGCAGCCACCTGGCCCAGGTGGAGTTCAGTGGGAGGGTCTACAGCCACACTGGCAAAGAGAACTGGGGCAAACAGCGGTGCAGTGACATTTGCAAAAGGAGGTGCAGGGGATTTTCCTCCAATTTCCTGTCACCCCTTCTTTGTTCAGCTTGGACAACTTCAGGCTGGTGGGTGTGCACCCACCCCTCAAAAAAAGTCCCGCACTGAACCCACAGTTTTCCAATGGTACAGAGAGAAAGAGCTTGGCGGCTGCTTATGATGTCAGCCTCAGGGTTGCAGCCCTAAAATTAACTTGTGCAGGACCCTTTACTCTGGCCTATCTAGCAAGAAAAAAGCAGGCCCATCAGACCTGACAGACAAACCATATGAACAATCTGTAAAACCCCAACATAAAAGGACACAACTATCTCGAGAATTACGTCGTGCACACGCAGATACCTAACTGATCTTCAGAAACAAAAATAGTGGACAATCTTTCTCCCATTAACTTTTCAATATCTATCTGCGCACCTCCACGGTGGTGACTAGAGGAGGGGATTCATGCTGGAGAACATGAAAAGGAACAGCTTAAGAATTATTGGCATTCCAGAACAAGAAGAATCAGAGAAGTCCACAGAGGAGATAGTTGAAGAGCTTCTGGAAGAAAATTTCCCTAACATCTTGAAAGATGAGAAGATAACCATTCAAGAAGCCGAACGTACCCCAGGACGGATAGACCCCCAAAAGAAAGTCACCAAGACATATAATAATCAAGCTCTCCAAAATCAAAGACAAGGCGAGAAGTGTCACTTACAAAGCAAGCAAATCAGTACAACCATGTAGGCAAGAAGACAATGGGGAGACATATCCAAAATCTGAAAAGAAAAAAACTGCCAACCAAGATCATCTATACAGCAAAACTATCAATCAAATATGATGGTGCAATCAAAACATTCCAGGATAAACAAAATCTAAGCAATTTTGTCAAAACCAATCCAGCACTTCAAAACATCATAAAGGAGTTCTTTGGAATGAAAACCAACAAGAACAGACAACAACCAGAGATTAACAGGCATGGCAATACCACCTGGAACTCAGTTGACAGATAGCAGAGTCCAGAACAGAACAAAACTACAACAAATTCAAAGGAGCTGGGAAGTCAACAGAAGATCACAATAATATCATTGTCAAAGAAGGGATAAATGGAGGAACAGAGATCCAAGTGGTGAGATGTCAGGTAGATTACAGGATACAATAGATTCTCTTAAATGGAGAGAAAAGTTAATAGACTTATAAGGTAACCCCAAAGAAAGTTAATACTTCACAACAAACCATGAAAATGAACTTCCAAGCAGAACAAGCAAACATGAAAAAAAAAGAAGAAACAGACAAGAAGTAGCACAAAAAACACAAACTCAGCACAAGAAGGCATGCAGAACAAAGGAACAAATAGCACTACCAAAAAATTAATATAATGGCAGCAATTAATTCATACCTATCTATAATTACATTGAATGTCAATGGATTGAATGCACCAGTGAAGAGACAGAGAGTGGCAGATTGTCTAAGAAAACAAGACTCTTCAATATGCTGTTTGCAAGAGACACACCTTACACACAAAGACAAAAACAGACTAAAAGTGAAAAGGATGGAAAAAAATATGCCAAGCTAACTGCAACAATAAACAAGCAGGAATGGCAATTCTAATCTCTGATAAAGTAAACTTTAAGACAAAAACCAGCATAAGAGATAAAGAAGGACACTAGCTCATGATCAAAGGGTCAATTGAATAAGATGACATAACCATAATAAATATCTATGCTTCCTATGAAAAAGCACCAAGATATATGAAGCAAACCTTACTAGAATTGAAGAAAGAAATAGATTAACTCCACAATTATAGTGGGAGATTTTAATACATCACTTTCAAAAAGGGACAGAACAACCAGAAAGAAACTCAGCAAAGTTACAGAGGAACTAAACAGCACAATCAACCAACTTGACCTCATAGACGTGTACAGAGCATTCAACCCAACAACAGCACGATATACTTTCTTCTCCAGTGCACATGGAGCATTCTCCAGAATTCACCATGTGTTAGGTCACAAAGCAAGCCT
>NW_006408679.1:3314659-3315712 GCF_000296735.1 Chrysochloris asiatica | reverse complement strand
GACACATCAGAAAAGGGATTCATTTCTAAAATATACAGGAAACTACAACACCTTTACAAGAAAAAGACAAATAACCCAATTTAAAAAATGTGCACAGGACATGAACAGATACTTCACCAAGGAAGAGATCCGGGCAGCCAACTGATGTATGAAGAAATGTTCATGATCACTAGCCATTAGAGAGATGCAAATCAAAACAACAATGAATATCATCTCATACCAGCAATAACAGCAAAGATCAAAAAGGTAGAGGACAATAAGTGCTGGCGGGGATGTAGAGAGACTGGGACACTCCTGCATTGCTGGTGGGATTGCAAAATGGTCCAGCCTCTCTGTAAAGCAATATGGCGCTTTCTCAGAAGGTTGGAAATAGAAATTCCTTATGATCCAGCAATTCCTCTACTTGGTATTTACCCACAAGAAATATGAGCCATAATACAAGTAGATATATGTACACCAATGTTCATAGCAGCACTATTTACAATAGCAAAAAGATGGAGGCAGCCAAAGTGCCCATCAACTGAAGAATGGATAAACAAACTGTGGCACGTGCACACAATGGAATACTATGTTGCCTTGGAGAACAACAAGGAAGCTGCAAGCCATCGCATAATATGGATGAACCTTGAGAAGATTATGCTAAGTGAAATTAGTCAGTCACAAAAGGAGAACTACTGCATAGGACCATTATTGTAAAAGAGTAGGAAAAAGAATCCACACTAAAAGGCAGGGGGGTGGGGGTTATATATATATTTGCTGATCACCAGGATGTATGGGATGAGAGAAGGGTAGAGAGGGAAGGGAAGATAGAGCAGGGTAAGGAATAGACACAGGATAGCTTGGGTGCGGGTGGGGGGCAGGGGGACAATACACAAGAAGAGGGGAGGGGAATGGAAGAACAAGGCTGATGGGAGAACAGTTAGGCAGGTTCTCATGGGCTAAGTGGGACAGAGGTAAATGATGATGTATGCACAACCTTGGAACAACAGGGCTCCGGGATACAGGGATTGAGGCACGGTTTGAAGTGGTCAAAGAGGGGAATAGTGTTAAGAT
>NW_006408679.1:3311964-3312448 GCF_000296735.1 Chrysochloris asiatica | reverse complement strand
TATATATATATATATGTAGAGAAAAAGAGAGAGAGAATTGCTGTATTTGTTATTAGGTACCGTCAAGTAGGTTTCAACTCATAGTGATTTTATGCACAACAGAAGTAAATACTGCCCAGTCTGGCACCATCCTCACAATCATTGTTAAGCTTGAGTCCATAGCTGCTGCCACTGTGCCAATTCACCTCATTGGAGGTCTTCCTCTTTTTCACTGACCCTCCACTTTACCAAGTATGTTATCCTTCTCCAGAGACTGGTCCATACTGATAATATGGCTGAAGTATGAGGGCTGAATTCTGGCCACCCTGGCTGTAAGGAACATTCTGGTTTTACTTCTTCCAGCACAGGCCTGTTTATTCTTCTGGCTGTCCATGGTACTGTCAATATTTTCCTCCAACTCCATAACTCAAATGCATCAATTCCTCTACGGTCTTCCTTATTCATTTTTTAATTTTTCACATGCATATGAGGCACTTGAAAATAT
>NW_006408679.1:3310083-3311864 GCF_000296735.1 Chrysochloris asiatica | reverse complement strand
AAAAAAAAAATGAATGAATAATTTGAAAGGAATTGCTTTTTTGTGTTTACTGAAGAGATTTTCCTCCATTACAAACTTTTAAATGTAAAATAATGGAACTTTTGCTATTTCTCTAGAAAAAAATAATTCATATAACAAAAATTTATGTTGCCCTTAGCTTCTTGTTCTCTGTGATTAAAAGGTTTATTATCTTTATTTTCAAATCTCTTTATTTCCCCTATACCCTTGAGTTTTCCATTTCCTTACATTGTCACAAATTAAAAGGAACTAAGGAGAAGACTGGAGTCCCTGGCGGTACAATCAGTTAATTTGTTCAACTTCTAACGGAAAGATTGGAGGTTCAAGTCGATCCAGCAGCACCTTAGAGGAAAGACCTGGCTATCCATTTCTGAAAAGCCGTCCATTGAAAACCCTGTGGCACACAGCTCTACTCTGACACATGTGAGGTTGCCACAGCCAGGATTCCGTCTATGACACCTGGAAGATAGAACAGATGCTACTTACATAAGGACAAACTGAGACTTTTAGGTCAGCTCTATGATCAGAAAGGTACGAACGTGCAAATGAGGAAAACCAGGATTCTTAACAATATAGTCAGTCCCTTCCCAGGCCCTACACCACCTCCTACATTAGCATTTTTACAAATGAGCATTTAGGACAACTGAGCAAGTGACCACAAATCACACTGACCAGACAGTCTGACATCGCCAGTCAGCCAGGCGTTCACCGACACGTCATTACGGAGCCTGCAAAGGCAGTGACCCAGACAACAGGCCTGTGTCCTTGTGAGGTTTACATTCCAGTGAGAGAGACAGACAATAAACAAGCCACCAAAGCAACCAGATAATGTCGAGGAAAGCAAACTAGGGAGTGACTAGGGAGCCCTCTCTCAGGAATTGGGATGAGAACGCTCCAGCTTGGAAGGGCTCGGGGAGGGTATTGCAGGCAGCAGAGCAAGGGTGGGTTGAGTAAGGGCTTGGTGTGTTCCAGGATCAGCAAGGAGCCCCTGTGGATGAAGCCTATGGGGTCAGGGACTGGAGGATGGGTCCCAGGCCCTGGGAGTGTTAAACAACACAGTGATATGATCTGATTTGCAGGGTTTAAAATATATTTTTTATTGCATTTTTTGGTGAAAATCAAAACAGTTTTGACATGTAGGTTTAAAAGATAAATTATGTCACAGTGACCAAAAAGTACAAACAACCCAAATGCTTGTCAATAGATGAAAAGATTTTTTAAAATGTAGTATATATGAGTGTCAAAAATGACTGCTATAAAACCATAGAAATATGGATTAAACAAAAATATTAAAATTTGAAGCTTTGTTTCTCAACATCTCCTCCATTTAGGTCTATGCACTTCTGAAGGTGCTGTTTCCATCTTGTTTATCCTTCCCTGAAGAATTCTGCCTTCTTTGATTTGCACCACATCAAAACGGCAGTTATGACACTCTTGGAGGTTTAATATTGCATTCTTTGATATGTTTCTTTGAGTCTCCAGAACAAAAAGAAGTCTGAAAGGGCAAGATCAAAGCTGTAGGGTGAATGGGGTAAGGTTTCCAAATTAAATTCTCTCATAGGACTGTCCTTACTCCCCTGAAAGAATGAGCAGGTCATGTTGGGAAAAAATGACTCTGTGCAACGTTCCTGGTTTCTTTCTCATCAACACAGTTTTCTATTTTCTTAAAACTTCTTCCTAATAAGCTCCTGTGATTATCCTGTGTCCTTCAAGAAAATCTATCAAGATGATCCCTTTGGAATTCCAAAAAATAGTGGTCATAA
>NW_006408679.1:3285687-3304053 GCF_000296735.1 Chrysochloris asiatica | reverse complement strand
GATCCAAAAGGTTGGCAGTTCAAACCCACCAGCTGTTTCTTGGATACCCTATACAGGGTCAGTATGAGTTGGAACCAATTCAACAGCACTTAACAACAACAACAGTGGGCAAAATATTAAATAATGCAGAAAGCATCAAAAGAAGATGGAAGGAATACAGAGTAGCTATACCAAAAAGAAATGGTTGAGCTTTCTGTTCCCATGAAGATTTAAATCCTCCGGAACCCTACTCCACAGTACTGAACAACAACCAGGAGCATGTGGCGGGGGGCGGGAGGAGGAGAGAAGAAGTAGTCATTGCTTAAAAGGAGCTGAGTTTCTGGGTAGGGTGGGGTGATGAAACACTGGGAAATGACTGTGGTGGTACTTGTACAACTTAAAAATGACTAAACTCGCAAATTTTTGTTATATATATTTTACCACAGTTTTAAGCAAAAGATACTTCAGTCTACTGTGTGGAGGAACTGGAGCTCACAAGTGGGAGCAAAGAGAGGTTTAGGAGGCCATAGTACTCATGTACCTCTTCAGAGGTGAGAAGGCCTGGTGAAACAGTGGCTATTGTGGGGGCGAGTTAAGAATTGGGCAGGTCACTCAGGACTTGGTGATGGGTTAGACTGGGGAATGGGGAAGCAAACAGTCAATGTGTTTGGGGGATAAACAATGATAAACAACAATAACAAGATACAAAATGGAGCAAATAGAAAGTATTCCAAAATAAGTTGTGCTATCAAAGTATTTCATATGTTTTAATTTCCAGAGAAGTCTTTAATGCCATTGTATTAAAATGACATGTCATGTTTTAAGGGGAAGCAGAAGATGGTAGACTAGGCAGACATACTACACGGACCCTCTACAACAAAAATATGAAAAATAAATGTGACACAAATGAAAATTCTGGTACCCTGAACTTTAGAAGAAAGGTTAGAGAGATGCATGAAGTGCTTGCTGAAAGAGGTTGAGCAGGGGTGGCAAGAGAGGAAAACTGGATGGTAAACAGCTGGCCAGATATAGCTTGACCATCTTATGAGCAGCTTTGGCAGCAGAGGGAGGCCTCACAGAGCAGATCTGCACAAGCCATGGGCAAAGTGTGATTTCTTCCTTTTCTCCAAGCTCCTCTGGTGACCAAAGGTTTGGCCAGATCCCACCAGCACAGATCCTGCTCTCTGGGAGTTCTGAGCCACGCGGATGGGAGCCATAGCAGTGTGAGTTAGGGGCTGGCTACCCTGCTTTGGCATGCTGCTTTGGTGCCTGGATTCAGGTGGGCTCAGTTCCAGACCTGCAGTACCCACAGAACCACCAGACCAGCATTAACCAGTTACACTTCCCCTAGCTTCCCTGTTGTCCTGACAGATATTGAAACCAGCTCTCCATCAAGGGCTCCCAGGAACTACTTCTGGATTGCGTGCCCTTAACACATATAACACTGGGGCCAATAAGAACTCCATCTAGGACCAGGAACTCTGCTGTCATATCTCTTCCACAATCACCTTGTAAGCTCCTTGAATTGTAGGAGCCCATCAGATTGGGCTCCCTCCCATCCAACAAGTACAGTGTTTGTTTTTACAAATATGGTAACACCACAATGCCCCAGAGACAATACACAATTTCAGCTCACACGAAGAACTAAGAGAGAATAGCTCAAGCAAACGACCAAGATGCAAAGACAGAATACATTTCTGAGGGAAAAAAGATACTAACTGAAAAATAATTCAAAAGAATGATATTTGGTACCTTTGATGAACTGACAGAAAGATCGAGGAAGGTAAGGAGAACAGAAAAAACTTTAGAAGAATTCAGGAAAATGCTACAAGAACAGACAAAATAAATGCAAATTTTGAAACAATACAAAAACCTGCAGTTAGAAACTCATAAGATTTTAGAAATGGACAATACATTGAAAGGTAAAAGGAGAAGATTCAAAGCAATGGAAGCCTGAATCAGTGAACTTGAAGATAAATCTTTTAATACTAGTATGCTAGAAGAACAATCAGAAAAAAAGAATGAAAAAATCTGAAGAAAGCCTAAGAGTTATGTGGGACATCTTGAGAAGGAACAACTTACAGGTGATTGGAATTCCAGAACAGGAAGAAACAATACAAAGCACAGAGAAAATTGTCAAAGAAATGTTGGAAGAAAAGTTTTCTGACATCATGAAAGGTGAGAATATAAGCATATAAGAAGGAGTGTGAGCCCCAAACAGAATAGATCAAAAAAGAAAATAACCAAGATATGTCATAATCAAACTTTTCAAAATCAAAGACAAGAAAAGAATCCTGAGAGCAGCTCAGGAAAAACGAAGTTACCTACAAAAGAGAACCAATAAGACTAAGCTCTGATTTCTCAGCAGAAGCCATACAGGCTGAACGAAAAAAAAAAAAAATTGCCAACCAAGAATCATATGCTCCAGAGATCTAGAGAGGTCTGCAAAGAATCTCTCCTGAGTGTCCAGCTGAGGACTGGTATGGTGCTGGATAAGCACTGGACTACTAACAACAAGGTTCAAACCCACCAGCCACTCCTTGGAAAACCTACACAGAGTCGCTATGAGTAGGAACCAACCTGATGATACTTAACAACAGCAACAGCATGTGCCACTACAGTGGAAACCCAAATAGTTCACAGGGCATTGAGAAGAACACTCAAAAAGGTGTTATCAAAACCCACTGCCTTCAAGTTGACTCCAACTATAATGATCCTAGAGGACATAGAGGATAGGGCAGAAGTATCCCTTAGGGTTCACATGGCTGTGATGTTTATAGGTCAGATGCCACACTTTTCTCTTGTGGAGTGACTGGTAGATTTGAACTGGTGATCATTCCATTAGCAGCCAAACATTTAACCACTGCATCACCAGGGCTCCTTTGCTGTCTGAATGGTGGTGGTGGTGGTGGTGTGTCATGGAGTCAGTTCCAACTCATAATGACCCTGCTTAGGGTTTCCAAGGCTATGGATCTTGACCGGAGCAGAAAGCCTCATCTTTCTCCCATGAACAGCTGGTAGTTTCGAACTGCTGACCCTGAGTTTAGCAGCCCAACTCATAATCACTACACTAACAGAGTGCCTTCACTGTGTGAAGAGATGAGCAAAATTATCCCTAGACTAAAGACTGTTCAGGTGCTCACCCCCACCTAAAAAATCCTAAGTGCAAGAAGGATCCAATTGATTCCAAATAACTAAATTCCATAATAAAGCTCAAGAATATACGAGGGGACTTCGAAAAAAAAAAAGAATCATATACTCAGCAAAGTTGTCCCTCAAATACAAAGGCAAAATTAGGACATTTTAAGATAAACAGAAATTAAAGGAATTTGTAATAACTAGATGAACTTTATAAAAATGCTAATGTTTGGTGTTTTTGGATTGCGAACCAGTAGTAGACGACAACAACCTGAAATCACCATACATGACAACACCACCCAGAACTCAGTCTGCGTAAAGTAAAACAAACCCAGAAGACTGAAACTAAGGAACCAGAGATATCAATGTATAATGAAGTCAACCACAAAGCAAAAAGAGGGAATAGTGGAGATACAGAACTTCCAATGACAAGGAACTAAAGTAGATTTCAAGGTAAAACAAACTGTTTCAAGCAGGGAAAATTTTAATAAGTTACAGGGTAACCTTAAAGAAAAATAATATACCTGCACATCAAAATTAAAAAAAGAGGAAAATCAGAATGATTTAGAAAATATTAACACAACAGAGATGAAAATGAAAAGAAAGCCCACAAATAAAATGAACTCAGCATAGAAAATTAGGTGAAATAAAGAATCCAGCAGTAACACACACACACACACACAGGAAAAATGACAGCAATCAGTTTACATCTTTGATAATTACACTGAATGTAAATGGATTAAGTATGCCAGTCGAGAGACATAGAGAATAGAATGGACAGGAAAACAGGTTCCTTCAATACACTGTGTCCAAAAAGATGGAGACAGCCTAAATGCCCATCAATACAAGAATGGTTCAACAGACTTACTTGAAGAAGAATGATGATGAATCTGTGAAACAACTCACAATACCTGGAAGACATTAATTATGCTGAGTGAAATTAGTCAACCACAAAAGGATAAATAAACATTGTGGAAGACCAATGTTGTAAAAAGTTAAAAAAGAGAAGGTTTTCCTGATTAAAAAAACAACAATCTATCATAGTTACGGAAGTGGGGGAGGGAGAAATTATTTACTGTGTAGAGGGTAGTTGTTGTTGTTGTTATGTGCCGTGGAGTCGGTTCCGACTCATAGCGACCCTGTACAGGGTTTCCGAAGCTGTAAATCTTTACAGGAGCAGAAAGCCTCATCTTTCTCCCGCGGAACAGCTGGTAGTTTCAAACTGCTGACCCTGCGGTTTGCAGCCCAATTCGTAACCATTACGCTACCAGAGCTCCCTTCATTCCAACCCTGTACAGGATTTCCAAGGCTGTAAATCTTGACGTGTAGAGGGTAGGTACATGTTAACATGGGTGACAGGGCAGGTAATATAGAACAAGAGGGAGGTTAGCAGGGGAAAGATGAGGGTGGTGGGAGACAGAGATGAATACAATAGTTGAAGTAAATAGAGGTTGTTGTTGTTGTTGACCCATAGCGACCCTGTGGAGGGTTTCCAAGGAGCTTGAACCACCAATCTTGCAGTTCAAACGATTTTGCAGTCTGACGCATTAGCCCACACCAGGACTCCTAAATACTGTAGCCCATAGCGCCACGCCAGGATGTAGCCCATAGCGCCACACCAGGGTTCCTAAATACTGTGAACTGTTGATATATGGAGGGAATTGTAACCATGTAAGGAAGCAAAGTATGTGATTTTGAACATAAAACTGATGATCTGCTCTGTAAACCTACACTCAATTCACAATAAAAAGTTGGGGGGGAAACAACAAAAAAAAAGGGAAGCAAAAAAATCCACAAAAAACGAACGATATGTCATGTTTTAATAATGAGATTTAAAAACCTACATTGCCACACCCACATATAAGGTTCCTGCTGATCTTGAAGCCCAGCCCACAGCAAAGCACAGGATGTCTGGCACAGGGCACCATGGCTGCAGCAGCTCTCACACCAGTGGAGTCAGCTTCATTGAGCTCTGCACACTCCTGATTTCTAGGGACTGTTAGAGAGCAAAGGGCAGTAAGTACCTACAGTTCCTAAAGGAGTCCCCGGGTGGTTCAAATGACGAACTCTCAGCTGCTAATCAAACAGTTTGAGGTTCTAGTCTACCCAGAGGTGCATCAGAAGAAAGGCCTGGTGATCTACATCTGAAGTCAGCCATTGAAACTCCTATGGAGCACAGGTCTACTCTGACACTCATGTGGTCCTCATGAGTAGGAATCAATGCCAAGACAACTGGTTTACTTTATAAATAAGGACTGCAAGGCTTAGAGAGATGAAATAAAACTGTAAGTCTGTCTTCTACAACTGGCACAAGGAGCCCTCCTAGTCAGCCAGATGCTACCTTCTGTCCCTTTGGTCTTTGCCCAGCTGGCAAGGTTTATCTCCCAGAGCTGTACCATGTAAGTCCTAAGGGAAGGGTGGGTGAACCCAAGGCCACCTCAAAATAAAGGGGAGGCTCTCAGTCCCCAAGTGAGCCAGCTCTGAGGTGAAAGGAAGGTCGTGGAAGTGACCTCTTCCAGAGAACATTTTGGGGCCAACAGAGGCTGAGAGAGGAGCAGAGATCCTGAGGTCCTTTCTGGCACCATCTTCTCTGTTTTGGGACAGGCCTGACTGGCAGAGACTGTGGGCTGAAGCTGCCGTGCCCAGCCTTGCCCCAGTGGACTGCAGGGCCATCCTGCTGAGGGAAAACCCAAGCTATCTACAGCCAGACTCAGGGAAAGTACACAGAGAGGTAGAAGCAATCAGGTGGGATGAAACCAGAGTGGGAATTCCTTATCTTTCGCCCCTGCTCTCTCTGCCCTCTCTGAGCTGTGGGCACTTGAGTTGATTATTTACTATTTATAAGCCCTGCTTTCCTCATCTGTAAAAATGGGGATAACATTTACTTTGAAAGTTGTTGTAAGGAACAAATTAGATATAGCATTTAGACAGTGTTTCTACTCAGATTCTATGCTATTTAGGGAGGATTGGAGGGGCTATGGAGACCATGGGGACAAAGGGCAGCAGCTGAAGCCTCCCCACCTCAGGAAAGGATTTTGCAAATCGATATGTGGCATACAAATGCTCTCTTACCTAAAAGCCCCTCATTTTATAGCCTCGCTTTGCTGAATGTCTGTGTGGGTATCTTTTAAAGCCAGGATGCAAGTCACCTCCCCAATGACCCAGGTGTGCTGAGTGACTCCTTCTTCAGCAGCACTTCCCCTGTGTACATACTTCTTTCCACCGCTAATCTGTCCATTTGTCTTAAATTGGCAGCCTCTATGTGGCTGTGAGGCAGGAAATTATGTCACCAGGATTTCAAGTCCCAAAAAGGTCACACATGGCAGACAGACTAGGAAGAAAGGCCTGGAAATCTAATTCTAAACCTTGTTGTTGCTGTTGTTCAGTGTCATTGAGTCAGTTCCAACTCATAGCGACCCTGTATAGGGTTTCTGAGGAGTGGCTGGTGCACTTGAACCACCGATCTTGCTAGTTAAAACCCTATTGTTGTTGTTAAGTGCCATCGAGTCGATTCCGACCCATAGCAACCCTATATAGGGTTTCCGAGGAGCAGTTGGTGAGCTTGAACTGCCAACCTTGCAGTTCAAACAGCTTTGCAGTCTGGTGCATTAACCCACAGCGCCACACCAGAACTCCTAAAGACCACAGCATTATCTGATAGCATGCTGGAAGATGAGCTTCCTAAATTGGAAGATACTACTCAATAGTTACAATGAACTCAAACCTAATGATGATGGTGAAGATGGCATGGGACTGAGCTACATTTTGTTCTGTTGTAGGTGGGTCAATGTGAGGTGGAGCTGATTTGACTGCAACTAACAACATACTTCATTGTTGTCTGTTGTTAGGTGTCATTGAGTCAGTACTGATTCATTGTGACCTTATGCACAACAAAATAAAACACTGCCCAGTCCTGCACCAACCTCACAATCATTGCGTCATCTTTTCAGTCAATTGCTGCTGTCACTGTGTCAATCTATCTCATTTGTTCATACTTCATTACTGAACAGTCTATGTATCATCTTGTTGAGATCACACAGATAGTTGCTCTTGTTGCTGGATTTGAGCTTTCTCTGCATACCCAGCACCTGATATAGGCTAGGTACTCAACAGGTTGAATAAAATTGAGGCAAATCATAGTGACATATTCTAGCAAGAAAGCCTTAGCATCTTTTACTATTATAAAAGTAACCCGATTATAGACCATTCAGGGAATGTAAGATTGGAAAGAGGAGATAATCCATTTCCACATCCCTCAATGTCCTTCCAAATATTTTTCCTAATCCTCATTATGTTTTTATGGAGTGCTGGTGTAGCACTGTGGGCTAATGAGCTGGACTACAGGGTTGGTTAGAATCACAAGGTCAGCAGTTCGAGCTCACCAGCCACACCTTGGAAACCCTATACAGGGTCTCTATGAGTCAGAACCAACTTGATAGCATTTAACAATAACAACAATAACAATTTATTTTTGTTTTTTTAAGAAAACAATTGTTTTTACACACTGATTTTGCAATTCAACTTTTAAAGAGCCATGATACTATAGTGGGTTACACGTTGGGCTGCTAACCACAAGGTCAGCAGTTCAAATTCACCAGCTGCTCCATGGGAGAAAGAGGAGGTTTTCTGCTCCTGTAAAGATTTACCACCTTGAAAACCCATACAGGAGTCCTGGTGTGGCTTTGCAGGATAATCACTGGGTCACAAAGTTGGTTTGAATTGCAAGGTTGGCAGTTGTTCCTTGGAAACCCTACACAGGGTCACCAGGAGTTGGATCCGACTCGGTGACACAAAAACAACATGAGACAGAACCAACTCAATGGTACACAACCACCACCATATACAATTTTTATATCTGATCATTATGACAAATACAATATTTCATTCTTCTGTCTCAGTGTCATTTTTTGTCCTGTTTTACACACTTTAATATGATCAATGCATTTTTCCAAGGATCATGTTTCTATACAGTGACATAATCAGACTAGTCTTGAAATATGTTTCATTGAAGCCTTTTTATAAGGTCTTATGTTGTTGTTGTTGTTGTTAAGTGCTGTTGAGTTGGTCCTGACCCATAGTGACCCTGTATAGGGTTTCCAAGGAGTGGCTCATGAGCTTGAACCACTGACCTTGCAGTTCAAACCAACCAGCGCATTAACCCACAGCGCCACACCAAGACTCCAAAGTGTTATGTTTTCGTTGTTGTTAAGTGCTGTTGAGTCGGTTCTAACTCATAGCAACCTTGTATAGAGTTTCCAAGGAGCCAACCTTGCAGTTTAAACTGAACTTGCAGTCCAGCACATTAACCCACAGTGTCACACCTGGACCCCAAGTCTTATGTAGATCTCTAACATAAAAGGAGAGAACTGAATAAAGGATACTTTATTTTAGTGTTTACATATTGATAATGTCAATCAGCAAGTAGGATGAGATTTTTAAAAAATAATATTTTATTGTTTTTGGTGAAAGTTTACATAGCAAATTAAGTTCCTGTTTGACAAATTCCATATGTCTCCTTATCTTCTCATCTATGCTTTAGAGTAACTGGTGACCTTTTGGTCTCATACTGATTTTGTTTTAGACCACTCTGGTAGCGTAGTGGTTACGAATCGGGCTGCGAACCTTAAGGTCAGCGGTTCGAAACTACCAGCCGCTCTGCGGGAGAAAGATGAGGCTTTCTACTCCTGTAAGGATTTACACCCTCGGAAACCCTGTACAAGGTCGCTATGGGTCGGAACCGACTCGACGGCACTTAACAACAACAACAGGCAATTGCCTTGATTTTGTGCGCCACTGTACTATTTCACTAAAGGGTGACCTCAGGGGATACTTTCAGTTCAAGGTGCTTAAAATGTCTCAGGGTGATATTGTAGAGAGTCCTTTGGTTTCAACTAGCCCAGTTAGTCTGGCTTTTGAAAAGAACTTGAGTTTTGTTCTACATTCCCCCTCGCCCCCATTCGCTCAGGGGGCATCTATTGTGAGCACGGTTAGTAGGGTTGGTAGTGCTAGCCAGATACCATCTAATTCTGGTTTCAGAGTAGGTGAAACTGTGGCGCATGTACACCGTCAGCCTTTAGACTTCTTTCTTCTCTGAAACTTTGGTTAACATCATTCTCTTTTATGCCTGACAAGTAGAGACCAATCTTAGATGGCCACTCACAAGCCTTTAAAACCAGACTCTAGTTAAACTCCACTAGGATTTAGATATGAACTTTGTTGTTGTTTGTATTTAACTGTCATTGAGTCGGCTCCAACTCATAGCAACCCTGTATAGGAGCAGCTGGTGAGTTTGAACCCCTACCTTATGGTTCAAACTGACCTTGCAGTCCATTGCTTTATCCCACAGTGCTGTATGCCAATTTGAGTTGTCCCAAAGGACTACATTCCTAAACTCTCATATCTAGAAAACCAATCTCAGAAAATATGACTGAGGAGTACCTATAGCTGTTTTCAATGAATATATTTGCTTGCACACACACTTCTGTATTCATATGGTCATATTTCTATCTATTCTCACAATTATATACTCCTGCTACTTTTCCCATAATCAAAAATAACAAGTATAACTATCACCTAAGTGTTCTGCCCTTCGCTCACCCCTTTCCCTGGTAATTGCCAATGAACATTGGTCTTTTTATATATGAAGACAAGTGAAAAAAGTATTGTTACTAGGGTTCTAGTACATACATACATGGATTCATTACAAACACAGTGTGTTGAAACATGTCTCTGAGATCTGTGGATGACTGAAGACAAGTTTCATTAGTAATACACTTGTCTTAGTCTCATTAGGGTGACTTCATAAAAAGGTCCATTATGTATTTAGATATACCGCAAGTATATGAGTGTGAAAAGGATGTTTGTACATGGGTAACCACAGGGAGGAAGCAGGATAACTGTTGTTGCAAGGAGGGAATTGAAATCATTAAGATGAAACAAAGTCTATGATTTGTTGATTGTAAAACTGATAATCTTGTGTGTAAACCTTCATTCAATTCACAAAAAGACAAGACAAAGACCAGTCCAAACAGTGGCTTCCGAGGGGATTGGCCGAGCCAGTTAAATTTAAAGTAGAGCAAATCAGCTTAGAAAGTTATGGCAACTGTTTTTTGGAATTCCAAAAGGGTCATCTTATAGATTTACTCAAAGGATATAGGGTGGAAAGAGTTTATTATGAAATTTTAAGAAAACTGAAGACTGCACTGGTGAGAAAAAGGCCAGGAAAGTTGCACTTTTTTTTTTTTTTCACATCTCAATTCACTCGTTCATTCTTCCAGGGTATCAAGAGCTGGCCTATGAGAATTCTATTGGGAAATCTCACTCCAATCTACCCTCCAGTTCTGATCTTGTCCCATCAGACTTCTTTTTGTTCCCCAAACTCAGAGGATATTGCAAAGGACTACAATTTGAGTTTCTCGAGGATGTCAAAATTGCCATTTTGACTTGGTGTAAATCAAAGAGCACAGATGTCTTGAGGAAGGGTTAGAGATGGAAACACCACCTTAGGAAGTGTATAGTCCTACATGGAGGATTTGTTGAGAAACAATAGCTTCACATGTCAATATTTTTAAGTAATGGTTTCTATGACTTGGAAGCAATACTTTGACTTGCCCTCACATATCTATTCTTTTCTTCTATAGTATGCAGGACCACATATCTGTCCTTATGGGCTTGATTTATTTCACTTAGCATATGTTTTCCAGGTCCATGGTGTTATGTTTTGTGGACTCACCTTTATTCTTTATGGTTGCATTCCATTGTATATGTGTTCATATATGCCTACATATTGCTTATCCATTCACCCACTGATGGGCACTCCAGCTGTTTCTATTTGGTTGCTTTTGTGACTAAAAGGAACATAGGCAGGCATATTTCTATTTGTGCCACTACTTTTAAGTTTCTAGGGTATATGTAGGAGACCTGGTGTGGCACTGTAGGATAAGCACTGGACCAAACGTCAGTTTGAATTGCAAGGTCGGCAGTTCAAACTCACCATCCGCTCCTTGGAAACCCTAAACAGGATCACTGTGAGTCAGAACTGACTCAACAGCACTAAACAACAACAGGGTGTGTGTGTGTGTGTGTGTGTGTGTCTATGTCCACTGTAGGATAAGCACTGGATTGCTAACCATTAGCTCAATGGCTCAAACCCACCAGTAGCTCCTCAGAAACCCTATAAAGTGTCCTATGAGTCAGAACCAATTCCCCGGCATTTAACAATATAAACCAAGGGGAGTCCTGGTGTGGCACTGTAGGATAAGCACTAGACTGCTAACCACAAGATCAGCCGTTCAAACCCACCAGCCACTCTGTGAGAAAGATGAGGCTTTCTGCTCCTGTAAAGGTTCACCATGAGTTGGAATCAGCTCTATAGCAATGGATTTGGTTTAGTTGGAAGTGCAGTGTGGAATCCCTGGGTACTGTAAATGGTTAATACACTCGCTGCTAACCAAAAGATTAGAGATTTGAGTTCACCTGGTAGCGTAGTGGTTACGACTCGGACTGCTAACCTCAAGATCAGCAGTTCAAAACTACCAGCTGTTCCATGGGAGAAAGAGAAGGCTTTCTGCTCCCGTAAAGATTTACAGCCTCTGAAACCCTGTACAGGGTCTATGAGTTGGAACTGACTCCATGGCACACAACAACAACAACAGAGGTACCTTAGAAGAAAGTCCTTGCAACACACTTCTGAAAAATCAGTTCACTGATAACCCTATGGAGCACAGTGCTACTCTTGATACACATGGGTACTTGGTGAGTTGAAGTAAGACTAGTTTTTGTTATTGTTGTTTTTAAGGGCAATTCAATGTTTATTCTACAGAGGTCAGGATTAACAACCAAGTCAAATCAAAGTGTCAGGAATACATTTCCCACTAAAGTGACATAAGGGAATTAGACAAAACTAAACATGTCAGAGCTGTATGAAACACAACCACAAAGTTAATCAAATTCCTTCAAAAGAAAGTGATTAGGAAAATGAGGAAAGAAGTAATGTGGCTCTGTAGAACAAACATTGGACTGCGAACCACAAAGTTGGCAGCTCAAGACCGCTAGCCACACCATAGGAGAAAGATGAGACTTTCTGCTCCTGCAAAGATTTATAACTTTGGAAATACTATATGGTTGGAAACATAGGCTCGCTATGAGTTGGAACCAAGTTGACTGCACTTCACAACAACACTTACTGAGTCTAAATGATTTATTCACATATGGCTGTTGTTTGTGATGGTAAGTACCATCCAGTCAGTTTGGCTTTCTGAGGAGGGGCTAGTATGTTTGAACCACTGACCTTGCATGCTAGCAGTCCTATGTTTATCCTCCAGTGCCACACCAGAACTCTGTATCTGGTAAGAAATGAAAACAAGTGAAATCTGATGACTCAAGAATCAGAAAGGGCAGAGCTTGTCAAATGCAGTCCCGCTGCACCTAACCATCTGTCTGCCACTTATTCTATGCGTAGGAGTCAAGTCGCACAGGAATTCGGTTATCAGCCACCCCACCGCCCACTGCACCATCCTTTCCCCAGAGCAATTTTGAGTCGTGCCGCAGCTTCATTTTGCATCTGTAAGTGCAAAAGCGCCCTCTGTTGGCAACACAAAGATTCTTCCTCCTAGAAACTGGTAACTTGATACTTTCTCTGTCATTTTTATGCCTTTCAAATAATTGTCATTTTTACCAGCAATTCAATTGCTTATTTTATTTGGATAAGATAGGCAGCTCCAGTCATTGTCCTCAGTAACCTTAAAAGAAACTTCATAACTACAAATAAAGTTTTCAGAATACGTTTCAATGATCTTAGAGAATTTATTAGGAATTCTTTTGTTTATTGTCTTTTCAGTTCATTCAACAAATACTTGTTGAACACTTCCTATGTACTCTACCCTAATGGGATTTATCCTCTATGCGGGGATGGGGAGTAGGCATTTAGTAATATAACCAAACAAGTTGTGACACGTGCAGAGTAGAATTACTTCATATGGTCTTCATGGCTGTGAACTTTCAGAAACATACTGCCAAGCTGTTCTTCAGAGGCACCTTGGATGTGTTCAAACTGTCAACCTTTCAGTTAGTAGTCCATCATTTGACCATTGACGCCATCCAGGGACTCCTAACTGGTAATAAGCATTATGAAAATAAATTAGGCAGCATAGAAAGACAAGGGTATGTGTGGATTAAAATTATTGTTATCATTTTAATTTAGAGAGTGTCTTAGGCTAGATTCTCATTAGAAGCAAAACCAGTAAAGCTTATATGTGTATATATAAAAAATTTATCTCAAGGAAATGGCTCACACAGTTAGGTTGACAAACTCCATGTCAGTGGGTCAGATATCTGACTGGAAGCTTCTCCTGACTCCCAGAACTGCATGACTGACAACCTCAAGATCTGCAGGCCAGACAGCAGGCTGCTGACTGTGGAAGCAAATGGATCCAAGGCCGGAAGGTAAGACGGCAGACTGCAGAGGCTAACAACTCCCATACTGACTGGAGGTCAGATGATGATCAGCTGGATGCAGGATCACGATCCAATAGAAAGCAAGAAAGCTGTATCCATGGATATTGGAATTATACCACATCCCTGAGGAAACTCCCTTTCAACTGATTGGCTGCTCATAGTAGATCTCATCATGGAAGTGATTACATATGAGAGCTCACTATGCGGGGTAATTACATCTTCACTGCCAAACCACTAAGACATGTTAACATAGACATAAATTAACACACAGATGTAATACAGTCAAATTAACAAACAGATGTAACCACCTCAGAGCAGGATGAAGGAGCCACCCTGTGGACATCAGGAGAGAATGCTGCAGGTGGAGGGAACAGAAGGTGCAGGGGCCCTGGGACCTCAGGGTTTATTTTGGTTCTGGTTTGTTCTAGGAGCAGTGAGGAATTACCTTTACTGAAGTGGAATGTGGGGAGGCAGAGAGGGGAAAAGGGTGAGCTGGGAAGGGCTTGCAGGATGTGGTTCCCATTCAGGGAGATGGGAATCAAATGGATGGCATCCAAACAGGCAAATGATGTAATTTGGGTATTGTTGTTCAGTGCCATTGAGCTGGTTGCGACTCAGAGAGATCCTGTATAGGGTTTCCAAGGCTTTAAATCTTCATGGGAGCAGAAAGCCTCATCTTTCTCCCATGGTGGGCTTGAACTGCAGGCTTTGTTGTTCTCAGTCCAGTGCTTCACACCCTCAAATGTTTTACTGATAGGCTGGCATGCTTAATAAAGTTTGGAAACTATATAGGTCTGTAAAACAACACCTGCTCTTTCCTTGCACCATGACCCACAGGTGGAGGAGGGAGCATGTGAGCTATCTTGAAAGATGGACAGAACTTCAGTAGGCAGACATGCATGACTTCTATATGAATTGCCCTCCTAACTGGCTCCATGGCAGATAACCACCACCACCATGCTAATTAAAGGAGCTCTGGTAGCCTAGTGGCGCAACTCCTGTGTTGCTCCTCTGGTGTCACGGTTCTGTTTCTTAGGATGCGGAGGTTTAATTTACAGGGATCTCGGGGTCAAAAAGACTCTTTCCATACTTGGCTCTTCTATCTTGATGGTAGTGAAATCCTCATTCCTGCCTCTGAGATAACTCATTTTATACCCACTTTAGAGTTGAGTTTTTACGATCACAATTAATCCTGTTAACTATCATTCACAACTGAGCCATATCATCCTATCAGCATCTTCCACCTTCTCTTACTCAGTACCATCAGGAAAAGAAGTTGTGGTGGGAGTTATAAAGACTGTGGGTAGAAGAGTGATGTGCATAATTCATTGCATTGCAGCATCCTACTCAGGGGTAAGGACCATTAAACTAGCGCTAGTTTGTCTGTACGAGCATGTTGATGTGTGTGAACAATTTCTCCAAGTAAAAATGATCCCCTCACAACGCAAAATGTATGCATCTCTTGTAACTTTATTGTCGCAGAAAAGACTGAAGTTGTCAAAGACTTCATTTTGCTTTGATCCATAATCAACACTCATGGAAGCAACAGTCAAGAAATCAAATGACATATTAGGCAAGTCTGCTGCAAAACACCTTTTTAAAAAAATGTTTTATTGTGAATTATGTGATAGTTTACATGGGAGAACATTAGCTTTACATTCATCCTATTGTATATGGTTTCATTGCCATGGTTACAATCCTGCTCCATGCATCATTAACCAACCACAGGGTATACCCTGCAAGCCTGCCCCCTGGTCATCAGCGCACAGCCCCACTCCCTCTCTGGATCTAAAAGTCCCCAGCTGCTCTCCAGGTCATCGTCTCTGCCTCCATCTCTGGCATCACTGCTTCTCTTCTCCCTTGATGGTCCTAGGGACCTCTACTCCTGGATTACAAAGTCAATCACTTCCCTCCTTTCGCTACAAAACATCTACCTTTACATTTCCAACCCTCACAAGCAGCCCTGATAACAATTATTCACTATTGTATCACAAGAGACCTATCCGCATCTCCTTTCATCAGCCCCGTCCAGACAGATTGGATACTACTCAGTGGAGATTCTACCTTCCTCGATGCCCTCTGGATCTAGGCTCCCTCTTAAAAGCTTGTAAGCCAGTCACTTCTTGCCTTTGTAGCCCCCCATTTTGGGTAGCCAATGTCCAAGTTGCCCATCCCTTCTCTTTGTCCAAGAACAAAGAGATCAGTTTGAGGATTGATGTATGCCTGACCCCAAGCCAAGGTATTTTCATTAGCCTTATTTATATGCATGTGATAATTGGACAATGAATAAGAAAGACCATAGAAGAATTGATGCATTTGAGTTACGGTGTTGGAGATGAATACTGAAAGTACCATGGACTGCCAGAATAACCAACAAATTTATGTTGAAGAAATATATCCAGAATGTTCCCTAGAAGCCAGGATGCCAGGACTTGGTCTGTCATACTTTAGACATGTTATCAGGAGGGACCAATTCCTGGAAGACATCATGTTTGGTGAAGTTGCACTTTACCCAGTGAAAACATTCCACTTTACCAAATGAAAAGGAGGGAGACTCCCAGTGAGATGGGTTGGTACAGCGGCAGTAGCAATGCACTCAAACAACTGTTAGAGTGGAGCAGGACTGGGCAGCATTTTGTTCTATTGTGCATAGGGTGGCTATGAGTCAGTACAGGCTCAATGGCACCTAACAACAACAGCAACATGTATTTAATATAGTTATTTTTAATACAATAATAGATATTCTGCTTTTCATATGGCTAAGTAGCTACTTTTGGACCAATCTTCCTACAGTTAACTAGAAACCCTAAGAAAAGTCTAAAAAACAACTATCCGCACACTGGAGAGCAATCAGAAGCAGGCAGATGCTTTAGGAGATATGACATTTAGAGAAAGGAACAACACTGGGCAAGTTCCCAACTTTTGTAGCATTTAGCCCCTACACTGTAACTAGCCAGGTAACTAGAACTCTGGTGGAAAACTGCAATCTTGTTTGCTTGAGGAATCAGGAAACAGACTTCAGAGAAACGGCAACTGCAGGAAAGTGAGAGAGGAAGTCCTGGAAGGGGAAGAGCCAGAGTAAGGAAAGCCAAGAATTTTGTGCATAAACTCTGCTCCTGGACTTGAATCACACAAGGGAAAGGCAGAGACCTTTTTGCCATAGGCACAGCTCTGGCTAAAAGAATGGAATTGAGATTTGAGATGAGATTCACTTGAGAGGACACAAAGTTTGGAGTTTGAGTCCATTCAAGTCAACTGCCTGCTAAAAGAGGGGGGAAATACAGCACTATTGGAGGCATATAACAAAACCTAGAACCTCTACAAGATTCAAAATGTCCGAAATACAATCTAAAATTATTTGACATGTGAAAAATGAGAGAAATGATACAATTTCTCAAGAAAAAAAGAATCAACAAAAACTGATCCTGAGATGACCAACTGTTGGAGTTAGTAGATAAAAATTTTAAAGAAGCCTTTATAACTATGCTAAAGAATATAAAGGAAATTGTGCATGCAGTAATGAAAAATAAGAAATTTCAACAGAGGCATTTCTCAGTTGTTATCTAGTCAGTCCGGACTCATGGCTATCCCATGTGTCAGAGGAGAACTAGGCTCCATAGGGCTTATAAGAGGAACTACTAAAAAAGAGACAATTATAAAACAGAAATTCTAGAACTTAAAATTTTCTTGATATGGTCTTTGTTGTTGTTGTTAAGTGCCGCTGAGTCAGTTTCAACCCATAGTGACCCTGTATAGGGTTTCCGAGGAGCAGCTGGTGAGCTTGAACCACCAACTGTACAATTCATACGGCTTTGCAAGTCTGGCGCATTAACCCACAGCACCACACCAGGACTCCGAATATATGTCATAGTAATTTAAAAATCTGAATAGGGGAAGAAATTAGGGCATAGCCTTAGGAACTCCAAGGTGCATCTTGTTAGGTGCAGTCAAGTCAGTTCCAGCTGAACTGAACTGAATGAAACACTGCCTGGTCTATGCCATTCTCAGGTGTAAACCCATTGCTCCAGCCACCGTGTCAATCTATCTCATTTAAGGTCTTGCTCTTTTTTGTTGAACCTCTACTTTACCATGGACTGGTCCCTCCTGATAACATGTCCAAGTGCAAGAGACAAGGTCTCTCCAGCTTTGCTTCTAAGAAACATTCTGGCTACACTATTTCCAAGATAGATTTTTCATTCTTGTCCAAGTCCATGGTACTTTCAGTGTTCTTTGCCAACACTACAAATCAAATACATCAACTTTTCTTTAATCTTCCTTATTATCCAGTTTTCACCTGCACACGAAGCAATCAAAAACTACCATGGCTTGGGTCAGATGTACCTTACTTAGTCCTCAAAGTGATGTGAGAAGTAAGTCTTGGGATGGTCCATGTTCAGGAATGAGGGGGTTCCAGGAAGTTGCTGGCTAGTGTAACAATAGAAGCTCATGGGGGAAGGGGAAGGAACTTGTTCTGCCAACTAGGACTTTAAATAAGAAAGCAACTGTCAAGGGGAGTTAGCTATGCTCAGGGAAAGATTGTTAACTCCATAGCACTAGGTCAATGAGAAACTGGGGGAGGGACTTTCTCAGACTAGGACATAAAATTCTTTGAGAATCAGCTGCACAGAGCATCTGCCTGTGTCTTCTGGATTTGGTGCCCAATTTTGCAAAATTGAATAAAAAAGCCTCACTCTCGCTAAAATGAGTATGCACTGGATTTCTAGAGCATTTGTCGGTATTGTCAGGAGGGAACAGTCGCTGGAGAAGGATATCATGTTTGGAAGGATGGAGGGT
>NW_006408679.1:3284219-3285421 GCF_000296735.1 Chrysochloris asiatica | reverse complement strand
ATTGATTGTGGATCCAATTTAAATGAGATGCTTGACAACATCACTCTTTCCTCTGTTTATCATGTTATTTGTTGGTCCAGTTGCAACAATTTTTGTTTTCTTTAAAGAGTTTCAATTCATACTGAAGCCTGTAGTATTTGATTTTCATCAGTAAGTGCTTCAAGTCCTCTTCTCTTTCAGCCAGCAAATTTGCCATCAGCATATCTCACAGGTTGTTAATAAATCTTCCTCATTCCTGATTCCACATTCTTCTTCATATAGTCCAGTTTTATTGCATTATTTGTTCAGCATACAGATTGAATTAGTATGGTGAAAGGGTACAATCCTGTCACACACCTTTCCTGATTTTAAATCAGATGGTATCCCTTTATTCTATCTGAACAACTTCTTGGTTGTTCAGCTTCCTAATGAGCACAATTAAGTGTTCTGGAATTTCCATTCTTCTCAATGTTACACATAGTTTGTTATGATCTACACAGTTCAAAAAACTGTTATGAGCCATATAGTCAATGACACATTAGTAAACATTGTTCTGGTATTCTCTGCTTTCAGCCAAGATCCATCTAACATCCGCAGTACCCCTCATTCCACATCCTCATCAGAATCTGGTTTGAATTCCTAGCAGCTATGTCCTTGTGGCAACTGTTTTTGAATTATCTTCAGCAAAATTTTAACTTGCATGTAATTTTGTTAGATAATTTCAACATTCTGTTGAATCACCTTTCTTATGAATGCTCACACGTATGGACCTCTTTCAGTCAGTTGACAAGTCTTCCAAATTTCTTATATAGACTACTGAGTTCTTCCAGTGCTGCATCAGTTTGTTGAAACATTTCATTACAGAGGTGTAGCATACTTGTAACCAAAGTCCGAGAAGAGGAGAGAAAAAACTGGGTAGAAGAATATCTAAAGAAACAGTGGCTGAAATTTTCCAAAATTTTATTAATGGCATAATAAATTTACAGATCAAAAAAGCTCAGCAAACCTCAAGCAAGACACACAAAAAAGACAGAAGATAAAATTTAAAAAAAACAACAACCCTAAAACAAGATAATAAACAAGATCTTGAAAGTGATGAAGAGTTTGCTACCAATAAACCTGTAGCATAAAAAAAATGCAAAAGGAGGAAACATCAAGACAAGTGGTCGGGTCCCCTCAGTGCAAACCCCCTTCCAAGACTAAGACTCAATGAGAATACACGC
>NW_006408679.1:3281786-3283109 GCF_000296735.1 Chrysochloris asiatica | reverse complement strand
AAGGGATGCTGTAGGATAAGCACAGGACTGTTAACTGCAAGGTCAGCAGTTCAAGCCAACCAACCACTCCTTGGAAACTATATAGAGGGTCACTATGAGTCTGAACTCACTCAACATTTAACAACAACAAAGGAAGTTCAGGGTGAAGGGAAATGTTATCAGACAGAAACTCTTATCTTCAACAAGGATTGAAGAACATCAGGAATGGTAAATACATGGGTAAGTATAAAATATTTTCCACCACTCATCTGTCAGTTTATTGTACTGTGGTGGCTTTGTGAGTTACTGTAATTCTGGAAGCTATGCCATGGGTATTTTAAATATCAACAGGGTCATCCATAGTGGATAGGTTTCAGCTGAATTTCCTGATGAAGACAGTCTAGGAAGAAGAGACAGACTACTTTTGAATATTTAGCCACTGAAAACCTTATGAATAGCAGTACAACACTGTCAGCACCAGAATACTGAATATTGAAACATAATGAAGAGCACCAGAATATTGTCAGACATACTGCAGGAAGATGACCCCTCAGGTTGGAAGGCACTCAAAATACAACTGGGAAAGAGCTGTCTGCTCAAAGTAAAGTTGACTGTGATGGCACTAATGGAGTAAAGTCTTTGGGACCTTCATTTGCTGAGGGGGCACAACTCAAAATGAGGAGAAACAGCTGTAAACGTCCAATAATTGGAACATGGAATGCACCAAGTATGAATCTAGAAAAATTGCAAATTGTCAAAAATGAAATGGAACACATAACCACCGATATCCTAGGCATTGTTGTTGTTAAGTGCCCACCCACAGAGACCCTGTATAGGGTTTCTAAGGAGTGGCTGGTGAACTTGAACCTCCGACCTCACGGTTCAAACCAACTTTGCGATACAACACATTAACCCATAGCGCCACACCAGGACTCCTATGTATTAAGTGAACTGATATGGACTGGTCTTGGCCATTTTGAATCTGAAAAGTCTCATGGTTAACTATGTAAGGAATGACTGAGAAGGAATGGTGTCACATACATCATCAAAAATAATGTATCATGACCTGTCTTGAAGTACAACGCTGTCTGTGATAGGATAATATCCATACACCTATAAGGAAGACCAGTTATACCACTACTGTTCCAATTTACTCTAAATTTGAATAGTCCAAAGTAAACTAAAGCCAGTGATGATGACATTGGAGAATTCTGCCAACTTCTTCAGTATGAAATGGATCAAACATGCAATCAAGATGTACTGATCATTACTGGTGATTGGAATGCAAAGGTTGAAAACAAAAAGGATCAGCAGTTGGAGTTGGAAAATAGGGGCTTGGTGATA
>NW_006408679.1:3270386-3280371 GCF_000296735.1 Chrysochloris asiatica | reverse complement strand
ATTTTAACTATAGCTACAGTTTTAAGATGGTTATTCAGGTTCTATTTTACTTTGTTGTTGTTGTTGTTAAGTGCCTTCGAGTCGGAGCCGACCCATAGCGACCCTGTACAGGGTTTCCGAGGGTGTAAATCCTTATGGGAGTAGAGAGCCTCATCTTTCTCCCGCAGAGCGGCTGGTAGTTTTGAACCACAGACCTTAAGGTTTGCAGCCCGATTCGTAACCACTACGCTACCAGAAAAATCTTTACGTTGTCCCCATCTCAGTTCCCTGGTTTCAACTCCACGGTGTACGTACCTCATCACTGTTGTTGTCTCTCCAATATACCTATCTACTTGGCTGAAAGTTGAACCACAGGGTGAACTCAGTTCCAGACCTGAAGGATAACCATAGTCTCTAGTTCTTCTAGTCTCTCTCCAACCAGTTAAGTCTGCTCTTTTTTATTATTATTATTTTGTGTTTTGTTGCAGTTTCTTCCACTCTATCCAGAATCTTCTAATATGATTCCTTTCAGAACACCTGATAGTGGTAGCTGGATACCATTTCCTCTGATCTCAGGATCATGGAGACTGATGTTCACATATTCCATGAGTCCACTGGATTGAATCTAAGTATCTCCAGTTTCCATCACTCTTCTTTCCTCTGTATAGGCATAGACCAACAGGTGCACCTTAGATGGCAGCTCATAATCTTTTTAAGATCCCAGCTACTACTCACCAAAGTAGGATGTAGAACATTGTCTTTGTGGACTATGTTATGCCAGTTGACCATGGTGTCCCCTGAGATTAATACAAATTAATGAAACAAGATTTATTCATATAAATTAAGAGATTTATTGTTAATTAATTAATGTTATAAAAAAACTTTCCCAAAGAAAACTTTAGACTCAGGTGATTTGATTAAATTCTAAAAATGGACAGCTATAGTTGAGTCATTAAAAAGCTTTTAATATCAACAGAATAGTGTCCAAGAGTCAACACGATGTAGGTTGTTTAAGTGCTAAACACTACAAAGAAACAGGAAATTGATGCTGATAAAATTCATTTCTTCTTGCCTTTCAGAGGTTTGGCAAATAAAGCTGGGTCTATCTGTTCCCTCGTCAGTCCCCGGATGGAAAAGAGCCGTGCAGCACGCTCCTGCAGAGTGCCCCCACATTTCAGTCCCAGGGTCATCAGTTTAGACTTGAGTTGATCCAAACCCAGAAACTCCAATTCCTCAACAGAGTGGAATGACAGCAAATCTACAGTTCCCAGACAAATATCCTGAGGGAAAAAAAGTAATTAGAACATACTCCCTTTCCAATGAATGTTGTTAGGTGCCAGCAACTTGGTTCCAACTCACACTGACCCAGTGCACAACAGAACAAAACACTGGCTGTTCCTGCCTCATCTTCACAATCATTGCTATGTTTGAGCCCATCGGTGCAGCCACTGTGTTGACCCACCTCGTAGACCATTTACAATGACCTATATTCTATTTTTAAAGGATTTTCCATATAATTTGCCATATCTTACATCTAAATTTTAACAATCAACTGGTACTCCACATGCCTTGCCATTACACATAAATAATAAATACCAATTTTCCATCTATGAGGGTTAGTTAAAAAGTATTGCTACAAGTGGTTGATTATTCTAAGGTGTACATAAACCTTAACCCAATTCAAAATAAAAAGCTAAAACAAGAATTTCTAAAACAAAAAAATATTGCTAAAAAAATCATAGAAACCTTTTTGAAACAAAAATAACCAAATATGAAGCTACTGTTTCTTGACATTTCCTTCATCTAGGTCTATCCATTTCTGAAGGCAGTGTTTCCATCTCTCTAACCCTTCCCCAAAGAATTGTGCACTCTTCAATTTGCACCACGTCCAAACAGCAGGCATTCTTCAGGGACTCAAATCATTTTCCTTTGAAATGAGTTACGGGAACAAAAAGAAGTCTTAAGGGGCAAGATCAGGGCTGTACGGTGGATGGGGTACAGTTTTTTAATGAAATTCTCATAGGTCAGTCTTTGCTACCCACAAAGAATGAGCAGATGTATTGTTAACAGAAAAAAATTCCTTGCTGCAACTTTCTGAGCCTTTTACTCACCAATGAAAATTTTAATTTTCTTAAAATTTCTTCCTAATTAATCCCCGGTGAAAATCATGTGTCCTTTGAGAAAATCTATCAATTTACTCTTTTGAAATCCCCAAGAACAGTCACCATAACTTTCTGATTTTGAAACTGGAACCCTCGTAGGAATACTTTTTGACTTACCTTCATATATATATCAGTAAACAAGCTATTAGAACGGCAACAAATTCTAAGGTTAAAGAACAACGTTCAAGAAACAAGGGTTTCTTCTTTTCAAATAAAATATACTAGCCTATCCTTCACTAGGAGTCTTGGTGTGGCACTGCGGGTAAATGTGCTGTACTACAAGGTTGGTTTGAACTGCAGGTTGGTGGTTCAAGCTCACCATCCACTCCTCGGAAACCCTATACAGGGTTGCTATGAGACGGATCCGACTTGACGGCACTTAACAACAACCCTTTACTAGGAGTCCTGGTAGAACAATGGATTAAGCACTGGGTTCCAAACTGCAAGGTCAGTGGTTCAAACCCACCAGCCACTCCTCGGGGAAAAGATGAAGCTGTCTGTTCCCCTAAAGATTTACACCATCAGAAAACTTATAGACTAGTTCTACTCTGTCCAACAGGGTCATGGAGTCGAAATCAAGTTGATAGCAATGGGTTTAGTTTGGTTGTTAAGTGCTGTTGAGTCGATTCCGACCCATAGCAATCCTGTAGAAGGTTTCCAAGGAGCAGCTAGCTGGTGAGCTTGAACTACCGACTTTGCAGTTCAAACGACCTCGCAGTCTGATGCATTAGCCCACACCTATACTAATTACCAGAGTCCTGGTATGGCGCTGTGGGTTAATGAGTCAGACTGCAAAGCTGTTTGAACTACAAGGTAGGCAGTTCAAGCTCACCAGCTGCTCCTCGGAAACCCTATACAGGGTCGCTATGGGTCAGAACCGACTCGACGGCACTTCACAACAACATACTAATTACCACAGAAAAGAGCAGGCATTCTAAAAAGCTTAATTTTAGTAAGATTCCCATACCTACAATGAATCCACTATTGTAATGCTTTCTATTCTACTAGAATAATTATTGCCAGAGTTCCTTCCCATTTATGTAACTCAGTAATTTCAAATGCTATTCAACAGAACTTTTAACTGTTCTACCCACCAAGCACTTTTATAGACTTCAGACACAAATACTTCTAATGATGACTATTCTGCAAAGAATGAAAATGTTCACATACAGGATTTTAACAAATTGTATTTAAAGAACCATACTTTTTTCTCACAAGTTACTTTTTAAATATTAAAGAGCTCTAAAGATACCCTTTCTAGTTGATCTTCCTATTTTTTTAAGAAAAGCCATTTTGTTAAGACTTCATTAAATCCATGGCCAATTCCTAATAACATCACTTACAAGCCTTTGGAGAATGACACACTTTTAAAATGAATACAATGGTTACTCTTACAATACCAAGAATAAAGTATCTATGGCTAAAGGCTAAAACATGATTTTATTGTATTGTTCTTTTATTCATTTTTCTAAGACTTCAGTCAGGATAAAGCTCCTAATTTAAACAGGTAACATAAAAGTTACATGCTCAACACTCCAGAGGTGGTGTGAGGGAAACCCAACCTAGTTAGAGCAGTCTACCCCTTTTTACTTAAATACTGGGGGTTGAGGAGGTCATGTTAAATGACAGGCTTCACGTTCAAAAGACACCAAGTAAAATTCAGGTTTTATCTATTCTTAAAAGCAAATCATAAGCTTAAGAGTAATCATTACAAATTTTTGCTAGAAGTTGGTCCATTTATGACAATGAATAATCAACTATTTGAGCAAAGTATGGACAATGCAAATGGCTTTTTAAAAAGACTGAGTGCTGTGCTTAAGATTTCATAATAAACTTAAAAAGAGCTGCTTTTTTTCCACAGGAAAGATCTTCACAACCCACTGACCATTGTTAAAACTGTATTTCAGATGGGAAGGAAAACTGAGTCACTACTGAATTAGTGATAGAATTATCACATTTTATCCAATCTAAAACGCCATCTTACTATAACATGCTCCATTGTTTATGTAATGTTAAAGAAGAAAAGGAGTACTGGTGTGGCGCTGTGGGTTAATGTGCCAGACTGCAAAGTCATTTGAATTGCAAGGTTGGCAGTTCAAGTTCACCAGCTGCTCCTCGGAAACCCGATACAGGGTCGCTATGGATCCGAACCGACTCGACGGCACTTAACAGCAGCAAGGAAGAAAAAGAAGCACAGTGGTGCAGTGGATTAAACACTGGGTTGTAAACCACAAGGTTGATTGATGATTCAAATCCAACAGGTACACAATGGAAGCTGAGGCTGACTGTGTATAAATAAACATTTACAGCCTCAGAAATCCAAAGGAGCAGGTGTACTGTGTTCTACAGGGTTGCTGTGAGTCAGAATCGGCTAGATGGCGGTGGTTAAGGAAGAAACAATGCCAGTTAAACTGTAATAGGAAATAGACGCACATCCAATTTCAGAAATGCTAAAATGTGAAAAACACGCACTGTGGAACACATACAGAAGCAAGGACACCACCTACTGGTAAGATAGTATAAACTCTGAGGCCAAAAAAATATTTTAAGAATTCTGGTAGGCAGGGAGGGGGCAATGCAAGCTTCCCTATGATCTCTACTTCTGAGTGTTAAACCCTTTCCATTAAGCAGCTGATAGGAAAAAGTACATTTTCATTTTAATAATTTATTGTAGAGATAAAATGTATTTGGCTCTCTCTGCACACCTCCCCCAACATTACTTACCGTGCTTCCTGACTGGTTTTCCTCTAACTTGGTACTGGGAATGTTTTCCCTGTCTTGTCCAGGGGCTACCTTGGCAGCTCTTTCCCCATCAATCATTTCTATCTTTTCCTTTTCATTCAGTTGAGCACCAGCTGCTTCCTTTTCTATGGGTTCTTTATTTTCTGCTTCCTTGTCTACCTGGGTCTCCTTGGTTTCTACAACCATCTTCCTTTCTGCCTGCTCCTTAGTAGCAGTCTCTCCCAGCTTGGCACTCTGGTCTTCATATGTATCGTTCCTAGGGTCAATTATTGGGGTTTGCTGTAGTTCTTTTGGTGACCCAGAGTCTCCACTCAATACTCTAGGCCTCTGACAACCACTGGGGAATTCAGTTGCCAGCACAACACCATCACTGCCATGTTTTGGAGCCTGACAGCTCATTCCTGAAGTGCTAGGTGCTTCATCACCGTCATCATCTGAGCTCTCAGAACTGGACTCCTCCGCATTCTCTAGTCCATCCATGCCCAACCTAGGAGAAACAACACAAGGTTTAACACTATTTATAGCATATACTTAAAACAAAAAACAGTTGCAGTTAGAAATTAGATAAAACAATTAACAACTAAAACAATAATTCTAAGATTTACTTAGAATAATCATCCCAAACTAGAAACTACCTAGGTGTCTATCAACTGGAGAAGGAATAAGCAAACTGCATTATACCTACACCATGCAATTAATAAAGAGTAGTATATACTGTGGGTCAATGCACCAGATAGTAAGCTGTTTGAATTGCAAGGTCGGTAGTTCAAGCTCACCAGCTGCTTCTCGGAAACCCTATCCAGGGTCACTATGGGTTGGAACTGACTCAACAGCACTTAACAACAACAGTAAGAAGAAATGAACTGAAACATGTAAGACCATGGATCAGGCTCCAAACCATTATACTAAGTGAAAGCAACCAGACACAAAAGGCTATGTGACGTCCTGGAAAATCCTACACCACAGATATAGGAACCACATTAGTGGTCAGTGGTGGCTAGAAGAGGGGGAAAGCAGTTTAACTGTAAAGGTGTACTACGAATCTTTGTTGTTGTTAAGTGTCACTGAGTCTGTCACTGAGTCAGTTCCGACTCATAGTGACCCTGTAAAGGGTTTCCAAGGAGTGGCTGGTGGTTTTGAACCACTAACCAGTGCTCATCCTACAATGCCATACACCAGAACTCTAGGGACCATTTTACAATGATGGAAATATACTATAACTTAATTGTGGTGGTGGTTACATGACTGTATATTACGTATTTTCAAAACTCAGCAAACTGTTCAACCAAAAAGGATAACTTTTACTACATTGTTGTGTGCTGCTAAGATGGTTGAAACTCTGTATAGGGTTTCTAAGAGCAGCTGATGGGTTTGAACCGCTGACCTTGTGGTTTGCACTCCTCAATAATAAACCTGGCTTTAAAAATAAATAAAACCAGAAAATGCCATTACTTTATCTTTCAGGAACATTTAACTCTCATCTCAGAAAGAATACATAAAACTCTATGCTGGACGTAGGGTTACATGGCCTTTGGTCTTCCTGTCTCGAAAGGGAAGGCCAACAAGGAAGCAAGCTCCACGCGCACTCATCATTTTTGATAACTTGGCCCACAGAAACTGAGCTGGCAACCAGAGGACCAACTGGGAAGGGTAGGATAACTATCAGAAAAACGGGTAAGACAAATTAAGTACTGTACATCCACAAAGTGAGAACACAGAAAACAAGTGAAGTGAAGAGACAGCTGGCAAAGTGATCAAAGAGCTCAATAATTGGAGACGGCGGGGGGGAGAATACCACAAAAAGAATATCTTTGGTTTTCAACTGGAATTTTGGAAAGCTAATAAACTTTCTTGAAAGCTAATACTTTCAACACCAAGAAGTACAAGTTTAAAGCAATTGATTTTTATGATTTTTCACTCTAAGAAAAACTACTCTTTAGATCCAGTTTACAGCAGAAATTATTATTAGCATATACAATGCAATAATCATGGAAACGACAGCCTCCTGGAGAATTTCTGCCCTTCCATCAAATTCTCTTAAAAATGTGTTTCTACAACCTATATGCCCACCAACAGAAAAATGGATAAACTCCAATCCACGCACATAATGAAATACTATACAATGTTAAAAAACAACGATCCTCTGCCAAACACCTCAGAACATGGATTAACACTTGCTGAGTGAAAACAGTCAATCACAAAAGAACAAATATTACATAAAACCACCACTGTACAAAGTCAAGGAAAGGTTTTCACACTTAAAAAAAATTTATATATTCTTTGGTGGTTATCAGGAATGGGAGAAAAATGGGAGGAAAGGTAACATACAATAAGGAGGTTGCAAAAAATGATGGAAGAAACATCTTGAAGGAATGAGTTGTTGGGTTGGGGACTTGGAGCAACGGTCAGTGGTCAACTGGCAAAACACAGTCCACAAAGACAGTGTTCTACTTTCTATTCTGGTGAGTAACGACTGGGATCTTAAAAGTTTGTGAGTGGTTATCTAAGGTGTAATTATTGGTGTCTCCCTGTCCAGAGCAAAGAAGAATGACAAAATCAGACAAAAGTAAACAATTAGTCCAATGAACTAATGGACCATGTCCATGTGAACATCAGTAAACACAACCCTAAGATCACAAAAATTAGATGGTGTCTGGCTAGAAGGTCCTGGATAGAGTGGGAGAAAATGTGGACCAAAACTGAAAATTATAAGAGACCAGGGTTAATGGTCAAAGACACTGGTAGAACCCAAGACTATGGCCCTTAGTGACCCTTTATGCCAGGAAGTGAACTCACCACCATAGCTCATTTTCAGGCAAACAACAGATAGGTCTATAAGGAGAAAAACACAAGAAGTACATATTCTTTAGAATAATCAACTGTTTAAGATAAAAAGGACAACATGTACCCAAGGACAATGTTCAGAATAGTTAGGAAATGAGGAGGAATGGAAACAGGAGACACAGGGAGGGAGTGGGACAAGATGCTACAGTGAGAGAATGGCAATCAATGAGCTGAAACAAAATACAAAATGCATAGGAACTGTTAAATGTAAAGCTGATGATCTGCTCTGTAAACTTTTACCCAATATATAATGTTTTTTTAAAAAAGTGTTTGTATTGGAGGGGCTGGCGTGCAGGGTATACCCCTCGGTTGTTTGAATGGTTATATATTCCTGAGTGCTTCAGTGAACAATCAAAAAAAAAAACAAAACAGAGAGATTGGAAGCAAATGCTATTGAATGATGATATGCATGGAGGAGATTGTAATCATTGCAATGAAACATAATACGATAGGATTAGTATAAAAGCTGATACTTTCCCACATAAACTATCACTGAAGTCACAATCAAAACTTTGGGGGGGGGGGGAGTGTTTGTTGTAGACACAAGCAATAAAAAGATCATTGTTGTTGTTGTTAAGTGCCACTGAGTCGGTTCCAACCCATAGCGACCCTATTTAGGGTTTCCGAGGAGCAGCTGCTGAGCTTGAACCACCAACCTTGCAGTTCAAATGGCTTTGCAGTCTGGCGCATTAACCCACAGAGCCACACCAGGACCCCAAAAGATCATACCGTTCCTCAAATACCAATTTCAAGTAACCATGAAGCAAACTTACCAAAAGCATTTTTTCTTTTCTGCACTGACTCCTTTGCTTGCTTTCAATTTGTTAGGCCGTTTCCGATTCTCAGTTATTTCTGCTGATACCACTTTGCTGGAGGCAGCCTGCATACCTAATTAGAAATTTGAATTTAACAACTCAGTTTCTACCGGCAGGACAAAATTTAATTCAAGATGGTACAAACAATCCCAATGGAGCCCTGGTAGTATAGTGATTTACGAGTTAGGCAGCTAAAAGCAGGGTCACAAGTTCAAATCTACCATGGGAGATGAGGCTTTCTGCTCCCATAAATATTCACAGCCTCAGAAACAGGGTTGCTATGAGTCAGAACTGACTAAATGGCAGACAATCACCACCACCATAAACAATCTGCCACACATCTGTCAGTTTGTCATACTGTGGTGGCTTGTATGTTGCTGTGATGCTGGAAACCATACCACCGAAAATTTAAATACCAGCCGAGTCACCTACAGTGGGTATGTTCTGGAGTTTCCAGAGACAGACGAGGAAGAAGGTGCAGGCGAACCACTTCTGAATGGCTAGACACTGAAAACCTTATCAATAGCAGCAGAACACTGTCTGATACAGTGTCAGAAGATGATAGGTTGAAAGGCACTAAAAAATACTACTGAAGAAGAGCTGCCTCCCCAAAGTAGAGCTGACCATAGATGAAGATGGAACAATGCTTTCAAGACCTTCATTAGTTGATGTGACATAACTCAAAATGGGAAGCAACAGTTACAAATATCTATTAATAACTGGAACACTGGACTGTTCAAAGTATGAATCTAGGAAAACTGAAAGTCATCAAAAATGAAACAAATCAAAACAGATATTTTATGCATTGTTGCTGCTGTTAACGTCATCAAGTCAGTTTTGACCCATAGCAACCCTATATAGGGTTTCCGAGGAGTGGCTGGTGAGCGTGAACCACTGACCTTACAGTTCAAACCGACTTTATAGTCTAGCATATTAACCCACAGCATCACACCATGAGTGAGCTGAAATAGGCTGGTATTGGCCATTCTGAATCAGACAATCCCATGGTTTACTATGCCAGCAACAAGTTGAAGAGCAATTGTCAAACAGAACGTTTCAAGATCTCTTGAAATACAATGCTGTCTATGATAGGATAATATCCATAAGCCTAAATGGAAGACCAGTCAATACCACTATTATTCAAATTTACACACCAACCAGTGATGATAAAATGAAAGAATACTATCAAATTCTTTACTCTGAAACTGACCTAATATATACTCAAGATGCAGTGAGAATTATTAGTGAATGTCATGCAAAAGTTGGAAACAAAGAGAAAGGATCAGAGAACAAATAAGATGGCGGATCGGGTGGACGTGTAGCAGAGATCTCCACCAACAACAACACAGAATACCTGACCAAGCAAACTCAGGGGATGGTCCCAGAACTCTGAACCACATATAAAGGAATACTTAGAAGGTTGGAAGGCTCACAGCTGGGGGA
>NW_006408679.1:3241383-3267311 GCF_000296735.1 Chrysochloris asiatica | reverse complement strand
GCCTTGGTGAGAGAAAACTACACTAGAGGTAGCATGGTAGAATTTTGCAGGACCAACAACTTATTCATTGCAGACATCTTTTTCAATAACATGGACCTCACCAGATGGACTACAACCTGACTACATCTGTGAGACGATGGAGAAGCTCCATATCACTAGCCAAAACAAAGCCAGGGGCTGACGGTGAGACAAACCATTAACCGTTTATATGTAAGTTCAGGCTGAAGCTGAAAAAAATTAAAACAAGTCCACAAGAGCCAAAATATGACCCTGAAATGTATCCCACCCGAATTTACAGATTTGGCGCATTGGACATTAATGACTGAAGACCAGGAGAGTTGTGGGATGACACCAAGAACATCGTACAAGAAAAAAAGCAAAAGATTATTAAAAAGACAGAAAACACCAACATGACTGTCAGAAGAGACCCTGAAACTTACTCTTGAATTCCAAACTGAATGGAAGAAATGTGAAAGTAAAAGAACTGAATAGAAAATTTCAAAGGGCAGCTAGAGAAGACCAAGTATTATAATGAAATCTACAAAAACCTGGAGTTAGAAAACCAAAAGGGAAAAACAAGCTCAGCATTTCTCAAGCTGTATTTCTTGAAGATAAAATTCCAGCCTCGAGTTGTATAGGATTCTTGGAAATCCTATACAGGGTTGCTATGAGTAGGAACTGACTCAACGGCACAACAACAATGGGCAAAATACTGAACCATGCAAGAAGCATCAAAAAATGGACGGAATACACAGAATCATGGTATAAAAAAGAATTGGCTGATACTCAACCATTTCAAGAGTTAGCATATATATGATCAAGAACCAATGGTACTGAAGAAAGATGTCCAAGTTGTATTGAAGGCACTGGAGAAAAACAAGGCTGCAGGATTTATGGAATACAAATTGAAATCTTTCAAAAAATTAACACAGCACTGGAGGCACTCAGTCATCTATGCCAAGAAATTTGGAAGATAACTACCTGGCCAATCAATTGGAAGAGATTCATATTTGTGCCCATTCCAAAGAACGGTGATCCAAAGGAAAGCAAAAATCATTGAACAGTATCATTAACATTACATGCAAGTACAATTTTGCTGAACAGAATTCAAAAACGGTTACAGCAGTACATCAATAGAGTGCTTCCAGAAATTCAAGCCACAGTAATAAGAGGACATAGATCTACGGATATCACTGCTGACATCAGATGGATTTTGGCTAAAAACAGACAATATCCGAAAGATGTTTACTTGTGCTTTATTGACTATGTGTGGATCATAACAAATTCTGGGTTATCATTGTGAAGGATGGGTATATTCCAGAACACTTCATTGTGCTCCTGAGGAACTTGTACCTAGATGCCATGATGTGAAACATTTTTCAGCATAACTTTCCTGGCCTTTCTTTCATCAATACACTTTTCAATTTTCTGAAAACTGTATTAGTAAGTCCCCTGTGTCCTTTGAGATAATCTATAAAGTTGACCCCTTTGGAATTTCAAAGAATAGTCACCATAACCTTCAGAACTGATGTGCCTTGAGTGAAGTCAGTGTTTTTAATAGACTTTTCTCAGCAACCACCATTGTTTTCTACAATTTTACATGTATCATTTTATATGCTGCCCAGCAATGGAAAGAGTTCCAATTCTCCCAGCCTTACCATCGCTTGTTACTTTGTTTTTAATCTTTAGTCATCCTACTAGGTAGAACCCGAGTTTTCAAAGCAGCAGACATGACTGCAGCAATGTCCAGCTGTAACCATGAGGCTGACAGACTCATATAGAGACCTCACCACACCTAGCAAAGCATCACCTCATACTAGTTATTTACAGACATTTGTATTTTCTGTTTTATCAAAGTTTTATGAAAGATTCCTTCTCATTCAATTACACCCGTAATTGTTGTTAAGTACTGTTGAATCCGTTCCAATTTAATAGCATTCCTAGATACAGTTTCCAAGGAACAGCTGGTGGGGTTGAACTGCTAAGCTTGTGGTTCGCAGTCCAGTGCTACATCGCCACACCAGGAATTCATACCCATAATGTTGTTGCTGTTAAGTGCCGTCGAGTCAGTTCCGAACCATAGCAACCCTGAACAGGATTTCCGAGGCTGTAAATCTTTATGGGAACAGAAAGCCTCATCTTTCTCCCGCAGAGCAGCTGGTAGTTTCGAACTGCTGACCTTGCAGTTCACAGCCATAATAGCCCTAGCATAATGCTTTGAACGTTAAAAAAAAAAAAAAAAGTTCATGAACACTGTTCTTTAAAAACCACTGAAATATTGACCTAAAACTACAAACAAATAAACTGATGTCTGGACACCTACTGAATTCTTAGTTTAGCTTATCCCCATGAAGCACAAAAAGCATTCTCATCTGGGGTCCACAAGCCCAGTGACTTCAGCAGCTAAGTGGTCCATTTTGGAGGAAGAGGGTCCACAGCACTTAACTTAACCCAGGGAAGCTTGAGAACTGTTTCTGTGTGCAGTGCAGACAAGTCTGAACAGGCAGCTTCAGGGGTGCCTGCTGACCACACTAAGGAACCCTCACTCTCACCTTTGAGGACAGAATCCTCCAAACGCTCAGCCATCTCATGGCACTGCTGCTGGTACTCAGGGCTGGAGAAGCAGTGTTTTGGTTCTGCAAGTTTCCGCTGCAGGCGTTCAAGGCGCTTCTGCTCCTTTTCAGCCTCGCGCTCAGCCTGTTGCTTTACCCACTCAGCCATTCTAGGGGTGGAGAAACAAGTGCCAATGAATGGATGTACTATGTATATGTTTTTTTAAAAAAAATGTTTTATTGTGAATTATGTGATAGTTTACATGGGAGAACATTAGTTTTACATTCATCCTATCCTACAGCGTTTCACTGCCATAGTTACAATCCCCTCCATGCATCACCAACCAACCAAGAGTATACCCTGGCAAGCCTGCCTCCCCGGTCATCAGCACACAGCCCCTCTCCCTCTCTGGTCTAAAGTCCCCAGCCGCTCCATCACTCCATGTCATCGTCTCTGCCTCTATCTCTGGCGTCACTGCTTCTCTGGTAGGGTTCCGCTCTCAGCTCTTCTCCCTTGATGGTCCCAGAGACCTCCACTCCTAGACTGCAAAGTTAATCACTCCCCTCCTTGCCATAAAACATCTACCTTTACATTTCTAACCCTCACAATCAGTCCTGATAACAATTATTCACTATTGTATCACAAGAGACCTATCCACATTTCCTTTCATCAGCCCCGCCTAGACAGATTGGATACTCACTCAGTGGAGATTCTACCACATCCTCTGGATCTAGATTCCCTCTTGAAAACTTGTAAGCCAGTCACTTCTTGCCTTTGAAGCCTCCCCATTTTTGGTAGCCAATGTCCAAGCTGCCCATCCGTCTACTCTGTGTATGGAAGGGTGGAAATGATCCCTGCTATAAAGATTTGTTCCCTCTTTTGAGCTACTGCATCCATAGGTGTAGGTCAAGTTCATCAAATTGTATCAGATTATTCTTTTTTTTCCCCTCTTCTTTCTTCTTCTAGTTGAGCTCTGATCATCCAATCATTGAAGCCAGGTCAAGTGGGTATTATCTGCAAGAGTGGGTGTTCTTGTGCATATGCCCTCTCTTCTTATCAGCTGGATACTTCAGTCTCCATTCTAGTCCTCTGTGGCTATGTGACTGACTCTGGACCCAAGAGTCCCCAAGTCTTGCCACACTGCTGGCCAGCCAGGTCTCTACCAGGGTTCATAGGAGTCTATTGAACACTGTAGGGCTTAGCTCGCAGCTTCATTGCTGTTTTTCCCTCACTTCCCCTTATCGGTGATGAACGTGGTCACCAATAACAGAGCATTATATTCTCATTGAGTCTCTGCATACGTTTTTATATATAAAACATCTACCCTCAATAAATTAATGTACTTTTGTTCAAATTGTACTATTTCCTCAGAATAGTGTGCCATGTTTACTGTAAGGGACACTTACTGTAACAGACTTAAAGGAAACCCAAGATAATTATCAAATGATGGCAAAGGTTAAATCCAGTATTAAATTGGAGTCTGGATATTTAGTATTTACATTTTAGATATACATGTTATTTTTAAGAGCTGTCGAGTCAATTCTAACTCATAGTGACCCTGTATAGGGTTTACGAGGAGCAACTGGTGGGTTTGACTTGCCACCCTTGCAGTTAGCAGTCCAGCGCTTATCCTATAGTGTCACACCAAGACCACTATTGCTAGGCAAGTATGTTTCTTTCTTTGAAAATACAAAAAAAGGGAGAGTGTCTTACGCTTTTTCGTGATTGACGTCTCGTAGTCTCCTTCCACTGAGATCCCGGCAGGCTTCTCGATTGGTTGTCTTTTCAATCTGAGCACCAAGTGCTCGTAGCATTGAACCAAAACCTGAGCAAATATATTTGGAAAACACTGGTTGAAAAGGGTTTGAAGATGGATAAAACTTGAATCTGTGAAACAGTATCATTATTACAAGATTAGGTGAATTTTCTCTCTCGCTCACTTTTTAAAAAAGGAGGTGTACCTCAAGGTCCTAATGCAGGAAGCAAAGATGAAAGAATAAATAAAATTGAGTCAATCGAATGTCTTTTGCCTTGTGTTTTAGCATTCTGAAATATTGTAGCTGCAGTGCTCAGGTTTCAGAGGGCTTTACCCAGTGCCAGAAATCCCAGGATTCCCCTTAAGAACCTGAAATGTGTATGCTAAGATTTTGCAATAAGTTAAAAGGAAAGACAATTTCAAGTTGTCACTGGCTGATATAGCAAGCTTCATTCTTACTGATAATTTCAAACAGTAGGACAATTACATTTTGAAATGTCAGCTCTCTGAAACCTACCAAATCACTGCATATCTGGGGAAAACTTAGGTATGGCATGTTACTACATCAGGAGAAACTGAAGGAGCTAATCATAGTGTTTTTACATTTTTACTTTCTTTTCTCTCTTTTTAGTTAACACAACCAAGCCCTTAATCCATGACACCTAAGAACAACAAAGGTGACTTTGGAGTCCTGGTGTTGATAAGCACTGAACTGCTAACTATAAAGTGAGTGGTTCAAATCTACCAGCTACTCTTTGGAAACCCTACACAGGGTCACCATGAGTCAGAACTGACTTGATGACACTTAACAATAACAACATGACTTCAGATCTACTTTGAAACTATGATAACTAATCAAAATCTTAGTAAAAGCAAAAGAAGGTTCTATTGTTTTATACTCTTCCTTCAGCAAACTATAAAGAATAATGGTCATCTCTCTTCATATAGTATTCCCCAAAGTGTTAGAGCCTGTGCTGCCTAGGAACTATCTGGTCAGAGAAGGTGGAAATTGTGCCACCTCAAAAAGAACAAAAGGAGAAATGTTTGGCATGAGGTGAGTAAATAGAGGATTTCACAGACAAAACAAGGTTGACATACAACAGAGACAGTTACACAGGTCTGACTAAAGTTCACAACTGTGTTACAAAGAAGCAGCAAGCATTCATTCCTACCTCCTTTTCCACCACAAAGTCTGGGTTCCAGACTGTAAACGGCTCCATGCTGCACAGCATCACTGGTGTTAATGAGTGCTCCATTGCATTTCACAAAGAAGTATTCCACTGGAACATCCTAGAGACAAGTTTGAGGTTTTTTTAAAAAACGCTTTTTGAGATATTACAAGTTTCTTGTAGAAAGGGCCCTACGTATCTTTTTATTATCAATAATTGAATATACAATGTGTATTCAATTAATATTTGTTTGGATTGAAAAGAAAAACTCAAAGAAAAAAGTAACTTCATATGATGTACTCTAAGCACATTTGTTTCCTAACATCTAATCAGAAAATGAAGAATCTTCAGTCTTCTGAGTGAAAGTAAAGACTACTTCTTTCTTGTCTGGTAGGAAATCTCAGTCAAGGTAAAGAGGGTACAGGGCTCAGCTCCAGTATCTCGGATACTCCAATTTCTCTAACTTTTTCACGCAAGTAAAATCAAGTTGAATGTCAAAAGTGGTCCTCAAATTTAAAACAGACAATATAATTCTAGAGCCCTGCTGGTATAGTGGGTTACACATTGGGTTGCTAACCCAACTGCCAAACCAGAAGTTCGAATCTACCAGCTACAACTCCACTGGAGAAAGATGAGGCTTTCTGCTCCCATAAAGATCTACAGCCTCAGAAACCATATACAGAGTTACTATGAGTAGGAACTGACTCAAAGGCACAAAACAGTATCATATATCCTTGCAATGAAATACAGATGGGTCTCCTGTGATACAATAGTGAATAATTGTTATCAGGACTGTTTGTGAGGGTCGGAAATGTAAAGGTGGATGTTTTATAGCAAGGAGGGGAGTGATTAACTTTTCAGTCTAGGAGCAGAGGTCCCTAGGACCATCAAGGGAGAAGAGCAGAGAGCGGGACCCTACCCAGAGAAGCAGTGATGCCTGAAATGGAGCCAGAGATGATGATGTGGAGCGATGGAGCAGCTGGAGACTTTAGATCCAGAGAGGGAGAGTGACTGTGTGCTGGGGATACGGGGGAAAGGATTGCATGGAGGGGATTGTAACCATGGCAATGAGACGATATACAATAGAATGAATGTAAGACTGATGTTCTCCCATGTAAACTATCACATAATTCACAATAAAATATTAAAAATAAATTAATTAATTAAATATATAAAAATAAAACTCACCAAGCATTTAAAATAAAGAAGTTGATACCCAAAACAAAAAACAGTATCATATATCCTGACAAGTGTTAGGTAGGGGTGGGGGTGAGTGGGACAGAGGAGACAAGAGTAGTCATTTTTTGCTTTTTATTTTTTATTGTGAATTGAGTGAAGGTTTACAGAGCAGATCATTAGTTTTAGATCCAATAATTCATATACATTTTGTTTCATCTCACTGATTGCAAAATTCCCTCAATGCACCATCACTTAGCTTACTTCCTGGGTTTTCTGTTTCCATTCCTCCATATTTCTGACCCTTCTGAACCTGTCCTCAGGTAAAAGCTGCCCTTCTGATCTCAAATGGTTGATTATTCTAAGGTGTGGGTATCTCACTAGTGTTACTATTCTCTTTATAGACCTATTATTTGGCTGAAAACTGAATCACAGCAGTGAGTTCAGTTCCAGACATGAAGGGTACCTAAAGGCCATACTCTCAGAGTTCCATCAGTCACTGTCCAACCAGAAGGTTAGGATTTTTAACACACACACATATATATAAGTTTAATATTTTTAGGACCAGTTAGCAGCCAATGTTTCTTTGTCTCTTCTGCTACCTTTCCCAAGTTTACAGTCAATCATTGCAGGAATACAAATACCCCCAAACACTCTCTATAATATTTCAAAAATTCTCAGCTCAAATGATGAAAAAAAACAAAACAAAAAAAAAAACAAACCCCAAACACCATAAGTCTTTTTACAAAAGTTTCTGATGCTGTGAAATAACAACAGGGAGTATTCATCAAAGTTATATGGAACCTAAAAGACACACAATTTCATCTACAATATCACAAGCAAAGAAGTGACCACACCAACAGGCACTGTAGGATAAAGCAATGGGCTGCAAGGTTGGTTTGAACTGCAAGATTGGTGGTTCAAACTCACAAGCTGTACTGTACTATACAAGGTCGCTGAGTTGGAACCAACTTGACCACACTTAACAACATTCTGAACAATTAGTCCTGAACCACATCATGACAGTGGTTTAAACTAACAAGCCTCTCCATGGGAGAAAGATGAGGCTGTCTACTTCTGGAACAATTCAGTCTTGAAAACCCTAGAGAGCGGTTTTACTCTGTCCAGTTGGGTCATGATGTGTTGGAATCAACTTGACAGCAGTGGTGGCACTATGAAGAAGCCCTGGTGGTGCTGTAGGATTAAGCATTGGACTGCCAATTGTAAGACCAGCAGTTCAAACTCACCAATCGCTCCTTTGGAGAAAGCAGACGCCATCTGCTCCTGCAAAGAACTACAGTCTCACAAACCCCATCTAGGGTCACTATGAATCAGACTCCACACGCAACAACACTGGATTTGAGTGAGGTTTTCATTTGTGGTGTTGTGGGAGAACGAAAAGGTACATCAGAGGTTCAAACCCAACAGCTGCTCCCCAGAATAAAGATGGGACTGCCTGCTCTGGTAGATTTCCAATCTCAGAAACTTTAAGGAGCAGTTTTACTCTATGCTATAGGGTTGCTATAAATTAAAATTAATTTGACAACAGTGAGGATTAACCTTGCAGTTGGTTTTGTCTGTGTCTGCTCTTCAGTCTGATGAACAGCAAGGCAGATTTTTACTTCCTCAGTGGGAGCGAATTAACTTTATAACAGTTTTGTTCTAGAAAGTGTAAGTGAGAATTTGAACTGTTTTTATTTGTTTCTGTAGCTGATCAAATATCCTTTTATAGGTTTTACGTTTCTATTCACATCTGTCCTGGTATGACACTGTAGGATAAGGAATGGACCACAAGGTCTGTTTGAATCTCAAGGGGAGAGGTTCAAACTCAGCAGCTGCTACTTGGAAACCATATGCAAGGTCGATATGAGTTGGAAGGGACTTGACAGCACGTGACAACATTACCATCTGTTACCGTCATGCTTCTAAAGTGCATGACTGAATCCACACATTTATGTCTTGTTATTTATTTTAAAATTCTTATTACCAAACATTTCTCATAATTATGATCTTATTCTTTTGGGGTCTTACTCTGGATCAATTGTTATTAAATCTGAAAACTGCAACTCATGAAATAAGTTATTTTCAGAGGTATTAAAATCAGACGTTCTTAGATCATATTTCCCTACTGAGTGTTTAGACTGGATTTCAGTGTCAGAAAACAAAGGAAGAAGCTGAAAAACCACATTTGCAAATACACATTTTTCATGGAAACAGTCTAAGTCTTTTAAAGATGTGGTTTAGATTGTATGTAGTATTAACATTTGTAAAGTTTATAAACAACAAGCAGAGGCAACAGCCTGGGAAGCATGGAAGAGGTGTGGTTATAAAGGAAAACAAGAGTACTAGCTTAAGAACCAAATTCAGATTTTAGCACACTACCAAATTCATTAGCTAACTGAACAAGCTTAATAACATAGAAGGTAAAAGCTTGCTTACTTGAAGATCAAGTAAAACTGTACTTTGGAAGTCCTTGACAGGTTTTTAAAAATATGTATGGACAAATGAAATCAAATGATTGGTGACAACAGCTAAATGACGGGCCCTAAGAAGTCATGCCCTCAACAGAACACGTGCGAGTCCTTGGTCCCGACAGTGACCCCATGAACTCATTCCTCTCACCAACCATCCTTTAGGCCTAGGTGTAGGTGGAATACACTCGTACTTCTCTAGGTTGAAACCAACACAGCTGCATGATTAGTAGACACAGTGCACGTCACATAGTATGAATGTACAGAAATGAACCTTAAAGTGCCTCATTTACAGATGAAAAAACAGAGGCCCAAAGTGTGTGTGTGACTCTAAGCGGATTTTTCTCGCCTTTATAGGAAGGAAAAACATCCACTATTTCAAAAGCAAACGAAATCCTCAGTATAAATTCGAAGCATTCTAAAACTACGGAATTCTCAAAAACACTGAAAACCCAAAGACTAGACTGTACCCCCGACAAACCCTTCCACATCCAGTCTGCCTCTTACCCCATCAAGGAGCCGGGATTCTCACCTGATCTTGGAAGTAACGGTGGATCAAATACCATATGGAACACCGAGCGGAGCCACACCGCACGGCCTTGCACCCGGAGCCTGGGCCGCGAATCCACACGAGCGCCGCAGATTCCGCCATTTCCCCAACACCAGAAGCCGGAGACGCGCCCAAACACTCGGCGCCACAACTAGTCCGGCGCGTCTTCATGACGTTCCCTCGTCTTCCAGAGCCCCACCCCTGACGTCTTCCGCTAGTTCCCGTCGTTCCCCTGGGGCCAATCACGTGACTCGGCCGCCTTGCCGCCTTGACTGGGGGAGGGGAACAGGAAGGGCCTGGCGGAGGCAGATAAGACTGCAGAACTCGAGGGCGAGGCGTTGCTAGGAGAAGTTGCTAGGGCGGGGCTCGAGGGACTCGCTATAAAAGGCTGGCCTGAGTTGGGTTTCGACTGTGCTGGCTGTAAGCGATAAGACTGTAACTAAGCACCGCCCTGTGCCGCAGTCTTTGGCCGTTTTCCTTACATCTGTGTAGTTATTTTTGGGTCTTGAGAATTGTGGCCTGAGAAAGCACTTCTCCCTGGGGGTGTGAAGGGAGAAGCTGCAGCCCCTGAGGTAATTTTGGAAGAGCTGCTTCCTCTGCTCTTTTGGGGAGCTTCTCTTCATGGGTTTCCAGAAGCCCCGCGACCTCGGGAAGGTCTTCAAACAACGCCCCTACCCCACCCCCCACCCTCCGGTTGTCGCCCCCAATCCCCAGGTTTACCAAGCATGCTCTTCCTTTCCAGAAGCAGCTAACTTCCCAGTTTCTGCCAGCTACCCTGTTTATTCTTATTTCTGTTTGCCTCTGCGTAATTTCCGCTTGAGCTCTGTTTTCAAAATATTTCACAGCAAGTGGGCCGTTGTGAAACGCAGTGGCTAGAGTGACTTTTATAGTAATGCTCCTTCAAAAAATCCTACCCTAACTTTTATTCTGCACCATGGAAATGCGTACAGATCCTCATAATACAACTTTTAGGTTCAAGGAATCTGAAGGAGTCCTTTAATATTTAATAGGCTGAGATTATGGTATTTCTAAAACTGTGAACAATTTAAAAGCCATTTGTGTTAAGATATTTGGAGTGCTGGTGTGGCACTGTAACAAGCACTTGACTGCTAATTGCAAGGTCTGCGGTTCAAACTCACAAGCCTCTCTCCTTGAAAACCTTCTGCAGGGTCTCCATGAGTTGGAACCAACTGAAGGACGTTGAACAAGTGTAAAGAAAGGGTATAAGGAGATATCTGCCCTCTAAACACAAATGTATTGGCCCACACAATTGCATTCTTTGTTGTTAAAATGACTGGCAATTGGAAGTCATTGCTGGAACACAACAAAAAAAATCAAACAAGTTTTCCTGCAGGAGGAAAGCTAAACTAGAAGTTCAAGGCCTGTGAAGTTACAGATGCTGTTGGTTTTGTTTTGCAAACACAGGAAAGAGAAATAGGAGAGAGGCCCTCAATAGGGATTCTAAAGACGGAGAAAAGGTTCAGAGAAAATAAAGACTATGTTGTTCCTGGAAAGCAGTGTTTTCCAAAGGGAGTGTCTTGGCCAGAGTGTCTCAGCAGGTATGTAGTGTGTAGTCAGAGATCCAGAAAGCTCTAGTAGCTATATTAAACTCCTAGCTCTCCATCCTCAGACTTCCTGGACGCTTAAACTGAGGACACGTGAGCCCTAAGCGTCTTCTGTTTGCTTATTGCGGTTTGTTCTTTCTGGGGTTTAAAAAGTAGTGGGGTGGGAGGAAGAGGGCGGTGGAGAGTATTTCAAGGGCCTGAGATCTTCCCCTACAAAGTTAACTAAGGATCAGTTTAAGATTGCATAGTGTTTGTGCTTAAGGCCAATGCTTTGTATCCTGCAACGACTAATTATTCTTTTATAAAAAGAGAAGCCGACATTGGTGTTACTATCATAGCTTCTTCTTGTGTGTGTCCAGTTGGGTCTGATTCATGTCCACCCTGTGTAGGGCTTCCAATGCTGTAAATCTTTGTGGGAGCAGAAAGCCCCATCTTCCTCCCATATAGCAACTGGTAGGCTTGAACTACCAGCCCTGGGATTAGCAGTCCAGTATTTATCCTATGGAGTCCTGGTGTGGTGCTGTGGGTTAATGCGCTGGACTGCAAAGTTGGTTTGAATCACAAGGTTGGTGGCTCAAGTTCATAAGCCGCTCTTCAGAAACCCTATACAGGTTCGCTATGGGTTGGAACCGACTCGACTGCACTTAACAAGAACAACAACTTGTCCTATAGAGCTACCACCATCCCCCAATATTATACTTGTTGTTGTTATTAGGTGCCATCTGGTCGATACCAACTCATAGCGACCTTGTGCACAGCAGAATGAAAACACTGCCCGACCCTTACTACTGTTGCCACTCTTGAGTCCATTGATGCTGCCACTTGGCCAATCCATCTCGTTGGGGGTCTTCCTCTCCTTCTTTGACCCTCCACCTTACCAAACATGATATCCTTCTCCAGTGACTGGTCCTTCCTGACAATATGTCCAAAGTATGAGAGATGAAGTTTGGTCATCTTGACCTCCAAGGAGCACTCTGGCAGCACTTATTCCGAAACAGATCTATTGGTTCTTTTGGCAGTCCATGGCACTTTTAGTATTGTCCTCCAACACCATAATTCAAAGGCATCAATTCTTCTACGGTCTTCCTTATTCACTGTCCAGCTTTCACATGCATATGAGGTTATTGAAAATACCATGGCTTGGTTCAGGCGCACCGAAGTCCTCAAACTCTGACATCTTTGCTCTTCAACACTTTACAAAGGTCTTGTGCATCGGATATGCCTAAGGCAATATGTCATTTGATTTCTTGACTGCTGCTTCCATGATTGTTGATGGTTGATCCAAGAAGAATGAAGTCCTTGACCACTTCAATCTTTTCTCTGTTGATAAGAATGTTGTTTATTGGTCCAGTGGTGAGGATTTTTGTTTTCTTTACATTGAGGTGTAATCCATACCAAAGACTGTGCTCTTTGATCTTCATCAGTAAATGTTTTAAGTCCTCTTCATTTTCAGCAAGCTAGGTTGTATTATCTGCATAGCTCAAGTTGTTAATGAGTCTTCCTCCAATCCTGATGCAACGTTTTTCTTCATATAACTCACCTTCTTGGATTATTTGCTTAGCATACAGGTTGAATTAGTCCTCTCCAAACCTGGAACTGTTCATTTTTTATTCCTTTGTGGCACTGAAATTCCTATACTTATATTTTCTCTCTGGTGGTGGTGGTGGTTATATGGCTTGGAGTCAGTTCCAAATCATAGTGACCCTGGATAGCCAAGTTGCCAAGGCTGTAAATCTTTATGGAATCAGAAAATCTCACCTTTTTCCTGTGGATCATCCAGTAGACTCAAACTTCTGACCTCATGGTTTGCAGCTCACTTTGTAATTTAATCTCTAGTACTAAATAAAAAAAAAATTCATTTAAAATATGAAACGACTATTGTTATTAACGTTTTAAAGATGCACATTTCCCTGAGCAATATATAATCCGTGTTTAAAATTTCACAATGAGCATCTAGCAACATGACATACACAGAGCAGATGTTAAAATTAATTGAATATTTGGTGAGTTATCAAGATAGTAAATCAAATTATTTTTAATTTGTACCTAAAAAACATATTTTGCACTAATACAATACTTTCCATCCTGAGGACTCAGAATTCAACTTGGATTAATGAGTTTCAAATTTGCTTAAATAATGAGAAAATTGAGGCACCTATAAGAGTTAGGGCTATGGTTTAAAACTGTCAACAAATAAGAATACATACTCTGTTAAAATAAAAGTAGAGATTTATTGAAGGTTCAAAACATGGAAACATGAATGTGGGCTATTTGGATTGGTTAGTTTAAATATATGACTGAGGAGTGTTGACAGGGTGATCCTATAGTAATTATCTTAAAACATTTCATGTCAAGACCCTTCTTTAGGAATATTCTTTTCATATCTTTAGTTTAACCACAGAGAAAAAAATGGTTCCTTTGTTATGTACTTAAGTCTGTCTGAAGGACTCCTAGTGTGGCACTGTAGGACAAGTTGGTTTGAACCACAAGGTTAGCAGTTCAAACTCACCAGCTGCTCCTCAGAAACCCTGTACAGGGTCACTATGGGTTGAAACTGACTCAAAGGCACTTAACAACAAGAACAAAGGTTGGACAGTTGCAAGAGAAAAGAGCAACAGCTAAGAGCATCAGGGTTCAGTCCTATCATTCTGATAGGAGTCAAGCACCTCAGTTTTAGAATTATCACACATTCCCTCTTTTTGATCAGGGATTTCAGTAATATCCTTTGAGCACTATTATATGAATGTTTTCTTCTGCAGGGGCCATCAATGATGACATACGATTCCTCAGATGACTACTTACTCAGGTAAATCTTGTTGTTTTTTTGTTTGTTTGTTTGTTTTTTAATGTTTTATTGTGAATTGTGTGATAGTTTACATGGGAAAACATTAGTTTTACATTCATCCTATGTATATTGTTTCATTGCCATGGTTACAATCCCCTCCATGCGTCATCAACGTAGGTAAGTCTTTTAGACTCCTGACAACACTATTTAGTAGTTGGACAACATCTGACCTCTTTTACCCTGCTTTGGCTTAGCATTCAGCTTTGGTACCTGTGATCAGCAAAGATAGGAAGGGGCACTGTCTTTGTGGAGTGAGGCCACAATAGAGGGACAGCTTGACTGTGGAAAAATCTGCCTCAGGGTATGAGTTCAAGCCCATTTGGGAATTGAGTCTCATCTATGTACAAATTTCTGGTCATAGACATTAAATTGGCCTTTTACATCATAACATTGGTTATAATTTCATGCAACATTTGGTTGTTGTTGTTGTTATGTGCCATGGAGTCAGTTCTGACTCATAGCGACCCTGTACAGGGTTTCTGAGGCTATAAATCTTTACAGGAGCAGAAAGCCTCATCATTTGGTTAGTACAATAATTACTGCCATAACAATTAACATCATTAATCCAGTTAGCAATACAGATCTAAACCAGGATACAATACCATTAGGCAATCAGCTGAAATTTTCAAAACAAGAGGATTCAGATTCTAAGGCTTTTATTTGTAACCAGATAGCTTTTGACAATTTTTAAAAAATATCTTGTTCAACTTTGTGTGTATTGTTAATTCAAGTGCAGTATGGTCTTTGCTCTAACACAAATACCTCCTTGTTGGGCTAAAAGAAACTACCACTATTCTGTTGTCTAAAACAATTTTTACAAGGGAGTTTAAGGATTCTCGCTGGGTTGCCATTCCATTAACAATTTCATTCATGATTTTTTCCACGGAGACACACAAATTTTGGAGTATCCACTTTAATTTGGCTACTCCATAAAAAGAAAAGACGAATCTTAAGAATCCATATCCCATCCTAGGTCTGAGTTGGATGGAGTTGTAATACCCATAGTTGTCAGTGTAGATCTCTTGGTCTGAGTCAAGATTTTTATACTGCTAGCCCAATGAGTACTTGCATTAAAGGAGTATTTTTCCATTGGGATTCCTAAGTGACCAAGAGTGTACTGACTTGTAGTGTTCCATGTATCCAGTCAGGGCAATGCCCAAGTGTGAGTTCATTGCCTGGGTTTGGTATACCAATATAGGGGGAATTTTTACCCTCCACATAAATACATACCCTTGAGGAGTACAAACCTTTTCTGTTGTAGGATAAAATGGTTTGATTAACCTGTTCAAGTCAATTATTTCTTAAGGAGTTGTTAATAAATGGGTAAGTACCCTAATTCTAGAATTATGGGTTTCTACTTTAGAGTACAAAGTTTTTTTTTTATCTTTTTGGACACAGGCAAGCTAGATTATTATTTATTTTAGCTGAGAGGAGCCTCATTTGAAATCCAGGGAACTGGGGATATGAGACGAACAACTTGTATGGGCAATCTGCAAGGGGGTTCCAAGCAGCATTAGAGCAATTCGTTAATTGTTGTTGTTGTTAAGTGCTATTGAGTCAGTTCCAAGCAACCCTGTATAGGATTTCTAGGAGCAGCTTATGAGCTTAACTGCCGACCTTGTGGTTCAAGATGACCTTGTGGTCCAGTTTTTTATTCCAAAGTGCCAAACTACGACTCCAGTTCTGATAATAGTTAAATTAAAACGGATTGAGCCAGTAATCCAGGGGAATGCCATAATCTATCACTTACAGTTGGTCTAGAGATAATATTAAAATTAACAATTGCAGACACACAGCTATAATTCAGCACAAGAGAAACTAGGGGCTCTGTGTTTTCATGCATCATTTATGGGGAAGGATGGCAGATCCAACAGTGGGTTAAATTAGCAGCCCTTGCAATTGATTGGGTTAATCTAACTAAAACATTTTCTTTCTAAATCTTGGCAGAAGCAAAGATGGGGGGTGGGGGAAGGTTAAGAGTATTGAAAATTATCATATTGATTAATTCAACAGTTAACACATATCTAAAAGGACAGATTAAGGCTATTTCAAAAGCAGTAAGTATTACACTTCAAAAACTGGCATTGATAAACAAAAGTCATCAGTTACTTGTATGGAAGAAAAAACTTGCAGAGATTAAACCACAATACTGTAATAAAGTGATGGTAAAAAAAAAAAAAAATGTGGTGGCATCTGACCTTATCTGCCTCACAGTGTGGAAGAAGAAAGAGCATCACTATTAACATCAACCCAACATTGATTCCCATGAGGTAGAAGTCAGACATGCCTCCAGCTTCCAACCTTCCTTACCAATTCTGATACCCACCATCCCTCCCACTGCACTTTCTACTTCTCTGCTTGGTTTGATAATTCATTGCAATAGTCACACAGAATTCACAGACAATACTCAGGATTATGAGGTTTATTAGGGGAGTTACAGGTTACAGTTCAGGATTAGAAATGTTCAGAATACAGTTCTATGGTCAGGACAGCCTCTTCTCAGTCATGCCAACAGGCAGGCCTCTCTCTGGCCTCTACCTTTCTCATGTAGTACTGCTGATAAATGCCCAAAGGGCATGCCATTCTACTCAGTTCAAAGGTGCTCAGTTTTAGCTCAGGATCAGCAAACCTAGCTCCTCCAATTAAGTGCTGGAGGCACCCCACTCCACAAGTAAACCTCTTGCCCAAAGGCATTCAGCTGTACTTGCTCAGTGAGTTGGGAAGCCCACAGCTTTGACATGTGATTTGGCTCTTGGTTCAGTTATTAAAATACAAAGACAGAAAATATAATATCAGAAATATCCCAAAATAAATTAATGAATAGAATGGAAAGATAATGGCATTTCCCCATGAACTTGTTGAAGTCATCTTGTATAAGACAAGGACCTGGTTCTTTCAGTTACTATTTCATAATTGTGCTTTCCAAAGGGAGCATCGCAAATTTAAGAGGGCTAAGGGAAGAATTTTGGAGTCTTGGTGTGGCGCTGTGTGTTAATGCGCTGGACTGTAAAGTCACTTTGAACCACAAGATCAGTGATTCAAGCTCACCAGCTGCTCCTCAGAAACCCTATACAGAGTCGCTGTAGGTTAGAACTAACTCAACTGCACTTAACACCAAGGCAAGAATTTTAGTCAGGGAAGGGTCTATGACTTACAAAGTTTGGCTGTTTGGGTTTTAATTATATCATTAGCTCTTTCCATCTATCCAGAAAATTGTGGATTATATGAGCAGTTCAGTCTTTGACAAATTAGAATTTTTTTAATGTATCTTTTGAATCACTTGGCCAGTAAAATGACTACTTAGGTCACTGCAGAGAGTTCTGTTGTTTGTTGCTGTCGCTAAGTGCCATTGCATCGGTTCCAACTGTGTGTAGGGTTTCCTAAGAACAGCTGGTAGGTTTGAACTGCCAACCTTGTGGATTACAGTCCAGTGCTGGTCCTACAGTGCCACATCAGAAGTCTGCAGAGGTTTAGACATCCCCAAATTGACATGATATTCTTTAATAATTTCTTGGCCACCAAAGTAGCAGTAACATTTTTATCTGGAAAAGATTCTACTCAATGTGAGAGTAAACTCATCATTACTGATATATTACTTGTATCCATTTGATAGTGGGAGCTGAGTAAAGTGTAAGTGCCATTCAAAAATAGCTCCAGCAGGCAAGGGGTATTTTCCTGAAGGCATTTGAAGGTACTTCACAGGGTTATAATGGGAACAAAGGCAGTAATGGCTGGTGATATGCTCAGTAACTTCAAAAAATTTACCCCACCAGTATTTCTTCAAAGTTTCAAGTATTTTACGTGTTTCACTTGTAAATTCATCTGCAAAGCCCTGGACATAGAGACATGTAGAGATTTGGAAAGGACAAGTTTATTATTAGGTTTTTTCCATAATCTAGATATGGTGCTGTAGGATGATGCACTAGACTGCAAGGTTGATTTGAACCACAAGCTGGTGGTTCAAATTCACCAGCCGCTCCTCGGAAACCCTATACAGGGTCGTTATGAGTCAAAACCGACTCAATGGCACTTAACAACAACAACATCCGTAATCTAAGACTCCTGGTGTGGTGCTGTATGATAAACACTGGACTTTGAACCACATAGTTGGTGGTTCCAATCCACCAGCTGCTCCTTGGAAACCCTGTAACAAAGTTGCTATGGACCAGAATCAACTTTATGGCACTTAACAACAAACAGTAATCCATAATCTGCTGTTGCACTGTAGAATAAGCACTGTACTGCTAACCTAAAGATAGACATTTTAGACCCACCAGGTAATCCTTGAAAACTCTATATGAGGTCACTATGAGTCTGAAGTGACTCACCGACACTTAACAACAACCCATGACCTAATAGTAGTATTAAAAGACCCACCTGACTTTTTTTCTAATCTTCCATTGCTGCAATGGGAACAATCTGTTGTTTTTTCATTATTATATATATTTTTTAAGTTTTTATTGTAGATTGAGTGAAAGTTTACAGGGAAGTTTTACATTCAACAAATCATACACCTTGTTCTGTTACAATTAATGTAATCCTCTCCATGTACCATCAGTTAACAGTATTTCTCTATTCACTTTAGCTTTAAAAAAAAAAAACCAGCCAGGCATATATAATAATTTACACCTTCAAAGGGCACGTATTGCAAGTCTGCCTCCTGGCCACCAGCTCTTAGTCCCTCTCTTCCCATGAATCTAGAGTCCTCAACCACTACCTCTCTCCATGCCCCCATCTCTGCCTCCATCTCTGGTGTCGCTGCTTCTCTGGATAAGGTGCCACATTCTGCTTGTGCTCCCTCGATGGTCCTAGGGTCCTCTGTTTCTGGACTGTAAGATTAATCACTCCCCTGGTTTTGTTACAAAACTACTACCTTTACAATTGTGACAGTCGCAATTAGTCATGATAACAATTATTCACTATTGAATCATATGAATCTTTTCCCCATCTCTTTTCACCAGACCCATCTAGATAAGATAAAAACTATTCAATGTAGACTCTTTCTCTCCCCCACCCCTGGCCCTAATCTTAAACTGAACTCCCTCTTGAAACCTTGTAAGTCAGTCACTTTGTGCCTTTATCGCCCCTTCATTTTATTTTATTTATTTATTTATTTATTTATTTATTTATTTATTTATTTATTTATTTATTCAACAATGTATTAAAAATCTGATTTCTCTGTATTCTCTTCAGCGTTTTATGTTGTCACTAATTTTTGCTTTAACCATTATGGTAAATGTGTACTTCAGTGTGTTTTTTTTTAAAATAAATGTTTTATTGTGAATTATGTGATAGTTTACATGGGAGACCATTGGTTTTACATTCATTCTATCATATATCGTTTCATTGCCATAGTTACAATCCCGCCAGTGCATCATCAACCAACCAAAGGGTATATCCTGCAAGCCTGCCCTCGCCCCTTCATTTTAGGTTGCCTATGTCTAAGTTGCCCATCCCTGTCTACCCTGTTCATCAAATGGTAGGAATTTACCCTTGTTTCCTTTATCAAAAGATAATTTTAAAAAATATATATATTTAAAATTTTTAAATCTTCCTGTAGTCGAGTTCTCATTATCAAGCCATCGAGGCTAGGTCAAATGGGTACTATTTGCAAATTTGGGTGTTCTTGTGCACCTCCTTTCACTTCATATCAGCTGGATGCTTTACTCTCAGCTTTAGCCCTCTGTGGCTTTGTCCTTGTCCATGGGCTCAGGTGTCCCCAGGTCTCACCACACTTTGGACCAACCAGCCCTTTCTCTTCTCTTCTCATCTCCAGGTCAACAGGAGTCTATGGAATATGGTTGAACTCAGCCCATTTCTTCATTACTGCCTTTCCTTCTCTTCCACTCACCAATAGACCAGTATGGTCACCAGCAAACTTACATGCCTGTCCATGTGCTCCCTGAGTTTCAGTCTTAGAGGGGGGCAATCTGTTGTTTTCTAAGATTTTCTGTAGTTACTTTTGAAGGTCTTGTCTTCCATGATGACATCCTTATCTTCCTCCTTTACATTATGATTTGAGTTATCATGATTATGCATGCAAATTCATTTAGCTATTATAGGGATATGTAAGATTTGGAGGCAGCCTGTCTAGCTTCCTTATCTGCTAAAGTGTTTTCCTTTACCCTTCTCTGTCTGAAGTATGCTTTTAGACTGGTGGCTTGTATTTTAATGACAGCAATCTGAAGGAAGCAAAAGGGCTTTAAAGAGGTATGTCACTAAGGGGTCAATTTTTATTTGGGTCCCATAGGATGTTGTGAGCAAGGTAGCTCTGTAGGATATGCACTGGACTTCAAACCACAAGGTTGGTGGTTTGAGCTGCCATAGAGTTTGACATCTAAATGCCTAAAGTCAACGCTCTGACCCCATCTTTGACCCTTATTGTCAAGTGCCACCTTGAGTACCTTACACAATCCTGATGCAATTCCATATCCCTGCTAATGTTAGACTTCTGGGAGAACAGAAAGAAATAATTTGTACTCAGGAAAGGTAAAACATCAGTTGCTCATGAAAAGGGCCTAAGAATCTCAGCTCAGACAGCTGACAAAAGACAGGCAGATGCAGGGCAGTTATCCATTACCTTCCTTCCCTTTTTCCTAGCCCTGGAACCTGGGGAGACCCTGCCCCCCCCCACTATTGTTTTTGCAACCATGATTCTTTGACAATCAAGATCACAAAAATTCAAAGTTTTAAGCATATCTGTGGAAGCAAGTTACCTTTAGTGATTTCTTTATCTGTATAGATTGCTGGTTTTGTAAAGTTCTTCAAACTCAGACAGAGACTGTTTTGATGACATGTTGGTCTGTTTTCCTACCTTTTTTTCCCTCTTTGTTTATTATACCAAATAAAGCCTCATTTTTTACTACTGAACCCACCAACTGCTCCTTGGAAACCCTATACAGGGTGGATATGAGTCAGAACTGACTCCGTGGCACTTAATAACAACAATAACAACTTTGTGGTAATTTCCCCCAGAACAAAGCCCAGCAGTCACTCTGCAGAAAGAAAGATGAGGCTCTGCTTCCACAAAGATTTAAAAGCCTTTAAAACCCTGTGCTGGGTCAGGACAGGCACAGCAACACTTAGCAACAACATCATCAGGAAACCCCCTTTGTTTCCATAGTATACAAAATTCATGAAATGACCCCAAAACCTCAAGTCAGTGTAAACTTTTGCTGGCTATCCAGAAGCCAGTTTTCAAACCCCTGTGAGTGCAATCAGTTCAGCCTGTTTAGCATAGCTAATAGGAAAGGCACTGCTTTCAAAAACTTCAGTGTAAGTGGTAACAGTGTAGCATCCCTGGTATTGAGAGCTATTGGAATTGGATCTTAAATGTGACCCATCTTCAAACAGAATTAAACCCTGGCTAAAAAGAGGAGTTTCCTTCAAATTCTTTCTAGGAGACAGAAATTGTTCAGTTAATTCTAAGCAGTCATTTGCGATAGCTATTGGGTTGGGCCAGAGTTAGAAGGGATGAAAGAATGCACAATTATGGAAGTTCAGAGTAAAGAGCTGTTTTCACTGTCCAAGGGAGGAAAGGATCCTAAAACCATAGAGTAGTGCCAGCCCTAAGGGTCAGGTGTTTTGGGCTTTTATTGAATTTTTAGGAAGAAAGCCAAAGGGGCGTTTTGGACAGGTAGAATGGGAAGCAAATTTATAACATGAGTGATGGCACTGTCAGGGCTGAGTCCTTCCAGTCTTCGCTCTGGCTTTTAAGTTGTTACTCTTAACAAAAGGACTTCGGGAATTAGGGTAGTGGTCTCATTTTTTTGATAACTGCTTCCTGCTGATTTAGGATTGTAGAGATGTCCCTACCTGTAGGTCCAAAGATGGTTTGTTAAGAGGGAGGAATTGAACAGTTGTAAAGGCTAAGGTTGTTTCAGGTTTTTGCCATTGTAAAATTTTGCTTAAGATTTGAATTCTGTCTTGGATGAAAGACAAAAGGAAACAGATGACACAGGGGCCAAAGATTAAAATTAGGATGAGGACAGCTAGAGTTGGAGTTAACCCGGAGAATCAAGACCATATGTTAGCTTTTAAGTCCTACCAATCAAAACTGCCTATATTCCTTTTTCATAAAGTTTGTCTACTCTACTAAGTATATTTTGTAAATTGGCTTGGATGTTTCCTGACTGGTTAACAAAGACACAACAGTTCTCTCCTAGCATGGCACATGTATCTCTGTAGCTGACGGTTAATAGGTCTAAAGCGCTCCTGTTTTGTAATCCTACTTTGGGAGTTCATTTGTTCTTGGAGGATATTTGTTTAATTGACTATTTCATGGATAAATTGACTTAATTCTATGGACAAGTGTTGAAGAGAAAATACAGAGTTAAGTAGGACTGCAGAGCCAGTAGATATTCCAGTTAAGATTTCTAAGGTTGTAAGAACTGTGATGTCTTCACAATACTGTCGGAGTGCTAAGAGTACAGGGGAAGGGGACTGCTGTCATTGATAAGGGTAAGATGGGGGGAAATGTACACTAAGGTACAGGTCCCAGTTCAGTTGGTGGGTAAGAATAAATAAAGCAAGTATGGTTGTCAGAACACCATCACAGGACGGTGGGAACTTAGCTCAATCATCTATAACTGCTGTGGCCCAGGCACTGTGTGGAAATGGTAAAGGTGTGTTTGTAAGTGACTGGCTGACTGTTGAATTGACCTACAGAGGGTCCAGAACGCTGGGAGGTAGTTAGGTGCAGGAGGGCTGGTTGGGCAAGGATTATCGAGTCTCCTTTCAATTGGTTTGAGTGGGTTAATGTAAATAGAAATATCATTTGTACAGTAGGTTTAAGGCAGGGGTGGGGAACCCTTTTTCTGCCAAAATTTATAACATCAGTCGTGGGTCATACAAAATTATCAGCTTAAAAATTAGCCTGTTATATTTGTTGAAACATTTAATGTGTGGTGCTGTGGGTTAATGTGCTAGACTGAAAAGTCATCTGAACTGGAAGGTCGGTGGTTCAAGCCCACCAGCTGCTCCTCAGAAACCCTATGCAAGGTCATATGGGTCGGAACCGACTCGACGACACTTAACAACAACAACAAGTGTGATGGCTGGAACTGCAGTTGCCTTGGCAGGGCCAGACTGAATGGTTTTAAGGGCCTTAAATGGCCTGCAGACCAGACCTCCATATCTCTGGTTTAAGGAGACCTGACTTAAGGAATTTACTAACAAGAAATTTGAGTCCTTGAAGGGGGTACTGTGGTTGACCAAGGAAGTGAGTGGGGTCATTGAACAAGATTGTAATTAGCTGTAAGTGTTTGACTCTTCCTGGGGTGTCTGTCCCACACTTCAGAAGGAACTTGTTCAGAAACTTCAAGGGAGGGGGCAAAGGTTTAGTTGTAGGCAGTGAAGCCTCACCAGGGAGTCCAAGGAAAGATGTTTGAGGGTGTGTAACTAATTTAGGCATGAGATCTCTTCCTAGTAGAGGGGTGGGACAGTTTGGGGATATTATAAAGAATGGCTAAAGTCTCAATCTTCTAACATGCAGATTTTAAGCTTGTCACAGTTAACAGGTTTAGTAGTAGCTCTTTTCATGCCTTCATTGAGGCAAATGAGCATATGTCAGGGTCATCGGTCAGGGGAGTCCTGCTGATAGTCCCTACTGGAGTCCTGATCAGGGACAACTGTGGAGCCAGATGATATCTACCAGGTCTCAGCAATTTAAGTTAACCCCATACTCTCTAGCATACTCTCTAGCTTTTGACCATATGAGCTCTTGCCTCTAGATCAGTACAGGTAGAGAAAATGAGTCTATACCTCTCTATACTGAGTCATAGGAGAGGGTGGTGGTTGTGTTCTGTGGAGTCAATTCCAACTCATAGTGACCATGCATAGGGTTTCTGAGTCTGTAAATCTTTATGGGAGCAGAAAACTTTATCTTTCACCAGCAGAACAGCTGGTAGTTTTGAACTGCTGACCTTAAGATTAGCAGCCTGACTCTTAACCACTATGCTACCAGAGCTCCTTAGAGGAGAGGGTAAGGTATTCAAACTCTTTAATGAACTTAGTAGAGTCAGCTGAAAAGGTACCCAATTTAGTATCAATTTGAGATCTGGCATAGAAAAAGGGATATGAACTTGAATAACACCCTCAGTGCCTGCAACTTTCCAGTTCTGCCTTTCTGAAACTGGTTGACGGGCTAGAAGTCCCCTGAAAAGGTCTGCCAGAAAGAGTATGGGTAAGGGAGGAGTAGTCTGTGAGCAAGACGATGGAGGAAGGGATAGAAAGGGGTTAAGAGGCTGGGCAAAGAAGTGGAGGAAGGTCTTGAGAGAGGGAGGTCTTTGGGAGCTATGCCCCACATCACCCACACACACACCTGTTTTTCATGATTGAACAGCTTAAAGGGTTTTAATCGAGACATGTAAGCCCAGTGCTTGGGCCTCCCCACAGAGGGTTTTAAGCTTGTTGAAGGCAACCTCACATTCAGAGGTCCATAATAATTGTGTATTCGCTTCTCCCTTAAGGGACTCTTATAAAGGTTTTGCAATAAGAACTGAAGTTAGGGATTCAAACTTTGAATTAGGATCCTACAGAACCCTGTCATTCTCAGAAACTCTCTCAACTGTCTCTTAGTTGAGGTGACCTTCAGTGTAGTTGTTGTTGTTGTTGGTACCATCTCATAATGACCTTATGCACACCAGAACGAAACACTGCTCAACCTCACTACTGTTGCCTGGGCCAACCTCACTACTGTTGCCATGCTTGAATCCATCAATGCTGCCACTTGGCCAATCCATCTCATTGGGGTCTTCCTGTTTTTCTCTAACGCTCCACCTTACCAAATATGATATCCTTCTCCAGTGATTGGTTCCTCCTGACAATATGTCTGAAGTGTGAGAGACAAAGTTTGGCTATCTTGTCTGCACTTCTTCCAAAACAGATCTATTGGTTCTTTTGGCTGCCCATGCATGGCACTTTCAATATTCTCCTCCAACACCATAACTCAAACGCATCAATTCTATGGTCTTCCTTATTCACTGTCCAGCTTTCGCATGCATATGAGGTTATTTAAAATACCATGGCTTGGGTCAGGCGCACCTTAGTCCTCAAGCTGACATCTTTGCTCTTCAACACTTTCAAAAGGTCTTGTGCAGTAGATTCGCTTAATGCATTAAGTAGTTTGATTTCTTGACTGCTGCTTCCGTGAGTGTTGATAGTTGATCCAAGAAGAATGAAGTCCTTGACAACTTCAATCTTTTTTCCATTGATAAGAATGTTGTTTATTGGTCCAGTGGTGAGGATTTTTGTTTTCTTGACATTGAGATGTAATCCATACTGAAGGCTGTGCTCTTTGATCTTCACCAGTAAATATTTCAAGTCCTCTTCACTTTCAGCAAGCAAAGTTCTATCATCTGCATATCGCAGGTTGTTAACGAGTCTTCCTCCAATCCTGATACCACGGTTTTTTTCCCATAGAACCCAGCTTCTCCGATTATTTACTCAGCATATAGGTTGAGTAAGTATGGTGAAAGAATACAACCCTGTCACACACCTTTGTTAATTTTAAACCATCCAGTGTTCCCATGTTCTGTTCGAACAACTGCCTCTTGGTCCAGGTACAGATTTCTCATGAGCACAGTTAAGTGTTCAGGAATACTCATACTTCGCAATGTTGTCCATAGCTTGTCATGATCCACACAATCAAAAGCCTTTGCATAGTAAGTAAAACACAGGTACATATCTTTCTGATAGTCTCTGCTTTCAACCAAGATCCATCAGACATCAGCAATGATATCCCTTATTCCACGGTCTCTTCTGAGTCCAGCTTGAACCTCTGGAAGTTCTTTGTCAATATATGATTGTAGCCATTTCTGTATTCCCTTTAGTAAAACTTTACT
>NW_006408679.1:3235140-3240282 GCF_000296735.1 Chrysochloris asiatica | reverse complement strand
ATGAAGAAAGCAAAAAGCCATTGAGAAGACAATAAAGAAGGAAAAGATCAAAATGGATGTCAGAAGAGACTCTGAAATTTGCTCTCCAGCATAGAGATGCTAAAGCAAATGGAAGAAATGAGGAGGTACAAGAGCTGAACAAAAAATTTCAGGCTGTTTAGATGTTTCAAATTTAAAAACTTTCCCTTCAGTTTCACAGCAGCAGCCTCTATTCTAGCCTTTTCTGCACTTGGAGTTTGTTATAGAGCCTTAAAGCTCTATAGGGGATCTCTTCCCATTTTCTCTCTGTTTTGCAAAAGAAATCTAACTGTGAAATGGTATTAAAAAACAGGGACCCGTTATTGGACCATTGTTCGTGGTCCCCAAGGATGTCCTGGAGCCAGACAGTATTGCAAAAGAAAATGAATTTCCTTAGCTTAATTTTCTCTACTGGGAGGTCTCCCCAACAGAGGTCTCCACAGCATGTTATCAAACAGCCTAGAGGGGAGTCTTGATATGCTTGAGGTTTGGCCTTTGGTGGACCAGCCTTTCCACAAGTGGTGGTCAACAATTAAAGGACCATGAGTGGATGGATATAAGCCTTGTGGACTTCCATAACGATATTCCTCCACTCGCCTATGCCCCAGAAAACAAGTTGGACAACTCCCAAAATGTTTTGGTTTAGGAGGACCAGGGAAGAAAATAGGTAGTCTCACCTCCCTTTAGCAAAGGTTAGTCTGGCCCAGAGGTGGATCAAATGAGTCAAAATAGTCCTTATCATCCTGGCACTTCTGAGTATGGAAAACAAGTACCCCCATAAACCAGTAGGGGGAGTATTCGTTTTTGAACTGTGCCAGCGGTAGGGGGGGAAAGGGGTCTGACGACCAGAGAAGGCCCAATCTACAGTGTCCACCTGATTTAAGAGGACAAGTTGACAGTCCAAGAGTTAACTACCATCCTACAATGGGCCCAAGAGGATCTGCACACAGCAGCCTCAGCCTTAGGAGAGATAAGAAAGACAGAAGAGAAGACTTTCAGTGGGTCTTGAGGAGGAGAGGAAAGAGGAGCATACATAGGCAAAACGTAGATCAGGGTTTCAGGCAAGTTCAAAGAAAGCTTGAAAATAGGAAATCTCTGACCATTCTAAGGTGTCAGCAATAATGTGAAACTGGAAGATAGTATTGGATTAAGAGATCCATTCTCCAGCCACACTTCTTGGTCGCCCAATTTATATTGGGGCCAGGCCTTATTGCAGTAAAAGATAAAATATTTAGATTTGAGGTCAGTGTCAGTCCCAGTGTCTTCAGATTCTTAAGGAGATATCCCAAGGGGGAATCTTTAGATGGGTTGAAATATAAAGGGCACCTCAGGGACAAGAACATGCTGAGGAAACAAAAAGGTTCAGCTGGAGCATCCCCCTCTGAACAACCTGAAGAGATCTGACAGAGTGTTGGGCATCCCCAAGTCTGATACCACACCAAGACCTAGAGATTTTATGCCAGAGCCGGGCATCCTCAGCTGCATATAGACCCAATGTTTTACCAACTGAGGGAGAAAAGTCTGTCACTTCTGACCTAGAGAATGTTTTGTGTTTTTTGTTTTTTTTTAAGTTTTTATTGAGAATAGCTTTACATTCATCCTATCAAATTTCGTTTCATTGCAATGATTACAGTCCCTTCCATGCATCATCAAACATCCAAAGAGTACACCCTACAAGTCTGCCTCCCAGCCACCAGCACACAGATCCTCTCCCTCCTTGAGTCTAGAGTGCCCAGCCACTCCATCTCTCCATGTCATCATCTCTGCCTCCATCTGTGACGTCACTGCTTCTCTGGGTAGGGTCCCACACTCTTCTCTTCTCCCTTGATGGTCCCAGGGACCTTCTCTCCTGGACTGCAAAGTCAGCCACTCCCCTCCTTTTGCTACAAAATGTCTACCTTTACATTTTCAACCCTCACAGTCAGTTCTGATAGCAGTTAGTCACTACTGTACCACAAGAGGCTTATCCCCATCTCCTTTCATCAGCCCTGTCCAGGCAGATTGGAAACCACTCAGTGGAGATTCTGACTTCCCCCACACCCTCTGGAACTAGGCTCCCTATTGAAAGCTTGTAAGCTAGTCACTTCTTGCCTTTGTAGCCCCCCTCCCTTTTTTGGTAGCTAATGTCTGTGTTGGAGGAGAATATTGAAAGTGCCATGGGCTGCCAAAAGAACCAGTAGATCCATTTTGGAAGAAGTACAGCCAGAGTGCTCCTTGGAGGCCAAGATGGCCAAACTTCATCTCTCATACTTCAGACACATTGTCAGGAGGGAGCAGTCGCTGGAGAAGAATATCATGTTTGGTAAGGTGGAGGGTCAGAGAAAAAGAGAAAGACCCCCAATGAGATGGACTAGCCAAGTTGCAGCATTGATGGACTCAAGCGTGGCAACAGTAGTGAGGTTGGCCCAGGATCAGGCAGTTCTGCTTTGCATAAGGTTGCCATGGGTCGGTACCAACTTGATGGCACCTAACAACAACAACAACAACAATGTCTAAGTTGCCCATCTCTGTCAACCCTGTGTACCGAGGGGGTGGGAATGATCCTCGCTGTAAAGATTTGTTCCCTTTTTTTGAGCTACTACATCCATAAGTATAGGTCAAGTTCATCAAATTGTAGTGGATTAACTTCTCTTTTTTTCCTCTTCTCTCTTTTTCTAGTCGAGTTCTGAAGCCAGGTCAAGTGGGTACTATATGAAAGTATGGGTGTTCTTGTGCATCTCCCTTCACTTCATATCAGCTGAATGTTTCACACTCCGCTCTAGTCCTCTGTGGTCATGTTACTGTCTGTGGACCAGTTCTTGCCATACTGTTGGCCAACCAGGTCTCAACCCGGATTCACAGGAGTTTATTGAATGTGGTCAGACTTAGCTCACAACTTCATTGCTGTTCTTCCCCCACTCCCCACTAGAGAATGTTTTGCATTTCAAGATGGGATATGACTTATCAACTGAAATCTTGAACTAGACAGCTGAAGGAATGGTGCCAGGGATTGGAGACAGTAAGAGGCGAGAAAGTCAAAGCAATTAGCCTCACAAGACAAAATCAGAGAGTTAGCTTGGTACCATCTTCTGCTACCTACTGCTCTTCTGGTCGCAAGTCTCAAAAAGCTGAGAGACAGAAGGAAGTGGGGAGGGAAGGGGAAGGGAAGAAATTCGGTCTTCTGAGGACAGGATGAGGGGTTAGTCTGAGACTATCTTGTGCTGTAAAATGCTTCCCTGGTTGCAAGCCCCAGAAGCAAGAGAAGAAGGAGGGAGATCCCGGTAAGGACCACCAAAATGTTAGGATGAGCTGGAGTTGTGAGGTGTGAAAGAATTCACTAGTATGGCGATTCAAAGTAGACAGCTGTATTCACTTTCCAAGGGAGGGAAGGGCCCTAACACTAGAGAGTAATGCCTGCCCTGAGGGTTGGGTTTTTCAGGCTCTTATTGAGCTTTTAGGAAGAAAGGCAAAGGGGTGGTTGGGACAAGTGGGATGGGAGACAAATTTACACCATAAGTGATGGCACCCTCTGAGCTAGTATTTCAGGAAATTGAAGGTGATTTAAGATATTTTTCATCTGGGTGAGCATCACAGCATATTGTTGTTGTTGTTAAGTACCCTGGAGTCAGTTCCAATTCATAGCAACCCTGTATAGGGTTTCTGAGGCTGTAAATCTTTACAGGAGCAGAAAGCCTCATATTTCTCCCATGGCACAGCTGGTAGTTTTGAACTGCCGACCTCGAGGTTCACAGCCCGATTTGTAACCACTACGCTACCAGAGCTCCTTCACAGCATGTTGGGATTAAAGATATTGTCTGTTGCTTGGCCTCCATGAGATCATTTATGCCCATTGGGCAGAGTGTAGGGAATCACTCATGAGTGGGGCCGGCTGTTCTCCATTCCTGAAAAACAAGCTCAGTAAAACAGGCTGGGGGTTTACAACAGTTTAAACACTGAAGCTGAGTCCTTTCGAGAGTTAATCTCTAAAACCAAGGCACTTCGCATAATAAAATGTTTGACATGAGATCTGAATCAAAACTCCATTCGGTTACAAGATTCTCCTCCTCCTCCATTCCTGAGAATCTAACCTGGACTTCTTCTCCTTCATATGCATATGGCCTTGGACCTCTGGGGCCAGAAGACTTCCTGTTTTAAACCATCTTGGGTCTTACCCCACGCCACTCTTGAGTAAATAAAGATGTTGTTGTTATTAAGTGCTGCGAGTTGGTGGTTTTTGAGGAGAGGGTGGTGGGTTTTGAACTACCAGTTTTGTTGTAACAATCCAGTGTTTGTACTACAGCATCACACTAGCAAGGTGTGGAGATGGAGGTCAGGAATTTGGTTTAGTAGGTCTTAGTGAATGTGATTGTAAGAGAACAATTTTATTGAAGATGTTCCAGGCAGAGGGGAGTTACCGCCGATATAATAAACCATGTGACCATGTATTTCCCTTCCTCATCCTTATTATAAAAAAACACATCTCTCCCTCCATGCTGAGGGGCACTTGGTAGCTTCCTTTCTGTCCTGTATTTCCCAAATTGTATTACCTTCAATCAGTCTCTTTGCTTTTACGTTAATAGAGTGGGTATTCTTACTCCATGACACTGTGGGGGTGATTATTGTCATCTGGAGCGGGTACAAGGGTGGCTTGGTTTAAACAAGCTACTGTATATAGCTGAATTCTAGAAGTATCCGGGAGGAGGACCTTATAAGAAGTCAGCCTGTTAGCTGACAAATTCTATGTTAACATGGAGTTTAAAATGGTGGATGGTGCATGAGGACCATAGCATCCAGGAAGTTTCCTAAAACCGTATCTGCCATTGTTTTCGTTAGTCTGACTGCGTCAGCCACTGCTCTGAGACAAGGAGGGTAGCCCCTGGTGACTGAATCCAGTTAGAGGCTAGGGTAGCAAACTTTTTTTTTTTTTTTTTTTCTGTCCTTCATGTTTACATGTAAGGACTCCTAAGGCATTCCCAGACACCTCATGAACAAAAAGTGATAAACCCAAATAGTAATTAGGGCATCCTAAAGCATCGAACTAAAGCTTGAACCGCCAACTGTGCAGTTCAAATGGCTTAGCAGTCTCGCACAATAAACCAAAGCGACACACCAGGACTCTCTCTCTCTCTCTCTCTCTCTCTCTCT
>NW_006408679.1:3166816-3231556 GCF_000296735.1 Chrysochloris asiatica | reverse complement strand
TATCATGCTTGGTAAGATGGAGGGTCGGAGAAAAAGAGGAAGATCCCCAACAAGATGGATTGGCCAGGTGGCAGCATTGATGGACTCAAGTGTGGTAACAGTAGTGAGGTTGACCCAGGATTGGACATTGTTTCGTTCTGCTGTGCATGGGGTCGCTATGAGTCGGTTCCAACTCGATGGCACCTGACAAAAAAGCTGGGGTGGAGTCCTGGTATGGCACTGTAGGATAAACACTGGACTGCTAACCAAAATACCAGAAGTTCAGATCCACCAGTTATTCCTTGGAAACACTATACAGAGTCACTGACTCAACTGCTCTTAACAACAGCAATGAAGCTGGGGTATTAGTTAATAACAGAGCCACACCAGGACTCCTCAAAAATGTCAGTAGGGTCTTTTCGCCATACTCTGAAAACAGAAAGGGTCACGTTCTGAAGTCCTTAGGTGTTGATGGACTGGTGGGGCCAATAAAGAAAAATTTGATATTTAACTTCTGTAATATCCACAACGTTCCCAAAATCCCCTTAGCTATTTTTTTTTTTTAATTTTGTAATGGGGACAGGGTAAGCTAGGATAGTTTATTTTGAGGTCAACCATGATCCCCTTTGTTGTTATGTCCTAAATATTTAGCTGATGTCTGGGCCTGGTGTAATTTCTATTTAGAGGCTTTGTGGCACCAGGAGCCAAATTTTCTAGCAAAAGAAACAAGCTTGTTGGGATTTAGAGCAGATGAGTAAATCATCAACATACCCTAATAAAGCAGATCCATGCACAAATCGTAAAGGTTGTAGGTCTGAGGTAAAATCTGAGAAAAATAATTGGAGAACTCAGTGAAGTTTGAGGTACACAGTCCAAGTGCAATGCTAGTCACCCCCAAGTAAAAGCAAATAAATATTGACTATTAGGATGTACGGGAATATTGAAAAATGCACTCAAGGATCAACTCAACGATCAACTACTGTAAATTGAAAAGCCTTCGGGGGTATATTAGAAAAGAGTAATTGTGAATTAGGAACCACAGGAAATGTAGAAACCACAATGTGGTTAATGGCACATAGATCCTACACAAACCTCCATCTAAGATTATTTGGTTTCTTAACTTGGAGTGTTACAGAAGTAGGAAATAATTTTAAATCCTAAATTATTGGAGTAAGTCCTTCTTTTGCCTCACATTTTACAGAGTACTGAGGAATGTTAGGTAAAGATTTGAAGTATCAATTTAAATTCTGGTGAAGTCTGCTGACAGCACCTAGCCAACATCTGTGGAAGTTGTGGCCCACAGGGTTTCTGGTACCAAAGAGAGGCAATCTACAGGAGTTAAAGGAGAAGGTGTTTCCTTCCTGTAAGGTAAAGTTAAGCGCTTGTAAGTAGCAAAAAACCCTCCTTCTGTCAGTTTCCCTCAATTTCAGGGACAAATCCAATTAACTAAGAAGTCTTTTCCTCTTAAATTAACTGACACTGTAAGATAAGCACTGGACTGCTAACCGAAAGGTCAGCGGTTCATACCCATCAGCCACTTCTCAGAAACCCTATACTATTATACCATTCTGAGTCAGAACCAACTTGACAGCACTTAACAACAGTCATGACTAAGTAGAAAAAGAAGTAGATCCTTCATAAGACCAAAAGAGAGGGGATGTGTTTAGAATGGATTAATATTGTTAGTAGCTGTCAAGTTGGCTCTGACTCCTAGTGATCCCATGCACAACAGAACCAAACACTGTCTGGTCCTGTGCCAGCCTCACAATTGTTACATTTGAGTACATTGTTTCTGCCACTGTGTCAGTACATTTCATGGGGGGAGGGGGGGCTTCCTCTTTTTCCATAACCCTCCACTTTATCAGGTATGGTGTCCTTTTGGACTCTCCTGATAATATATCTGAACTATGAGATGAAGTCTTGCCATCCTGGCTTCTAAGGAGCATTTTGGCTATACTTCTTCCAACAGATTTGATTGTTCTTCTGGAAGTCTACGGTATTTTCAATATTCTTCAACACCATAAGTCAAATACGTTGATTTTTCTACGGTTGTCCTTATTCATTGTCCAACTTTCATATGCATGAGGTGATTGAAAATTTCATGGTTTGGGTCAGAGGTGCACTTTAGTCCTCAAATTGACATCTTTGCTTTTGAACACTTTAAAGAGGTTTTGTGCAGCAGATTTGTCTAATGCAGTATGTTGTTTGATTTCTTGACTACTGCTTCCATAAGTGTTTATAGTGGATCCAAGCAAAAGGAATTCTCTGACAATTTCAATCTTTTCTCTGTTTATCATGATATTGTTAATTGATCCAGTTGTGAGAATTTTTGTTTTCTTTACATTGAGGTATAATCCATACTGAAGACTATAGTCTTTGATCTTTATCAGTAAGAATTTTAAGTACTCTTCACTTCCAGAAAGCAAAGTTTTATCATCTGTGTATCACAGATTGTTAATGAGTCATCCTCCAATCCTGATGCCACGTTTTTCTTCACATAATCCAGCTTCTTAGATTATTTGCTCAGCATACAGATTGGATAAATATGATGAAAAGATACAACCCAAGCGCACACTTTCGCTGGTTTTAAACCATTCAGTATCCCCTGAATGTTGGTCTATGTACAGACTCCTCATGAGCACAATTAAGTGTTCTGGAATACCCATTCTTCAAAATGTTATCCATAGTTTGTTATGGTCCTTGCATTTTCAATAAATATCTTTCTGATATTGTCTGCTTTCAACCAAGATCCTTGTGACATCCACAGTAATATACCTAGTTCCACATCCTCCTCTGAATTTGACTTGAATTTCTGGCAGTTATCTGTCAATGTACTGTTGCAACCATTTTTAAAATTATCTTCAACAAAATTTTACTTGTATTATTTATATGCAAGTGATGTTAATGATATGATTTGATGATATCAGCATTCTCTTGGGTCACCTTTTTTTTTAGAATGGGAACAAATATAGATCTTTTCCAATTGGTTGGCCAGGCAGCTGTCTTCCAAATTTCTTGCCATAAATGAGTGAGGGCCTCCTTCATCAATTTGTGGAAAGATTTCAGTGGGTATTCTGTCAATTCCTGGAACTTTGTTTCTTGCTAATGCCTTCTGTATAGGTTGGACTTCTTCCTTCAGCACCACTGGTTCTTGATCATATGCTGTCTCTTGAAATGATTGAACATTCACCATTTCTTTTTGATATAATGACTCTGTATATTCTTTCCATCTTTTTTTAGTTGTTTTTAAAGTTTTTATTGTGAATTAAGTGATTGTTTACATGGGAGAACATGGGTTTTACGCTCATCATTTCATTGCAATGATTACAATCTCCTCCATGCATCATCATTCAACAGTACTTGCTTCCATTCCCTCTGGGGTTTTTTTGGTGGGGCATATGTTGTTGTTAAGTGCCATCGAGTCGGTAATGACCCATAGCAACCCTCTATAGGGTTTCTGAGGAGCCGCTGGTGAGCTTGAATCTTATTCCCATCTCTTTTCACCAGACCTGTCTAGACAAGATGAAAACTATTCAGTGGGAACTCTACTTTCCCCACACACTTTAAAACTAAACTCCCTCTTGAAAACTTGTAAGCCAGTCACTTTGTGCCTTTATCACCCCCTCATTTTAGGTAGCCAATGTCTAAGTTTTCCGTCCCTATCAATCCTGTATACAGAGGGGATAGGATTGATAGTTGATGTGAAGACTCTTTGCCTCTCAGTTGGTATTTTGAGCTACTACATCCATAAGCATTGGTCAAGTTCATCAAATTGTAGCAATTTACACTTGTTTCATTTATAAAAAAATGTTTTTTATCTTCCTCTAGTCGAGTTCTGATCATCAAGCCATTGAGGCTAGATCAAATGGGTACTATTTGCAAGTTTGGGTGTTCTTATGCATCTCCCCTCACTTTATATCAGCTGAAAGCAGATGAGAAAAGCAACACTAAATCTCGAAAAACTCAATGCAGGGAAGGAGAGCTCAATTCGCGAGGCCTTTACCTGAGATGATTCCTGGGAATCCACGAATATAGATGAGCTCCAAAGAGCTGGTGTTTGGTAAGAAGCTCCAGATCCTCAAAGTTTTGGGGACCACTGAAAGAAATGCACCTTCAAATCCTACTTCTAACATTAAAAAAATGTCAAAAAGTAAAAATGCATACTCTGTTAAACTACAAGCAAAGAGATTTATTGAAGGTTCAAAACAGTGTGAAATAAGACATGTCTGATCTCACAAAGTAAAATCAATTGCTCCAAAATGGTGGAGTGACAGAGGCATATATTTGAGGTAAACTCAAGAACTGGAGGTCCTGTGTTCTGTTTGGAAGTTGCAAGATCAGGGAAGCTGGAGTTGGAACAACTCGAAGGTGGGGGTACTTTGCAGTTATTAGATGGAAACATGAATGTAGACTATTTAGACTGGTTAGTTTAAACCTATGACAGGGAAGTCATAAAGTAATTATCTTAAGAACATTTCTTGAGGGTTACTGAGAGTGTATCTGATAGTGTCTTGTGTCAAGACCCTCCCTTGAGAACATTTTTTTCCATATGTTTAGTTAAAGCACCGAGGAAAGTCTTTTTCTTTGTTATATACTAAAGTGTGTCTATATACTAAAGGGTTTGACAGTTGTGAGGGAAATAAGCAAAATTTAAGATGGACTGGGACTTAGACATGGTCTGATCATTCCGATAAAAGTCAAGTGCCTCAGTATTGGAAGAGAACAAAGCGCTCGTCAGTGAGGAAAAAAATCTAGAAAGACAGCTGATTAGCTGGGTTGCTGAGCCTGAGTGGTGTTTGGTGTCTAGTAGACAGTTCTATGTGGTCAGGCAGGTCGGTGGTAATGGAAAAGAGCCAATTGCTGTCATCCTCTCCACCTCATGGTGCCAGGTAGTGAAGGGCCAGGAAATCACATGGACTTTTGTGATAACTTGGTGGTGAATGGGAGGGAGCCCTCTACTATCAAAATTGTGTAGCTCTGCTCCTAGGACTGAGCTTGGTGTTCTTTCCAGTAAGCCCCATTGACTTTTTCTTCCTACCCACAGTCTCCATAAAGCTTGACTCTAGATATACTTTGGCTTTTTGAGGACTGGCTCAGTCACCAGGAGAAGGACACTGTGAAAGCATCCTGAGAGAATGTGGAATAACTGCTCCCTGCCAGGAAATGAGAGCATCAGACAGACAGTGTTTGTGTGGCTGCCTATGAGAGGAGTTCAGTGTGAGCCAAAATGTCACGCTGGGCTGCAGGGCCAGGAAACAGAGTTGTACACTCTGGCAATTTCCAGAAACAACAGCAAGACTCACAAACTATTAAATTCACATGTGTTTGATGTGACCAACCCATACTTACAAGCACTTTTGTTTTTCGCCATGTTCATGTGTACAGGATGCAGTCTATAACAAAAGATCAAGGTACAGGCTTTCTCCTCCTGTGCTGCAAACAGAAAGCTGTGGTAACGTCCCAAATTGGCAAATATCACCTTATAAATGGCTCCATCCCCAGGAACAATGAAATCAGCTCCTAGGATAGAAAAACAGCTTCTGGGAAAGAGCTGTGTAGTCCACACCAGATGATGGGTGGTGTGGGAGGTGGAGCCTGACGCAAGGACCCAAGATGTTTGGCTGCCAAGCGAGTCCCAGCTCTGCCCTCCTTTCTTTATTGGATAAAACAAACAGGGCACATCAAGGATGAGGAGGCGTTGAGAGGGAGAGCCAGCTTGTGTTTAGCAGGGATGCTGGGAAGGAGCATGAGAGGGCAGAAGAGACTAGAGTGGAGTTGCAGAGCAGAGATAAAAAGCTGACTATAGACGCCCGCCTCTTTGTAGTATCAGCCAGAAGACAAGATTTTCTTTCGGGGTGGACTTACATCAATTAATCACTCCTAATTGCTCTAGAGAATACCTTGCTTGTATTGTTTTGACAGCAGTAGTTTTCAAAGATTGTCTATCAATTATTATTCTTATCAGCACATTCACCAATAATGCTTCATTAAAATAATGAATTTCTATCACTATGTAAAGAAGTCACGGTAGTGTAGTGTTTAAGCACTTAGCTGATAATGGAAAGGTCAGTGGTTCAAACCCACTAGCTGCTCTGCAGGAGAAAGATGTGGCAGTGTGCTTTTGTAAAGATTACAACCTTGAAAACCCTCCTACTACTCTGTGGTTCTATAGAATTGCTATGACTCTTAATCCACTTTGCAGCAATGACCACAATATAACACTGCAAATGGAGCACATGATAAATGAAGAAAATATTACAGTTGTCAAGAATTTCACTTTACTTGGATCCACAATCAGTACCTGTAGAAGCAGCAGTCAAAAGTCCAAATGACACTAGGTATATATCCTAGAGAAATAAGAGCCATCACACAAACAGATATATGTACAGCCATGTTTATCGTAGTATTATTGACAAGAGGAAGAAATGGAAACAACCTTAGTGTCCATCAATGGATGGATGGATAAACAAACTATGGTTCACACACAATAGAATTGCTAACTTTTTGGTTAATAGCCCAGTGCTTAGCCCACTGTGTCACCAAAGTTCCTTACTGGAATATTGTTATTGTTAAAGTGTGGTCAAGTTAGTTCTGATTCATAGTGATCCTGTATAGAGTCTCCAAGGAACAGCTGGTGGTTTTGAACCAAGTTTGTGGCTAGCAGTCCAGTGTTTATCCTATAGCACCACCGGAACTCCAGTGAGATACTACGCAACATTAAGGATAGTGATTGCATCTGAGAAACACTTCATGACATGGATGAATCTAGAGAATATTATGCTGAGTGAAATTAGTCAATCACAAAAGAACAAATATTTTATGAGACTACAAGTGTGGTGCTGTGGGCTAATGCACTGGATTGCAAAGTCAGTTTGAACCACAAAGTCACCAGTTCAAGCTCACCAGCTTCTTCTTGGAAACCCTAGATGAGGTCACTATGGGTTGGAATTGATTCTATGGCACTTAATAACAATAACAACTAGTTAGTATAAAGGAGTCCTGGTGTGGCACTTCAGGATAGCGCACTGGACCACAAGGTCAGTTTGAACATCCAGGTTGGCAGTTCAAATCCACCAGCTGCTCCACAGAAACCCTATACAGGATTGCTATGGGTCAGAACTCACTCGATGGCACTTAACAACAGCAACAACATCTACTATAAAGGTGCCCTGGTGTGGTGCTGGACCACAAGGTCGGTATGAACCACAAAGTCAGCAGTTCAAACTTACCAGCCACGCCCCTAACCAACTCACTGACACTTAACTACAACAACTATAAAAAGTCAAGAAAAAGTTTACACAATGTTTCTTTGCAATCCAGTGCATTAGCCCACAGTGCCACACTTCTTTCAAGAAAGAAACATTCTTTGAAAATTATCAGTGGTGGGAGGGAATGGAAGTTAAATCACCTAAGTAGAAGGTTGTTGTTGTTAAGTGCCTTTGAGTCAGTTCCAACTCACAATGACCCTGTGTAGGGTTTCTGAGGAGCGACTGGTGAGTTTGAACTACTGAGCCCATGATTAGCAGTAACGATGCTTATCCTACAGCACCACATCAGAACTCCAACTAGAGGGTTGTTGCTGCTGTTAAGTGCCATCAAGTTGGTTCCAACTCATAGTGACCCTGCATAGGGTTTCTAAGGAGCAACTGGTGAGCCTTAGCCCACAGTGCCACACCAGGACAGATACATACATATTAACTTGAGTGAAGGGAAAGGTAATATACAATAAAGGGAAGGTCAGCACAGCATGGTCAAGGGAGACACCAAGAGAAGCATAAGAGTTAAAGGCAACAAAAGTAAATACAACTTACACCTATGGATGCAGTAGCTCAAAAGAGGGAACAAATCTTTATAGCAAGGATCATTCCCACCCCACCCCATACACAGAGTAGACAGGAATGGAAAACTTGGACATTGGCTACCCAAAATAGGGGGATGAAAAGGCAAGAAGTGACTGGCTTACAAGCTTTCAAGAGGGAATCTAGATCCAGAAGGCATGGAGGAAGGTAGAATCTCTACTGAGTACTATCCAATCTGTCTGGGCAGGGCTAATGAAAGGTGATGGGGATAGGTTCCTTGTGGCACAATAGTGAATAAATGTTATCAGGACTGACTGCAAGGGTTGGAATGTAAAGGTGGATGTTTTATAGGAAAAGGAGGGGAGTGGAACCATGAAGGGAGAAGAACGGAGTGCGAGAATCTACCCAGAGAAGCAGTGACACCAGGAGATGGAGGCAGAGACGATGACGTGGAGAGATGGAGCAGCTGGGGACTCTAGACCCAGAGAGGGAGAGACTGTGTACTGATGACTGGGGGCATAGGCTTGCAGGGTGTACCCTTTGGTTGGTTGATGATGCATGGAGGGGATTGTAACCATGGCAATGAAATTATGTACAATAGGATGATTGTAAAGCTAATGATCTTCCATAATTTCTTCCAAACTATCACATAATTCACAATAAAACATTTAAAAAAGTAAATACAATTGCATGCACCATTCTCTAATAATAGTAATACAATAAACTACAAGTGGAAATATAGATATGCATGCAAGCTGGACAGTGTGGGAAGTCTAATGGAACTTAGACTCTTATATTCACCCATTAATATAAGAGGGGGCTTCAAAAAATTTCATGGAAAAATGGAATTAAAAGATAATGTAATTTTCCTAGAAATGTTTGAAGCCCCCTCATATATAGGTTTGACAGAGGATATTTCTACATATGTAATACAGTAGAGCATACAAGGGGCAAAGTTGTGAAAACTTCTAAGTCATAACTAAACACCTTGAGGGAATGGATACTAAGGTGCCCTGACGCAATAGTCTCATATGCATGCTAAGACTGAAGAAGAGTTATCATTTGAATTATGGCATTGTTAAGGAATATAGGATATAAATGGACTTCCAAAAGAGGAACAAATCTGTTTTGAAAGAGCTACAGCCAGAATGCTCCTTAGAGTGGAGAATGGTGAGACTTATGTTATCAGGCAGAACCAGTCCCTGGAGAAGGACATCATGTTAGTGAAGTAGAGGGTCAGCAAAAAAGAGGAAGGCGCTTAGTGAGATGGAGTGGCTGCCACAAAGGAGAGCACAGAATTGAGCAGGGTTTCATTCTATTGTTCAGATGTTCCCTACAAGTTTGACAAAACAGGGCTACAAAGTATAACTGCATAGCTCACGTATTCTAGAAATTTAATATCTCAGTACTAAAATTTTTTTTAAGCATTGAAATTTGATTTCTTCCCATTCAGTAAAAAAAATTATCTTTTATGAACTCTGCATGCCAAGCCTTTCAAAACTGGATTCCCCTGCTGAAGAAGTGGTTGGTCCTTAAGGAGGAATTTGTTTTTAATTGTTTGGCATTAGTGTATGTCCACTAACTGACGTTATCTTTGGTAAAGAAATAACCCTTACTATTTTATTTAATTTTAGCTTTGGCAATTGAAAAGGAAATGTTATTTGGTATAGAGAGAGTTACCAAACATTTTATTTTGTGAGCTCAGGAAACACATTTGACTGCTTTCCATATTCATTTCTCCTTTCCACCTTAGGGTGTGGTCAAAGTTTATAACTGTGACAATCTTTGAGAGTTTTTGAATGAAGGTGTTGAAGGCTCAGGACCACAGGACAACTGAATTAGAATTCTGTGTTGAATGTTTTTGTTGTTAAGTGCCATCTAGTACATTCTGACTCATAGTTACCATACCCTGTATAATAAATAACTAAATTTATTTTACTAGTAAACTCTAGCTAACATCTATCTGGAACACACTTGTTTTATTTTATTTATTTATTGTAAGGAATCCAGGGGCCTAATTTGAGTTTTGCCTTTGTAAAGACCCATCAATGTGCTTCCGGGAAAATCACTTAACCTCTCTGATCCCCCAGCTTTAAAACGAGGCTGGTGAATTTTATCAGTGTTTCCCAAACTTTCTGCTTTCAAGGACTCCTTTGCCAACTCCCAAACCCCCCACCTCCCCATAAATCTCATAATTTTAAAGATTTTTTCCTAATAAACTCTCTCACTTGGGTACTAATTTTCTTTTAATCAGAGACTTAACTAAGCATGCAATGAGGGAACAATAGCTAGTAATAGTACAATTTCCATGTACATTTTGGAAATGCAGTATTAAAATACCATGAAGGTATCCAACACTTTTGTTCTGGGAGCATGCAAACTCTGGGTTGGGAACCATCAATCAAAATAATTGCTGATGATAGGAAAATTTGGAATATGAATATGGGTGATGGTTGAACAAGATGATGAACTTAACTAGAGTCACTGAACTAACTATACAAGTGAAAACTGATAAAATGGCTATTTTTTTTTGTTTTGTTTTATTTTGTTTTTCTTTCTGGCTGTGTGTCTTAGTTCTCTAGTGTTGCAATAACAGAAATACCACAAGGTATTTAACAAACAAATTTATTCTCTCACAGTTTAGGAGACTAGAAGCTGGAATTTAGACCGCCACCTCTAGAGAAAGGTTTTTGTCTCCTTTCAGCATTTGTAGACCCAGCCCTCCTTGGAGAGTTCCATGCGTTTTGGCATCAGTCTTTCCCTGGATCTAGGAGCTTCACAGTGCAGGGACCCCAGGCCTAAAGCATGCACTCCACTCCTGGCTCTTCTTTCTTCGTAGGAGTAGGTCCTTCTCTCATTACTCCTTTCTCGCTCCTTTCATCTTTCATTGCAGGATACACCTCTGGGAGACTCCCTTATGTCGTATCAGGGCTGTGATGGGATTGCAGCCCACTCTTAATCCTCTTGTTGGCTTAATACAACACAGGGGATCATTACATAACTGCCATATTACATCACTACATGACTAACTACTAAACCATTGGACACATGCTCCCAACACATACTTTGTTGTTGTTGTTGCTGTTAAGTGCTTTTGAGTTGGTTCTGACCCATAGTGACTCTGTATAGGGTTTTCAAGGAGAAGCTGGCAGGTTTGAACCACTGACCTTGCAGTTCAAACTGACCTTGTGGTCCAGCACATTAACCCACAGCACCACAGCAGGATTCCGTTATTGGTGTTAGGTGCTATTGGGTCAGTTGACTCATAAGTGATCCTACGCACAACAGAATAAAACACTGCCCTTTCCTGTGTCATTCTCACGATTGTGTTACCCTTGAGTCACACCAGGACTCCACCTCTATCCTGTAGTCATAGTCAAAATTCCTGGATATTGCTAAGAGAAGTATGACCATTATGTGCTGCTATTAAAAATATAAACAACTGCCATACAGCCATCCTGACTCATAGTGACCCCATGTGTGTTAAAGTAGAACCGTGTTCTATAGGGTTTTCAATGACTGATGTTTTTTCAGAAGTAAATCACCAACCTCCAACTTTTTGGTTAGGAGTCAAGTGAGTTAACCATTTAATTACCCAGGCACTCCTGTACTGCAATTACGAGATGCAAGAAATTAATAACATGATGTGACTTTCTTGTGATGCAAGAATTACTTGAAATGCTTCTTCAGCCATCGTCTTTGCAATTCTCATCAAATGACTGTATGTTATTGTTGTTGTTAAGTGCTGTCAGGTAGATTCTGACTCATCACAACCCAGTAAAAGGTTTCCAAAGAATGGTTGGTGGGTTTGAACCACAGATCTTGCATTTAGCAGTACAGTGTTTATCGTAAAATGCTACATCAGGACTCTAAATGACTGGGTTATTGTTGTTAAGAACTGTAGAGTCAGTTCCGATTCATAGCTACCTTGCTTAGGATTTCTGAGGATCAGTTGGTGTGGTTAGCAGTCCAGTGCTTATCCTAAAGCGTAGAACTATGCATGTGTGAAGTGTTTGTGACCTTCCAAGGAGATTGGATAGCTTGCTAATAAAGTAAACATTTGTGGGGCGAGAACACGCAAATGAGGTATATGGAGGTCTAAAAAGGGTATTGGTAGGTTTTGTTATCATTGTTATTGTTAAGTGCCATTGTGTCAGTTTTGACGCATAACAACCCTGTATAAGGAATCCAAGGAGGGGATGGTAGATTTGAACCTCTGACCTTGAGGTTTGCAGTCCAGTGCTTATCCTACACACCAAATCCAGGACTACATTTGCCATCATGCTAGGTGTAAAATAAGTTATCTCAGAAGCAGGAAGGGGGCTGTCACTACCATCAAGACAGAAGAACTATACACTGAATATAAATGGATTAAATGCACCAGTTAAGAAACAAGAGAGTAGAAGAATGGATAAGAAAACAGGATCCTTCAGTATGTTATTTATAAAAGACACATAAAAACGATGGAGGCAGTCTAAATGCTCATCAACAGAAGAATGGTTAAACAAACTTTGGTACATATACACAATGGGCACTGTGCAACATTGAAGAATTGCTGGGGACAGCATACGCAGACCCTGGGTTGATCAGTGGCCCTGTGACATGGACGAAAATCCAACCCCGTGGCCTTCCTCAGGACTGCAAGCCATGGACCCTGAGGGCCAAAGGAAGTGACCTTCTGACATCCTGGGTTCATTGGTTTTTGCGAACTCACTCTTGCTACCTCTGTATAATTTTCTTTGGTCCTAATATTGTTCATTCTATGCTTCTAACTCCAGTAATTGTAGCTTCTGAGAAAATGGTTTCTTTTACAATGCCTCCAACTATGTTGGCAGTGCGTGGAGTCCTGGGAACAAATCTTTCTGAGGAACAAGTGATAGCCACCTGGGATGAATGTTAGAACTGCTCCTTATTTGATTATTCAGTTATGTTTGATATCCATGAACAATAATGGGTTTGAAACCTTTTTTAGAGCCGAGGCAGTAAAAATTTCCTCAGATAATTCAGAAAGACCAGGAATAGGTATATTGGGAATATGAGAAAAGGTTTGTAGAGAAAAACTACCCAAGGTTTGTAAATAAAGTGGAATGGTAAATTCTGGGAATGTTGGATTAGAGGATAATAGTGGCAGCCCCATTAAACCACCTCTGAATATAATCAGTTTAACCCAAATGTGCTCCTTCCTCCTGAAAGTATATAAGAATGTGATAATTAAGAACAATGTAGCATTTTAGATATAGATAAATGAAGCCCGGTGAGGGAGATCTTGCTCATAAACAAAAGTTTGCAAAGTGTACAGAGACAGCTTGGCTCCTTTCGGGAACCTTGCTTTATGTTAAGAATCCTTAAGAAACCACACGTTGCTGCTCTAGATCATTTAAGCCCAAAAGTTAATATATAACAGCTTGATTGAACCTTTTTTCTGTAAAAATAAAAATGTTAGATTGTTAAGAAAAACTATGAAAATATTTTAAAAGTTGTTTGTGAATCATTATGTCCTGTTTTGAATGATTAATCACATTTCAGTTCTGTATCCTATCTTATCTAAAGAATCACATCCTCCCTTTGTTAAATTACATCCTCCCTTTGTGAATTACATCCTTCCTTTGTAACAAATCCCTTCCTAAAAAAGAGAATAAAAGACTGAGGTAGAGTGAGTTCTGCAGGCAATGCTGTGCAATGCTAGGCAAAATGTTTGCAGTTCTGTCTACCTGCCAGCTTGCATCATATCTGTGTGTCTGTCTTTTTTGTATATATTTTGTCTCTCTCTTTCTCTATCCCTTTCGCCACCAGATCTCCCTTCTTCGTGACACCCACACTTCCTTGTCAAGGCTGGACCCCGATATAGGACCTCGATAAAGAATAACGATGAATCTGCAACACCTCACTCACAACATGGATGCTGAGTGAAATTGGTCAATCGCAAAAGGACAAATATTGCATGAGACCAACATTGTAAAACGTTAAGAAAATGTTTTATTGATAATAGAAACATTGTATGATGATTACAGGAGTGCGTGTAGGAATTATTTGCAGGCTAGAGGGTAGACACATGTTAACATGAGTGACAGGGGCAGGCAATATATAATAAGAGCCAGGTTAGCAAAGGAAAGATGAAGGTAGGGTGAGACACAGGGAGGAGTGCAAGAGTTGGAGGTAAATACTGTTAACTGTTGGACTCCTGGCATAGCATTGTAGGTTAATGTGTTGTACTGCACATTATGTGCTGCACTGCAAGGTCTGTTTGAACCGCAAGGCCGGCAGTTCAAGTCACCAGCCACTCCTCAGAAACCCCATACAGGGTTACTATGGGTCAGAACCGGTATGACGGCACTTAACAACCACAACTAAAGTGTGCGGATGTAGGATAAGCACTTGCCTGTGAAACTAAAGGTCGGTGATTCAAACCCACCAGCTGCTCCCCCTGTACAGGGTCTCTATGAGTCAGAATCCACTTGCTGTCATTTCACAACATCACCACTGTTAACTGATGGTACCTGGAGGGGATTATAATTATCTGTATACAACTTGTTAAATGTAAAATCAAAGTATACGATTTGTTAAATGTAAAATCCAAGTATACAACTTGATAAATGTAAAATGATGATCTGCTCTATAAGCCTTCACTCAATTCACAACAAAAAGTTTTAAAAAGAATAGAAAGAAGAGCCAGGAGTATGTGTGTCCCTTAGACCTCAAGATCCCTACACTGAACCGTCTCCATCCATGAGTTAGAGAACCATGACACGAAAGATGGCAGAGAAATGGCAGCAGCAGCAGAAACAAGGGCATGACACACAGAGGTGGTTTCCCAGCCCAGGGAACCAGAAAGCAGATACCTTCAGGCAGGAGGCTTGCTAGTGGAGTGAATTTCCTCTAGGCCCTTAAACAGGGAGACCTAAGTTACCTATACATGGAGCTAGAATTTGATGCTTTCAGACCAAGGGGGTACTTAATCGGAAGAGCTATACTTGATCAAGCAAGGTAGAGGCCGAGGGGCCATGGGTCTGAGAAGCCGAGAGTTTAAAGAACTTTGTAATACTGCCCAAACAGGCCCCAAAGAATGGAGTTGTGAGCATCCCTGATCCTGAATTGTAACCAACTACTTTCCGAATAAACCCTATTGTGAATATGGTCTGTGAATTCTGTGTGACCACTGCAACAGATTACTGAACTCAGCAATGAAGTAGAGAGTGCTTTGGGAGGGACAGTTGCTGTCAGAATTGGCAAAGAAGGTTATCTGACCTCCACCTCATGGGATTCAGCCTTGGGCTGTTCAGCCCCTTGGAAGTTGGAAGAGGAGGTCAAATGCCATCTCTACTTCATTTTTGCAGTGGGTAAGTAAAAAACTATTGCTATAAAATCAAAGAAGCCTTTATTAAACAAAGTATCAAAATGTGAAGTTATTGTTTCTCGGCATCTAGGCCTTACACTTCTGAAGGTGGTGTTTCTATCTCTCAATCTTAACGGCAATTGTAAGGATGGCGCAGGACCAGGCAGTGTTCTGCTGTGCGTAGGGTTGCTATGAGTCAGAATCAATTCAACAGCATCTAACAACAGCAACAACCTTTTCCCAAAGAACTTTGTGCTTTTTAATTCATACCATGTCATAACGTTAGTTTTGGCAGACTTGAGGGACTCAAATTGTGTTCCTTTGAAAATTTCTTTGAATTTTGGAAACAAAGGAAAATCTGAAGGGACAAGATCAGGGCTATGGGGTAAATGGGGTAAGGTTTTCCAACAGAATTCTTATAAGCACAGCCCTTGCTAGTCTCGTTCGTTAGTGGAATGAGCAAGAGTACTATTGTGATGGGAAAAAATTCCTCGGCACTTTTCTGACCATTTTCTCAATAAAGCAGTTTTCAGTTTTCTTCAAACTTCATAAAAAGTACTCTTGGTTGTCCTGTGCCCTTCCAGAAAACATATCAGGTTTACCCTTTTGGAGTCTCCCACAAAAATCAATCATCATAACCTTCTGAGCCGGACTCTCCGCCTTGAATGTAACTGGCCCAGCAGATTATCTAGGAAGTCATTGTTTTACTGGACCTTATTTTTTTTGGAAAGCTACTGGTGTGGTGCTGTGGGTTAATGCTCCAGACTGCAAAAGCCATTTGAACTGCAAGGTTGGTGGTTCAAGCTCACCAGCTGCTCCTCGGAAATCCTCTACAGGGTCACTATGGGTCGGAATCGACTCGACGGCACTTAACAACAACAACCTAATGATGCTTTGTTGTTGTTGTTGTTAAGTGCCATCAAGTTAGTTTCAACCCACAGAAACCATGCATAAGGTTTCCGAGGAGTAGCTGGTAAGCTTGAACTGCCAACCTTGTGGCTCAAAACAACTTTTCTGTCCAGCACATTAACCCACAACACCACACCAGGACTCCACCTAATGAGACTGGTGGTGGTGGCTATGTGCCATGGAGTTGGTTCCGACTCATAGCAACCCTGTATATGATTTCTGAGGCTAAAAATCTTTATAAGAACAGACAGCCTTATCTTTCTGCTATGGAACAGCTGGTGGTTTTGAACTGCTGACCGTGAGATTAGCAGCCCGATTCATAACCACTACAAGTGTTTTACTGAGAGAATTTGTCTGCAGTCATGCACTGATCACATGTTTAAATATGTTAAGCTTGGAATGAACTGGAACCCTAGTAGCAATACTTTTTGACTTACCCTTATACAGTCTTCATATGATATTAATATTAAAGTAGAGCAGTGTTCCCCAAATCATGTCCCATGAAACACTTGACTACCAATAATGCACTATTTAAAATAATTATATTCTCAAATAAATATTGGAACACTCTCATACCATATGTCCTCTGTGAGAGGGTCACAAAGTGCTATACTTGAGAAATTCTGTTCCCTTTTTGTTCAACCCAATATTTTGCAAACTTGTTTGACTAGGGAACGTCTTTTCAAGTTACACCTATTAGCATTCCCTAGGATTAAAACCCCCAAACCCAAACCTGCTGCCAGGGAGTTGGTTGTGACTCATCGTGACCCTACAGAAAGAGCAGAACTGCTCCATCGGGTTTCCAAGGCTGTACATCTTTATGGATGCAGACTGCCTCATCTTTCTCCCACGGAGTATGTGATGAGTTCCAACCTTTGGTTCGTAGTAGCCCAGTGCTTAACCCACAACACCACCAGGGCTCTTTGCCCTAGGATTAGTGTTCAAAAAAGGTTGATGTAATGGGGAACTATATATAAGATTATTAAATGAAAAACCAGAAACATTAACCATAAGGCACTGCCTCTGATTCCTCAGGGCATTGTGGAGCTCAGTTCATTTTAATTCACAAAAACAAACACTTTTTTTTTTTTTCTCCCCACACTATCAAAATCCACTCCACATTTCTTTCTAGTTATTAGGACCAATATTGATGAGCTAAACCTTTATTCTTTCAGCCTCTTGAAGAAGAATGTAATAACTGCACACAACTACATTACTTGTCCTCTTCATGCCCATGTGCAAAGTCAATAAACACAAAAGAATTTACTGTGTAAAGATAAAGCTCTGTATCATCATAGCTCACACTGGGGATTTAGAGGCCTGCAGTGAGAGTGGATTGTTCACTTCAATTTAACAAGCATTTATTCCTTACCTCCTAAGTGCAGGAAAAGAGGGGCAAGAAAGGGTGTGGGGCAGACTAGAGAGATATCAAGATGGAAAAGGTGAGGGTCTACTCTCCAGACACTCTAAAACTATAATAAATGGAAAATAATTATGAAAATATCTCAGACCATTAAGTTCTGTAATGGACACTCAGGCACACACAAACTGCATCCTATAGGTATATAGAGGAGAGAGAGACAAAGAATTTGAGTTGTATTAGATAGGCTAATTAGGTAAAGAAGGTCGTTAGTGGCAAACAGCACACACACACACTATATAAAGGCACAAATGAGAAGAGCACAGTGTTTGTTTAGGAAATGCCAAGGAGTCTGCTGTCACTGCAAGAGCATGTGTAGCAGGGGGAGAGGGTGGAAGCCACTGAAGATAATGGCCACAGTAGTAGATGGGGCTTCTGATGCTGGCCTGGCAAGTCTAAATCTCATTCCGTAAAGGAGACAATACTGAAGGATTTGAACAGAGAAGAAAGATGGTCAGATCTATGTTTTAGAAAAATAACCTAGGGAGAGATTGGAGGCATAAACAACAGTGACAATAATAGCAGCCACCATTGATTCCATAGCTGTCTCTGTTAAAAAACCAGTTACCATGGAGTCAGCTCCAAGCCACGGGAACCCCGTGTGTATCAGAGAAGAACTGTTCTCCATAGTGTTCTCAGTGGCTGGTTTTTTAGAAGTAGATAGCCAGGACTATTTTTTCAAGGCTCCTCTGGGTGAACTGGAACCACCAATTTTTCAGTTAGCTGCTGAGCACATTAATCATTTGTATAACTGTCCCTAGTGTGGAGTCCTGGTGTGGTGCTGTGGAATAAGCAAGGTTGATTTGAACTGCAAGGTCAATGGTTCAAGTCCATCACCTGCTCCTCTATATGGAGTCACTATGTCAGAACCAACTCGATGGCACTAATAATAAACACTAACTAACCTCAAAGTCAAAAGGAGCTCTGGTAGCATAGTGGTTACGAATCAGGCCACGAACCTTAAGGTCAGCGGTTTGAAACTACCAGCCGCTCCGCGGGAGAAAGATGAGGCTTTCTACTCCCGTAAAGATTTACACCCTCGGAAACCCTGTACAGGGTCGCTATGGGTCGGAACCGACTCGACGGCACTTAACAACAACAACAACCTCAAGGTCATTGGTTTAAACCCATGTGTCGCTCCTTAAAAACCCTATACAGGGCCACTGTCAGTCAAAACCAATTCGACAGTGCTTAACAACAATTGTTAACAATTTGTAAAATACAAATACAGAAATAGATTCAGAGAAGTTAAGTGACTAGACTAAAGTCACAAAGCAATTAAATGTCAGAACTAGGATTTCAACTCAGTTGTAACATTACAAGGCTACTGCAAGGCCCAAAGGAAATTGAGGCCTGCAGACAGCACCAGGAAAAAGAAGGGGATGGGTGGGAGACCTGGAGGAAGCAAATTAAGTAGATGTTCCCTGTCTACTTAGGGTGACCTTGTGTCTTTAAAGAGAAATCCCAGTCTAGAAGAAAGATCATGGAGGAAATAACAAGGGCACTTTCAATGAATCTTGACAGTCTTCAAGATTCTTCCTGCCAGAGACCCTCCATGATGACTGTTGGGTACAGAGCAGGGTAACTCAGTTTGGAACATTTCTGTTGTGTCTTTATCGTCAATGTACTTCTCTCCAAGTTCCTTTTCTCTGGCTTTCCCTTTATGTATCTGGGTCCCCTGTGCAGCCCATCAATGTTTGTGTTATAAATTTATAATGATATTCTTATTATCTGCATGCATCTGGAAAATGCTTGTGTGTTTGCATCAAGAATCCAGTGTAAATAGAAAAATCCATTGAAAAGGGTGGGATGCTGTTATGATCTTAATGGAATAAAGACATTAAGCCTGAGCCTGTCATCAAGAGTTCTTCTACTTTGTGTGATGATTGTAAATATTGGATAATAACTTACATGTTAAAACTATTATTTGCTGTCTATGAAGCAAGAGGGACTATGTTATAATATTAACACTGTCTAGGATCTGTTTTAGGATAAAGGAGAGGCTTCTCAGAAACATCATACATAACCTTTTCTTTGAGAATTCCATACCACAAGATATAAAAAAGATAGGATTACTCCTCAAATGTTTCTTTTCTCTCCTTGTTTTCAACCATTCTGATTCTCCTGGCTTCCTTCTTGTAGCCCACAAATACAACTTATGTTTCCCATGTCTTATGCATATGGTAACAACACATTGGCAGTTGAAGCCCAGCCAGTGATGCATGGTAATCCCAAAAGGTCACAGGGCATTGCCATGAGTCAGAATAGATTCCATGGTCACTAACAACAACAGAAAGGTAAGAACTTTCCTAAACCCTTGAGCATTCTGTCATTTCTCTCTGAATGCCCTCCTGCCCAGGTTCTTCTCGATGCTTGTCATCCTGACCCTACACTTCCTCACCACAACCCCTAGACTCCTAGGTACTGTGCAACACAAGTCTGGCTCAGCTCTCTGCTCCTCACCTCTGGTTCCCTGTCCCTGTTTCTCCTGGAACACATTACCTACTCCTGAGGTCCACCAGTCTCTCTTGTGTTTCTAGGGACTCTTGGCTCTCTGTTTCCTGCCCAGATCTTTCCCATCTCTTCTGTTTCTCTCTCTGCTTAATGAAATCACCCCACCCTCTCTCCATACACACAAAAGAAAGAAAGAAAACCAAGCAAATACCTGAAAACAGGGATTTTATAAGTCCTCTGAATCGCCATAGTCTGTAGGGAAGAAGTCCCGAAGGCTTTGTGCTATCTGGACGTCCCACGCTGGATGCATCGCCAGCTTCCTTCTTTCACACTAAGCCTGCTTCAGCGTCGTGTGCCCTAGCTCAGCAAGTGGCACCACCATCAACTCAGGCATCATGTTATACAACTGAGAACTGTCCTAGAGCCCCATTTGTTTGTCATCCTCCAAATGTCATCCGTGTCTGAATCTTTCACACTCACTCCCACCCCACCCCCTTCAGCCCCACTGCTACATGCTTGCTTCCACCGTCCCAGTCTCTGGCCTGGATATGCTCCCTGCTACCATTTCCAAACCCTTCATGCCATGATCCACCCTGCAGCTACATACAGTGATCTCTCTGAAACCAAATGTACTTATGCCACTCCTCATCTTCAATGGCACCTCCTAGCCCCCAAGGTAAAATCCACATTGGCCTCTGCCTAACTCTACATCTTCATCCTCAGCGAGCTTCCTCCCTTACACTTCAGCCATGATACTTGTGCTTCCCTGGATTCACTTAGTTATTTCAAGTCTCCATGTCCTTGCTCAAATTGCATCTTTCAAGAGTGCTTTTACCAGTTACCCTCAAGTCGATTCTAGTACATGGCAACCCCATGTGTTGCAGACTGAAACTGTACTCCATAGGGTTTTCAAGGCCGTGAGCTTTTAGAAGCAGTTTGCCAGACCTTTTTTCTGAGGTTCCTCTGGGTTGTTCAAGTCACCAACCTTTTGGGTAGTAGTTGAGCAGTTAACCATTTGTGTCACCAATGGACTCTTCAAAGATACCTAAAAGCTCCCGTCCCGTATGGTCCCTGCCTCTCCTTGGTAGCATTGAACATCCCTTCTTTTGTGTTCCATTAGACCCTCTGGACAATTCTAACATTGTACCCAAAACACTTGTTGCCCTATCACCACCTTGTCTTTTTATGACAGATTGTGGTCACCCTGAGGTCAGAGACCATGTCTGATTTCTTGCTGTATTGTTAGCTTTTAGGACAGTGTTTGCCCAATAGTTGGTGTTCAGTAAGTATTCAAGGTAGGATTGTTGACTTAATTACTATTGGCTTCCTTGGAAATGTTCTTTTTGGTAACTTGAAAACTTATTTATTCAAGCAGCCAATAAACACATGAAAAGATGCTCATGATTGTTAGCCACTGTTGTTAAGTGCTGCTGAGTCAGTTCCAACTCACAGAGACCCAGTTAGATTCCATCTTACCCCTGCAAAAATTATGGCAGTGATATGAAAGAGAAAACTATAAATGCTGGCAAGGGTGTGGGGCGATGGAACCCTTATCCACTACTGGTGGGATAGTAAAATGGTACAGCCATTTTACTATTGAAAATGGCATGTCACCATGATGGATTGGATTGTATCCCCTGAAAATATGTGTCAACTTGACTAGGCCATAACTCTCAATGGTTTGGCAGTTATGTAAAGGTGTAATTTCATAATTTTGTAATGATGTAATTACCCTTATGATGTGATCTGATGTCATCAGCTAATCTGTTGTAAAGGGATTAGAGTGGGGTGCAACACTTTACTTGGGTTATAGCCCTGATCTGATGTAAAAGGAGTCTTCCTGGGGTGTAGCCAGCCCCAGTTTTTATCTTACAAGAGATGAAAAAGAGAAAATGAGCAGCGAAGAGGAATCTGATCACTATAAAACAAGCACCAGGAGCAGAGTTTGTCTTTTAGACTTAGGGTCCCTGCACTGAGAACCATTTAACCCAGGGTAAGATCAAGACACATGGAGATCTCAAAGGAACTCTGGGTCCACAAGAACCTTCCCTAGAGCGGACACAGAGAGAAAGCCTTCTGTGGTACCGTAAATTTACTTGATAAAGGCTTTTCTATCCAAAGTCTTCTTAACTCCCACCAAATTATTGGGTTGTTGTTGTTGTTGTTAAGTACCATGGAGTTGGTTCTGACTCATAGACCCTGTACAGGGTTTCCGAGGCTGTAAATCTTTATGGGAGCAGAAAGCCTCATCTTTCTCCCAAGGAACAGCTGGTAGTTTCAAACTGCTGCCTGTGAGGTTAGCAGCCCTATTCGTAACCACTACACTACCACAGCTCCTTAAATGATTGGGTAGGGCCATGCAAATAGGGTATATAGGACTCTAACACTGGGATTGGTTACTTTTGCCATCCTGCTGTGTTTAAAAGGAGCCATCTCAATAGCAGGACCAGACAGTGCCAGGACCATCAAGAAAGAAAATCTATGAGCAGAGTGTGTGATCCCTACCTGGAAAAGCTACAACAGCAGAGGCAGCAACTTGGAAATAGCATCTCAAGGTTTCCTGGTCCATGGACCAAGTAAAGCTGAGTGTTTATGGGGAGAAGGCTGGCTTGCAGAGTGTGCTCTTTGGGCATTTGCAGACTGGTTAAAGGAGTTCTGTAACACTTGCCAGAGCAGGACAGAGTCCGAGGGACCACATGACTGAGAGGCCAAAGACAAGAGCAAGTCATGCCTGCAATATAGTCAGAAAAGAGGCATTCTTGACTGGAGAACTGCTGCACCCTGAGTTGTTTCTGCTCCTCAGTTGTTCCCTGTTCACTTCCTTAATAAGCTCCTTAATTGTGAACATTGTCTCTGGGTTTTGTGTGCTCATTGCAATGGATTATAGAACTTAGCAGAGAAGTGAGGATATTGTGAGAGGGATGATTGGTGTCAGAATAGAGTAAAGGAAGTTTAAGGATGACCTCTGCCTCATAGGAATTAGCCTTGGACTGATTTTTTTTTTTTTTAATGTTTTATTGTGAATTATGTGGTAGATTACATGGGAGAACATTAGTTTTACATTCATTCTATCGTGTATTGTCTCTCATTGCCATGGTTACAATCCCCTCCATGCAATCCTTCCCCCCATACCCCCCAGGTCTTCAGCACACAGTCGCTTTCCCTCTCTGGATCTAAAGTCTCCAGCTGCTCCATCGCTCCACGTCATCATCTCTGGCTCCATTTCAGGCATCACTGCTTCTCTGGGTAGGGTCCCACTCTCTGCTCTTCTCCATTGATGGTCCTAGGGACCTCCGCTCCTAGACTGAAAAGTTAATCACTCCCCTCCTTGCTATAAAATGTCTACCTTTACATTTCCAACCCTCACAATCAGTCCTGATAACAATTATTCAATATTGTATCACAAGAGACCCGTCTGCATTTCATTGCATCAACCCCGCCTAGACAGATTGAATACTACTCACTGGAGATTCTACCTTCCTCCATGCCCTCTGGATCTAGGTTCCCTCTTGAAAGCTTGTAAGCCGGTCACTTGTTGCCTTTGTAGCCTCCCACCCCCCATTTTGGGTAGCCAATGTCCAAGTTGCCCATCCCTGTCTACTCTGTGTGTGGAGGGGGTGGGAATGATTCTTGCTGTAAGGACTTGTTCCCTCTTTTGAGCTACTGCTTCCATAGGTGTAGGTCAAGTTCATCAAATTGTATGAGAATACTTTTTTTTTTCTTTTCCTCTTCTTTTTACTTCTGGTTGAGCTCTGATCATCCAGTCACTGAAGCCAGGAAGCCTTGGACTGATTTTAAGTTTGATTTTCCTCTCCCATGTGAAGCCAAAGGAAGTCAGACATGGCCCCCATGCCAGTTTTGCAACTTTCCTTAGACTTGGCACCCTGAATTTGGACTCCAAGCCTCCTAAACTAGCAGAATACATCTCTGCTAAAGCCATCAACTTGTGTGGGTTTTTTTTTTGTGTGTTATAACAGTACTAGATAACTAAGACAGGTGCTTAAAGCTAGACATGGACCAACACATGCACACATATGTTCACTGGTAGCATAGTGGTTACGAATCAGGCTGCAAACCACAAGGTCAGCAGATCGAAACTACCAGCTGTTCCGTGGGAGAAAGATGAGGTGTTCTGCTCCCGTAAAGATTTACGGCCTTGGAAAACCCTGTACAGGGTCTTTATGAGTTCGAACTGACACCACAGCACACAGCCACCATGTTCACTGCAACAAAAAGATGCAAACAACCCAAGTACCCATCAATGGATTAACTGATGAACAAATTGTGGTAAAGTAACACAATGGAATACTATCCCATCATAAAGAATAATGTTGAGTCCTCAAAACATCTTATAATGTGGATGAATCTAGATAACATTATGCTGAGTGAAAAGATATGTCTATATATTGTAGTCACACTTTTATAAGAAGACAAGAATAGATATATCAGGACAAGTCAAAAAGTGTTGCTACAAAAAATCATAGAACACTTTATTAAACAAAAATATCAAAATGTGAAGCTATTGCTTCTCAACATATCCTCCATGTAGGTCACATACTCCTGAAGGCAGGGTTTCCATCTCTGTAACCCTTCCTTTAAAAATTCTGTGCTCTTCAGTTTATACTGTATCAAAAGAGCAGTTTTGGTGTCCTTGAGAGACTTAAATCATGTTCCTTTTCTCTTTAACTTTTTATTGTGAATTGGGTGAAGGTTTACAGAGCCGATCATCAGTTTTACATTCAACAATTCAAGCACATTTTGTTTCATCTCACTGATTGCAATGTCCTCAATATAACTTCACTTATACTTCCTCCAGATGTTTCCTATTTCCATTCCTCCTTCTACTCTTTATGAACTTTGTCCTTAGGTAAATGTTGCCGTTTGATCACAAAGTTTTGATTATTCTAAGGTGTGTGTACCTTACTACTGTTACTGTTCTCCTTATAGATCTATCTATTGTTTGGCTAAAAATTGAACTGTGGAGGAAGCTCATTGCCAGACCTGAAGGGTGAGCAAGGACCATAGTCTCTGGGGATTTTCCAGTTTCTGTTCCACCAGTAAGCCTGCTCTTTTTTTTCTTTTTTTTTTTTATGTTTTATTGTGAATTATGTGATCGTTTACATGGGAGAACATTAGTTTTACATTCATCCTATCGTATATTGTTTCATTGCCATGTATCCCCTCCATGCATCATCACCCAACCAAAGGATATACACTCCAAGCCTGCACCCCGGTCGTCAGTACACAGCCCCTCTCCCTCTCTGGATCTAAAGTCCCCAGCTCCTCCATCTATCCATGTCATTATCTCTGCCTCCATCTCAGGCATATACAGCTTCTCTGGGTAGGGTCCCGCTCTCTGCTCTTCTCCATTGATGGTCCCAGGGACTTCCGCTCCTAGACTGAAAAGTTAATCATACGCCTTCTTGCCTTAAAACGTCTACCTTTACATTTCCAACCCTCGCAATCAGTCCTGATAACAGTTATTCACTATTGTATCACAAAAGACCTATCTGCATTTCATTTCATCAGCCCTGCCTAGACAGATTGGATACTACTCAGTAGAGATTCTACCTTCCTCTACGCCCTCTGAATCTAGGTTCTGTCTTGAAAGCTTGTAAGCCAGTCACTTCTTGCCTTTGTAGGCACGCCCCCCCCATTTTGGGTAGCCAATGTCCAAGTTGCCCATCCCTGTCTACTTTGTGTGTGGAGGGTGTGGGAATGATTCTTACTGTAAGGACTTGTTCCCTCTTTTGAGCTACTGCTTCCATAGGTGTAGGTCAAGCTCATAAAATTGTATCAGATTACTCTTTTTTTTTTTTTTTTCCTCTTCTGTCTTCTTCTGGTTGAGCTCTGATCATCCAGTCATTGAAGCCAGGTCAAGTGGGTATTATCTGCAAGTGTGGGTGTTCTTGTGCATCTGTCTTCTCTTCTTATCAGCTGAATGCTTCACGCTCCACTCTAGTCCTCTGTGGCTATGTCACTGACTCTGGGCCCAAGAGTCCCCAGGTCTTGCCACACTGCTGGCCAACCAGGTCTCCACCCGGATTAACAGAAGTCTACTGAACATTGTAGGGCTTAGCTCACAGCTTCATTGCTGTTTTTCTCTCACTTCCCCTTATTGGTGACGAGCGTGGTAGCCAATCAGAGCGTGTTTTCCCATTGGAAGGGGGTTTGCACTGAGGGGAACTGACCACTTGCCTTGATGTTTCTTGGTAGTTGTTGTAGTAACAGTCCGTCTGCCTCTATTGTTTTGTATTTTTCCTGTACGTCTTTCTTTCAAGAAGTATCTTCTGTTATTCTAGTCGCTCCAGGCTGGTCTGCTCGTCCTTTCAGGTGGAAATTTCCCATCTCTGAAGATCTGGATGTGGTTCAGATGTAATGCAGAGGCTCTGCAGGAAGCCTCCTTCACTGGGCATGTTGTAGCTCCATTTTAGGTATTCCAGTCAGTTATAGGCAGAAGACAGACTTACAAGCTTTCTATGGTGATGTTTCAGGCTTTTCCTTTCTCTTATCCTCCAGTGTCTATTTTATAATATAATGCAAGGAAAACCAAAATTCAAAAGACAGCCAAGCATCTTAACATTATTCCCTCCTTTTCCCCATTCCAACCATGTCTCAATCTCTGTATCCCATAGGCCTGTTGTTCCAAGATTGTGCATACATCATTATTTACCTCTGTCCCACTTAGACCATTCAAACCTGTCTAATTGTTCTCCCATCTGCTTTGTTCTTCCATTTCCCTCTCACTTCTAGTATATTGCCCCCCTCCCCAGCACCCAAACTATCCTGTGTCTAATCCCTGCCCTGTGCTCTACCTTCTCCTCCCTCCCCTCACTCCACCCCACATCCCAGCAACCAGCAAAGAATCCACCCCCCTTTCGTATGGGTTCTTTTTCCAGTCTTTTCCAGTAGTGGTCCTATGCAGTATTTCTCCTTTTGTGACTGACTAATTTTACTCAACATAATGTCCTCAAAGTTCATCCATGTTAGATGGTGGCTTGCAGCTTCCTTGTTATTCTTCACGATAGCATAATATTCCATTTTGTGTATGTACCACAATTTGTTATCCATTCTTCAGTTGATGGGCACTTTGGCTGCCTCCAACTTTTTGCTATTGTAAATAGTGCTGCTATGAACACTGGTGTGCATATATCTTCTTGTGTTGTGGCTCGTTTTTCTTGTGGGTAAATACCAAGTAGAGGAATTGCTGGATCATAAGGTATTTCTATTTCCAACCTTCTGAGGAAGTGCCATATTGCTTTCCAGAGAGTTTGGACCATTTTGCAGTCCCACAAACAATACAGGAGTGTCCCAGCCTCTCCACATCCCCGCCAGCATTTATTGTCCTCTACACTTTTGATCTTTGCTGTTATTGTTGGTGTGAGATGATATCCCATTGTTGTTTTGATTTGCATCTCTCTAATGGCTAGTGATCATGAACATTCCTTCATATGTTTGTTGGCTGCCCAGATTTCTTCCTTGGTAAAATGTCTGTTCATGTCCTGTGCCCACTTTTTAATTGGGTTATTTGTCTTTTTCTTATAGAGGTGTTATAGTTTCCTATACATTTTAGAAATGAGTCCCTTGTCTGATGTGTCGTTGTAAAAGATTTTTTTTCCATTCTGTGCGTTCCTTTTTACTCTTCTGGTGAAGTCTTTTGATGCACGTATGTTTTTAATTTTTAGTATTTTGTCTACTTTTGTTTGTGTGGTTTTCAAAATGTTTTATAGTCTGTGTATTCCCTGAATTAGTGTCCTCACATTTGTCCTGATTTTTTTCATTGATGGCCTTCATAGTTCTGGGATTCATATTTAGGTCTTTAATCCATGTTGAGTTGGTTTTTGTATAAGGTGTGAGATGAAGGTCTTGTTTCAATCTTTTGCATATCATTTTCCAGTTCTGCTAGCACCATCTGTTGAAGAGACTCTCACCTCCCCATGCAATATATTTAGGTGTTTTGTCAAAAATCAGTTGGCTGTATGTAGATGGGTTAATTTCTGGATTCTCGATTCTTTTCCATTGATCAATGTATCTTTCATTGTACCAGTACCAAGCTGTTTTGACTACTGTAGTCATGTAGTAAAATTTAAAGTTGTGAAGTGAGAGGCCTCCAACCTTATTCTTCTTCTTAAGTAGTGCTTTGCTTATCCTGAGTCTCTTTCCTTTCCATAAAGTTTGTAATTGTTTTTTCCATCTCTTTGAAGAATGTCATTGGAATCTGGATTGGGATTGCATTATATGTGTAAATTGCTTTGAGCAGTATTGACATTTTCACAATGTCTCTAATCACAGAAAAGGGAGAGGAGGGAGAGAAGAAAAAGAAGAAAAAAATCTGTAGCCTAATATGAGTATGACTTTAATGTTCTCTCTTCAGCTTCTTGCTTTCAGAGCTGCCTGAGAGATTTCAAGACACTTGCCCTTGTTAAGTGCCACTGAGTCAGTTCCAACTTATAGTGGCATTATTTAGCTTTTCTGAGGAGCAGCTGGTGAGTTTGAACCACTGACCTTGCAGTTCAAACCAAGCTTGCAGTTGAGCACTTATCCTACAGAGTCACACCAGGACTCCATTAGGAGTCCATTGTTGTTGTTGTTGTTGTTGTTATTGTTAAGTGCTGTCAAGTGGGTTCTGACTCAAAACAACCCAGTTGTTGCTGTTAGGTGCCTTTGAATTCACTCTGACTCATAGTGACCCTATGTACAACAGAAGGAAACACTGCCGATCCTGTGCCATCTTCACAGTCATTCATATGTTGGAGTCCATTGTGACAGTCAATGTAGCAATCCCAATCCAGATTCCAACGACATTCTTCAAAGAGATGAAAAAAACAATTACAAACTTTATGGAAAAGAAAGAAAGATGCATGATATCTTTCTCCAGGGACTGGTAACTCCTGATAACATGTCCAAAGTACCTGAGATGAAGTCCTCCCTTCTAAGGAGCATTCTAGCTGTACTTCTTTCAATACAGATTTTTTCCTTCTTCTGGAAGTCCATGGTATAGTCAATATTCGTCGCCAACTCCATAATTCAAAGGCATCAACTCTTCTTTGTTTTCTGTGTTCATCGTCTAGTTTTCACATGCATATGAGATGACTGAAAATACCATGGCTTGGGTCAGGAGCACTTTAGTCCTCAAAGTGACATTTTTGTCTTTAACACTTTAAAGAGTACCCAAGGTAGTCTTTCCCTCCGGCTCGCCACAAAGATCCGGGTGTTGCCATGGGCTGCTGCCCTGCCCCATGTTACCGGTATTGTAAGAACAAACCCTATCCAAAGTCCCGCTTCTGCCGAGGTGTCCCTGATGCCAAGATTTGGATCTTTGACCTGGGTCAGAAGAAGGCAAAAGTGGATGAGTTCCCACTCTGTGGCCACATGGTATCAGATGAATACAAGCAGCTCTTCTCAGAAGCCCTGGAGGCTGCCTGTATTTGAGCCAACAAGTACATGGTGAAAAGCTGTGGCAAAGATGGCTTTCATATCCAAATGCAGCTGCCTCTGTTCCATGTCATCTACATCAACAAGATGTTGTCCTGTGCTGGGGCTGACAGGCTCCAGCCAGGGATGCAAGGGGCCTTTGGAAAGCCCCAGGGCACTGTGGGTAGGGTCCACATTGGCCAAGTCATCATGTCCATCCGCACCAAGCTTCAAAACAAGAAGCATGTGATTAAGGCGCTGCGCAGGGCCAAGTTCAAGTTCCCTGGGCATCAGAAGATCCACATCTCCAAGAAATGGGGCTTCACCAAGTTCAATGCTGACGAGTTTGAAGATATGGTGGCTGAGAAGCGTCTCATCCCAGATGGCTGTGGGGTCAAATACATCCCCAGCCGTGGCCCCTTGGACAAGTGGAGGGCCCTGCATTCATGAAGGCCTTGGTAGCACTGACCTATGCCCTTCAATAAATTCACTGTGTCAAAAAAAAAAAAAAGAGTACCCAATGTAATACATCATTTGATTTCTTGACTGTTGCTACCATGAAATCCTTGTCAACTTCAATATTTTCTCCATTTATCATGGTGTTGTTTATTGATCCAGTTGTGAAAATTTTTTATTTCTTTACATTGAGGTGTAATCCATACTGAAGGCTGTAGTCTTTCATCTTCATCAATAAGTATTTTAAGTCCTCTTCGATTCCAGAAAGCAAGGTTGTATTATCTGCATATCACAGGTTGTTAATGAATCTTCCTTCAATTCTGATGCCACATTCTTCTTCATATAATCCAGCTTCTCAGATTATTTGCTTAGCATACAGATTGAGTAAATTTGGTGAAAGGATACAACCCGGACACACACCTGTCCTGATTTTAACTGTCTAGTAGCTCCTTGTTGTGTTTAAACGACTTCTTCTAGATCTATGCAGAAGTTCTTTATGAGCTTGAACCACCAAGGATTCCTCTTAATGATTATGACATCAATTTTTGTGTGTTCCATTTCATTGTTGACTACCGGACTTTTCATAGATTCGTAATTTCTACATTGCATGTCTCTAATATTAATGGATGTTTGCGGCTCTATCTACTCATTTTGAATCATGCTCCATCAGCAAATGAAGGTCCTGAAAAGTTTTCTCCATTCAAATAATGTTTTGAGGAGGCAGCTCTTCTCCAGTCATATTTTGAATACCTTCCAACCTGAGAAGCTCATCTTCTAGCATTATACCAGACAATGTTCATTGCTATTCACAAGGTTTTCAGTAACAATTTTTTCAGAAGTTGTCCACCTCTTCCTTCTTCCTTATCTTAGTCTAGAAGTTCTACAGAAACCTGTCCAATGTGGTTGACCTTGCAGTATTTGAAATTTCAGTAGTATGGTTTATAGCATCACAGCAACACACAATCCACCACAGTAAAACAAATTGACAGATGAGCAGTAGATGGCTCACAGAGACATGTTTAAACACATTTTGTTTGGAATAAACCCATGTATGTATGACTCTTAGAACAATACATTTTTACTTATCCTCATATATACAGAGCTCAACAATCATTGTTCGTTACCATCAATGAGGAGTGGGGTGGAGGAGTACAGAGGAGAAAGCACTCTCAAGAAAATAGACACCTGTTCGTTTTGGAGCTGGTAAAGGTAGTATCAAATGTGAAGAAGTGCACACATTGACCAAAGTAAATGATGTCACTAAGAAGTGCACAAATAAAAAGTATGTTTTTAGTAAAGGATATGCTAAATATAATTTTGCAATATCAACAAATATACATGTTGTTACACAAAGATTCATATATGCATATATGTGTAAGGGTATAAATATGTGGATATGTATGTGCCCACAGATAAATGCATCTATTGCATATGTACATGTAGATATTTGTGTACATGCATGAACAAAGACAACCACACAGGGGATTCAGTCATGAATATTTTTTAGCCACAGTCAAGCACCTCATGAGATTGGTGCTCTGGCTTTGAAGGCTTGGTACCATGGTCTAGTTGGAGAACTCAGTTAATTGGCATAATGTCGATTATAAAATATATGTTCTATATCCTGATCTGGTAAGAGTGTCTGGGGTCTCAAAAGCTGTGAGCAGCCATCTAAGATTTAACTTTTAATCTCTAATTGCATGGTACAGAAGATAAGGAAGGAAACCAAAGACTCAGAGAAGAATATAGTCTACAGTCAAACAGACAACAAGGGGCTCTGCTAACATAGTGGTTACGAATTGGGCTGCGAACCTCAAGGTCAGCAGTTCAAAACTACCAGCTGTTTCACAGGAGAAAGATGAGGCTTTCTGCTCCCGTAAAGATTTACAGCCTCAGAAACCCTGTACAGGGTCGCTATGAGTCGGAACTGACTCCACAGCACATAACCACCACCACGAACAGTCAACACTAACCACAGCCTCCTCTACCCTAAGTCAAGAAGAACTAGATGGGACCTTGCTGCCACTAATGATGGTTCTGATAAGGGCCACAATAGATAGATGCTTTCAGAACTCAAATTGTTTAAAAGTCCAGACTTATTGTACCAGTTAAGACTAGAGGACCCCAAGAGACTATCACCCTAACATACTCCTTAAACGTTATACCAAATTATCCCTAAGGCCACATTTTGGGTAAATAACAGATTGGCTCATAAAATAGAGAATATCACCTGTGAGTAATGAGCTCATTTAAGAACTCATCTATGTAAGACCAAGTGGTCAAGAGAGGGTAGTTAATCTTACAGTCCAGGAACAGAGGACCCTAGGGCCCTCAAGAGAGAAGAATGTAGGACCCTAACCAGAGAAGCAGCAACACCAGAGATGGAGGCAGAGGTGATGGCATGGAGAGAGATAGAGCAGCTGAGGATTCTAGACTCATGGAAAGTCAAAGGCTGTGTGCTGGCAGCCAGAAGACTGACTTACAGAATGTGCCATTTGGTTGTATAAATGATTATATATTCCTCAGTGTACATCAAAAAAACAAAACAAAACAAAACAAAAACACAGAGGGAATTGAAGTAAATACTATTAAATGATGATGCATGGAAGGGACTGTAATCATTGCAATGAAACAAAATAGGATGAATGCAAAACTGATGTTCTCCCATGTAAACTATCACTCAATTCACAGTAAAAGCTTTTAATAAAAGAAAAGACCAAATAGTCAAAACTTAACTCTTTAGCAAAGATTAGAAAGTAAGGAGGCAGGACTAGAGTACTAGAAATGGTACTACCAAAAAGAATGAATGAGAATGGTAACAACAACAAACCAAAATCAACTGCTGTCAATTCCATTTCAACTCATAGTGACAATAAAGAACAGAATAGAACTGTCCCATAGGTTTTCCAAGACTAGAATCTTTACAGGAGCAAATGCCACATCTTTCTCCTGTGGAGTGGCTGGTGGGTTTGAACCACCAAAGTTCAGGTTAGTAGCCAAGCACTTTAACTGCTATTATCACCAGGGCTCCTGAGAATGGTAGCACCTTATGAAAAATCTAACTTATCCATATTTGTACCATTTCAAAGAAATATGTTATGACCCACAGAATGTGAAATTTACTGAACAGTGTCACTAATATCACACGTAAATAAAAGTTTTCTAATGATAATAATTACGGCCATACCACCCTGAATGCACCCGATCTTGCCTGATCCTGGAAGCTAAACAGGGTTGGGCCTGGTTAGTACTTGGATGGGAGACCACTTGGGAATACGGAGTGCTGTAGGCGAGTCCTGGTGTGGCACTGTGGGCTAATGCATCAGATTGCAAAGTCATTTGAATTGCAAGGTCAGGGTTCAAACTCACCAAGCTGTTCCTTGGAAACTCTATACAGGGTCACTATGGGTTGGAATCAATTCAATGGCACTTAAAAACAACAACAAAGATAATTTTTTTAAAAATTGCAACAGTATATTAAGGGGAAACTGCCAGAAATTGAAGCCAGATACACAACAGGATGTAGAATGGGGACTATTATTGTTGACATTAGATGGATCTCAATTGAATGCAGAGAATACCAGAAAGCTGTTTACTTGTGTTTTATTGATCATGCAAAGGCATCCGACTGTGTAGATCATAATAAACTGTGAATAACACTGAGAAGAAGGAAATTCCAGAACATTAATTGTGCTTATGCAAAACTTGTACATAGATCAAAAAGCAGTTGTTTGAACAGAACAAGGCAATACTAAATTATTTAAAATCAGGAAAGGTGTGTGTCAGGGTTGTATCCTTTCACCAAATTTATTCAGTCTGTATGCTAAACAGATAATTCAAAAAGCTGGCCTATATAAAGAAGCACACGTAATCAGGACTGGCGGATTATTCGTAACAACTTGTGATATGCAGATGACTCAACTCTGCTTGCTGAAACCAAAGAGGATTTGAAACACTTACTGATGAAGATAAAAGACTTCATTGTGGATTATGCCTCAGTGTAAAGAAAACAAAAATCTTCACAACTGGAGCAATAAGCAACACTATGATAAACAGAGAAAAGATTGAGGTTGAAAAGGATTTTATTTTATTTGGATCTACAATCAACACTTGTGGCAGCAGCAATCAAGAAATCGAATGATTGGGCAAATTTGCTGCAAAAGACTTCTTTAAATATTAAAGATGTCACTTCAAGGACTAAGGTGCACCTGACCCAAACCATGGTATTTCAGTTACTTCATATACATGTACAAGGTGGGCAATGAATAAGGAAGACCAGAGAAGAATTTATTCATTTGGATTATGGTGTTGGCAAAGAGTATTGGATGGACTACTAAAATAATGAACAAGGCTGTCCTGTAAGAAGTATACTCAGAAAGCTCCTTAGAAGCAAGGATGGTGAGATTTTGTTTCACATACTTTGGCCATGTTATTGGGAGCTACCAGTTCCTGAAAAAAAGATACCAGGTTTAGTAAAACTGAAGGTCAGCATAAAAGAGGAAGCCCCTCCCTCAGTGAGATGGTTGACACAATGGTAGTAGCAACAGTGGACTCAAACATAGGAACAAGTGTGAGAATGGCCTAGGGGTCAGGCAGTGTTTTTGTTGTGCATTGGGTCACTGAGTAATAATGGACTTGAAGGCACCTAACAACAACAAGGATCTCTGGTAGCACAGTGGTTACAGTTGGACTGTGAACCTCAAGGTCAGCAGTTCAAAACTACCAGCTGTTCCACAGGCGAAAGATGAGGCTTTCTGCTCCTGTAAAGATTTACAGCCTCGGAAACCCTATACAGGGTCACTATGAGTTGGAACCGACTTCATAGCACATAACAACCAACAACAAAAACACATCACTGAATAATTTGTGTAGAAATTGCTAAAAAGGAACTTAATCTGCTGTTAAAATTTTTACCTTAAATGACATAAATATTATCTTTATATATTATTTTTTTAACTTTCAATTTTGGACAGTGATGATTCTTATTTATGTTTTAATGGATCAGATTTTAACGTTTCTCTCCCTTCACTGTTTTTATTTAGCAAAGGCTCTGCAGTTCATATCTTAATGGGAGTGAAGGAAGAATCAGGATGCTAGGAGAAGGGGACCTGGCTAAGATAAATGAGGTATAATGAAGAGATCATTTCATACTAATAATACTATTGCAATTTTGAGGCAAAAATGGTTCTATTTAAGGCTATGAAGTCAGTTACAATTTGATATATATTCAAATCTAATATCAAAGCTCTGGTAGCGTAGTGGTTACGAATCGGGCTGCGAACCTTAAGGTCAGCGGTTCGAAACTACCAGCCGCTCCGCGGGAGAAAGATGAGGCTTTCTACTCCCGTAAAGATTTACACCCTCGGAAACCCTGTACAGGGTCGCTATGGGTCAGACCCGACTCGATGGTACTTAACAACAACAACAACAATATCAAATTATAAAAATTTTTAATTGGGGTTGATAAAGAACAGTAGAATAATTTTTAGTCCTAGAGATTGGTTTGTATAAAATCTGTAGGTGAACAAACTATAATATTTGTTGTTGTTAAATAACATCAAGTCAGTTCAGACCCATATTGACCCTGTATAAGGTTTCCAAGGAGCAGCTAGTAAGCTTGTGGTTCCAGCTGACCTTGCAGTCTAGTGCATTCACCCACAGCGCCACACCAGGACTCCATATATTTATATTACGTAAATTTATATTATGACTATACTATAACTATAGTCAAATATATCAGTATTTCCTTTTTATTTAATACTTTTGTGTCTTATTCAAGAAGTCTCTTCCAACTACAAGGTCTAAAAGATTCACCTATATTTTCTACAAAGAGTTTTTGTGTTTTGGTTTTTAGTTTAAATTTTTTACCTGTTTGGTGTTGGTTTTTTATTTCTAGTTTGAGTAGGGATTTGATTTCTTCCCTTTTCATATGGATAATAATTTTTCTAACTCCATTTATTGAATGGTCTCTTCTTGCCCCATGCCACCTCTAATGCATAGCAAAGTTCATATATTCCATTGGCCATGCCAGTAATGTACTGTTTCAATTACTATAGCTTCATAATTAGTTTAATTGTCTAAAAGATAAGTCGTTCCTTGCTGATCTTCTTTTATAAAAGTGCCCTGTGCCCCTATTTGCAGTACCAAAACCCTAAAACAATCCAAATGCCCATCAAGAGGAGAATAGACAAATAAACTGTCATTTATTCCCATAATGGAATGTTATTCTGCAGTTGAAACAAAAAAAACTACACAACATGCAACAATATAGTTGAATCTCCACACACACCCCGCCGTGCGCGCGCGTGCGCACACACACACACACACACACATTCTCATCAATGCTTTTTATTTTCTATGTTTCTGATAACAGCCTTCCTCATGGGGATGAAGTAAGTAGAATTTCATTGTGGTTTTTCTTTTTCTCTCTCTTTTTTATGGGTATGTACACAATATTTGTCAATTCAACATATTTCATGTGTATAATTCAGTGAAACCAATTATATTGATCATGTGATATGGTTGAATCTTAACAATTAATGTAAGTGAAAAAAATAAGTTCTAAAATTAAATAATGATATACTTTTTATAAAGTTTAAAAAATGACTGAAATAAAATATGCTTTTTTTTCTTAAAGTTTTTATTGTGAATTCACAGGGCAGATCATCAGTTTTACATTCAATTCAACAAATCATATACTTTGTTTCATTACAATGATTATAAGCCCCAGCATGTAGCATCATTTAACAGTATTTCTAGCTATTGATTTTAGCTTTTTTTTTTTTTTTAACACTCAGGTATATATAATAATTTACACCACCAAAGGGCACATTCTGCAAGTTGGCCTCCTGGCTGCCAGCTCTCAGTCCCTCTCTTTCCATGAATCTAGAGTCCTCAGCTGCTCCCTCTCTCCATGGCCCCATTTCTGCCTCCATCTCTGATGTTGCTGCTTCTCTGGATAAGGTCTCACATTCCACCTATGCTATTCACCCTTGATGGCCCTAGGATCTTTTGTTTCTGGACTATAAGGTTAACTACTCCCCCACTTTTGTTACAAAACTTCTACCTTTACAATTGTGACAGTTGCAGTTAGTCATGAGAACAACTACTCACTATTGAATCATAAGAATCTTATCCCCATTGCTTTTCACAAGACCCATCTAGACAAGATGAAGACTATCCAGTGGGGTACTCCTATCTTCCCCTGCACACTATTAAACTAAACTCCCTCTTGAAAACTTGTAAGCCCTTATCTCTCTCCCCCCTACCCCCACCCCATTTTAGGTAGTCAGTGTCTAAGTTGGCTGTCCCTATTTACCCTGTATACAGAGGGGATAGCATTGATACTTGATGTGAAGACTCCTTCCCTCTCTGTTGGTATTTTGAGCTACTACCTCCATGAGTATATAGCAATTTACAATCAAATTGTAGCAATTTACACTGGTTGCTTTATCAAAAATTGTTTTCTTTATCTTCTTCTAGTGGAGTCTGGTTATCAAGCCATCAAGGCTAAGTCAAATGAGTACTATCTGCAAGTTTGGGTGTTCTTGTTCATCTCCCCTCACTTCATATCAGCTGGATGCTTCAGTCTCAGCTCTAGCCCTCTGTGGCTATGTCCTTGTCCCTGGGCTCAGGTGTCCCCAGGTCTCACCACAATTTGGACCAAGCAGCCCTTCCTCTTCTCTCTCATCTCCAGGTCAGCAGGAGTCTATGAAACATGGTTTAACTCAGCCCATTTCTTCATTGCTGCTTTTCCCCCTCTTCTACTCACCAGTAGACCAATGTGGTCACCAGCAAGCTTGTATGCTGTCTTATATGTTCCTTTTGAGTGTCAGTCTTAGAGAGGGTTTTGACCGGAAGGGACTCAATTGCTTGCCTTGATTGCTTCCTGGAGAACAACTTGCTTATTTTTGTAGTAGCCAATCATACTGCCATTTTTGTTTGGGGTTTTTCCTAATGATCTTTCTTTGAAGATGTATCTTCTGTTGTTCTAGCTGTTCCAGGCTGGTCTCCACATCCTTTCTAGTGGGAATGTCCCACCTCAGAATGTTCTGGATGGGGCTCAGAATTCCACCTAAGGTCCTATACACTGCAAAGGCGCTGCAAGAAGCCAATTTCATTGGGTAAATTCTAGAACCCCTTTTAGGTATTCCAGTCAGTTATAGGCTGAAGATGGGCTTATAAGCTTTCTGTAATCATGTTCCCCAACATTCTTTTCTATCCCACTCAAGTGTCTATTTTACGATAGTCAGCAAAGGAAACCAATATTCATAAGACAGCCATAATAATCTTAGTATTATTCCCCTTTTCAGACTGTGCGTAGATCCTAGTATTACAAAGCCCTGTTGTCCCAAGTTTGAGCATGCTTCACTATTTACCTCTGTCCCATTTAGCCCATGCAAACCTGTCTCAGTGTTCCCCTATCTACCTTGTTCTTCCACCCCTCCCCCTTCTTGTGTATTGTCCTCCTCAACACCCTAACTAAAATTTGCTTTTAAGAATACAAGTTCTTCTTGTATACTTATGAATGTAATAGCTCAAAAGAGGGAACATCTTTACAGCATGGATCATTCCTACCCCCTTGATACACAGGGTTGACAGGGATGGGCAACTTAGACATTGGCTACCCCAGATGGGGGGGAGGATACAAAGGCAAGAAGTGACTGGCTTACAAGCTTTCAAGAGGGAGCCTAGTTCTAGAGGGTATGGGAAAAGTTAGAATCTCCACTGAGTGGTTTCCAACCTGTTTGGACAGGGCTGGTGAAAGGAGATGGGGATAAGACTCTTGTGGTTCACTAGTGAATAATTGCTATCAGGACTGACTGTGAGTGTTGCAAATGTAAAGGTAAATGTTTTGTAACAAAAGGAGAGGAGTGGTTGATCTTGCAGTCCAAGAGTTGAGGACTGTGGGACCATCAAGGGAGAAGAGCAGAGTGCAGGACCCTATCCAGAGTAGTAGTGATGCCAGAGATGGAGGCAGACATGATGACGTGGAGAGATGGAGCAGCTGGGGACTCTGGACTCAGGGGAAGAGAGGGGCTGTGTGCTGATGGCTGGGGGGCAGGCTAGTGGGGTATACCCTTTGGTTGTTTGAATGATTATATTTTCCTGAGTGCTTCCATGTACATAAAAAAATAGAGGGAATGAAAGCAAATGCATGGAGGGGATTGTAATCATTGCAATGAAACGAAATACGATAGGACTATGTAAACTATGACTCAATTCACAATAGAAACTTAAAAAAAAAATAAAATACAAGTTTGTGTTTGGTGCTGTCAAATTAGCTCTGACTCATAGTGACCTTATGCACAACAGAAGGAAATGCTGCCCAGGCCTGTGCCATCCCTACAATTGTTGTGATGTTTAAGCTCACTGTTGCTGCCACCTCATTGAGGGTCTGTCTCTTTTTTGCTGACCTTCCACTGGACCAAGCATGATGTCCTCTTCAGGTATTAGTCCTTTTTGACGTCTTGTTCAAAGAACAAGAGATGAAGTCTCACCATCCTTGTTTATAAGGAGCATTCTGACTATAATTCTTCCAAGACAGATTTGTTTGTTCTTCGGTAAGCCCAGGGTGCTTTCAACATTTTTCACCAGCACAACAATTCAAATTTTTCTCTGGTTTTCCTTATTAATCGTCTAACTTCCACATGCATATGAAGCGATTGAAAATAGCATGGCTTGAGTCAGGCATATCTTAGTCCTCAAAGTGACGTCTTTGCTCTTCAACACTCTAAAAAGGTCTTTTGCAACAGATCTCCCTAATGAAATACATTGTTTGATTTCTTTTCTTTTTAAAATGTTTTATTGCGTATTGAATGATGGTTTACAGAACAGATCATCAGTCCCACACTCAACAGCTTATACATTTCCTGTCATTACAATGATTGCTATCCACTCTATATACCATCAGTTAACAGTGGTGATGGTGGATATGTGCCTGGGAGTCGGAACCAACTCATAGCAACCCTGTACAGGGTTTCCGAGGCTGTAAAACTTTATGGGAGCGGAAAGCCTCATCTTTCTCCCACAGAACAGCTGGTAGTTTCAAACTGCTGACCTTGTGATTCACAGCCCAATTCGTAGCCACTATGCTACCAGAATTACCTCTATTCACTCCCCACCCTCCATGTTCTCCTTGCTTCCCTTGACCTTTCTGTCAGTCCTCTGTAAGTACTGTTTTAAATTCTTTTTCAATTCCATTACCTTTTCTTCTTCAGAGACATTTTTTGGCTCTGCATCTTGGTCATGTATTTGAGTCCTTCTCCCTTGTTTCTTCATGTGAGTTAAAATTGCCTGTTGTCTCTGAGGCATTGTGAGGTTATCATACTTGTATTTAATTGATGATTGTGTGTTGATGTGTTCTTAGTCTCTCACCAACTATCTCCTGTGGATGTGGTTAGAGAAGGGAAGTGTGTACTCTGTTCTCACTTGCCATTTGTGGGCCTCAGTTTAGGGTGGGTTTGGCTAATGTTGGCTGCTATCATTGATCAGTTGGTATATGAGCTGGTATTGGCTCATAGAGCGGGTGAATCTGCACAGGGTATGGTTATTGGTGAGCTGTATGGGCATGGTTTCTGTCTCCTGTTTGGTGGGAAATAGAAAACCCCTCTCCCCCAACACACAAGAAAACAAAACAGAATAAACAAATAAGGAGCCAACAGTGAAAAGAGAAAATAATGAAGAGAATAAAGAAATAAAAACAGGCAGCAACCAGAGAAAAGATAATATAACAACTATAAAGACAAAAGAGCACAGGGAAATGGAGCCATAGAAGAGAAAAATAAAAGAAGAAAGAAAAGGAAGAAATAATAATAATAAAAAAGAAAACCCACTTTGTTACTACAAGAACAAGCAACATGCTTGCCCAGGAAACATCAAGTCAAGTGGTCGGGTCCCCTCAGTGCAAACCCCCTTCCAAGACTAAGACTCAATGGGAATACGTGCTCTGATTGGTGACCATGCTCGACACCGATAAGGGGAAGTGAGGGAAAAACAGCAATGAAGCGGTGAGCTAAGCCCTACAACATTCAATAGACTTCTGTGAACCCGGGTGAAGACCTAGATGGCCAGCAGTGTGGCAAGACCTGGGGACTCTTGGGCCCAGAGTCAGTGACATAGTCACAGAGGACTAGAGCGGAGAGTGAAGTGTCCAGCTGATAAGACGAGAGGGCATATGCATAAGAACACCCACACTTGCAGATAATACCCACTTGTCCTGGCTTCAATGACTGGATGATCAGAGCTCAACCAGAAGTAAAAAGAAGAGGGAAAAAAAAAGTATTCTCATACAATTTGATGAACTTGACCTACACCTATTGAAGCAGTAGCTCAAAAGAGGGAACAAGTCCTTACAGCAAGAATCATTCCCACACTCTCCACACACAGAGTAGACAGGGATGGGCAACTTGGACATTGGCTATCCAAAATGGGGGGTGGGAGGCTACAAAGGCAAGAAATGACTGGCTTACAAGCTTTCAAGAGGAAACCTAGATCCAGAGGGCCTGGAGGAAGGTAGAATCTCCAGTGATTAGTATTCAGTCTGACTAGGCGGGGCTGATGCAATGAAATGCAGACGGGTCTCTTGTGATACAGTAGTGAATAATTGTTATCAGGACTGATTGTGAGGGTTGGAAATGTAAAGGTAGACATTTTATAGCAAGGAGGGGAGTGATTAACTTTTCAGTCTAGGAGCGGAGGTCCCTAGGACCATCAAGGGAGAAGAGCAGAGAGCGGGACCCTACCCAGAGAAGCAGTGATGCCTGAAATGGAGCCAGAGATGAATACGTGGAGCAATGGAGCAGCTGGAGACTTTAGATCTAGAGAGGGAGAGTGACTGTGTGCTGAAGACCTGGGGGGCACAGGGGAAGGATTGCATGGAGGGGATTGTAACCATGGCAATGAGACGATATACGATAGAATGAATGTAAAACCGATGTTCTCCCATGTAAACTATCACATAATTCACAATAAAACATTTAAAGAAAAAGAAAAAGAAAACCCAGTGAAAGGGAAGATGAAGAGAGTATAAAGTAGGGGGGTGTGGGAAGGAGAAGAGGGGAAATGAGAACCAGAAGAAAATAAGGGAAAACAAAAGCAGAGATAGAAAGTACAAAATTCAAGGGAATGGAAAGAGAAAAAGGAGGACAAATAATAAATAAAAACAATGAAACAACAAAAGGAGAAAAACAAACTCAAAAGTAAAACCAAGAAAACAGTGTAGCTGTTGAACCCTAGAGGAGAAAACTTTGAAGGGCTCCTGTCAGTCTAGGAGCTCACAGGTGGGTGTGGGAGGGGTGTGATAGCAGAGTTCCTAGCCCTAGATGGAGTTACCTATGTTCAGGGCACTCAATCAAGAAGTAGTTTGTGGAAGTCCTTGATGGAGCTGTTTTCAGTGTCTATTAGGACCACAGGGTGGCTGGGGCAAGGTGACTAGTTAAATACTGGTCTTATGGTTGTGTAGGTCCTGTGGGTCTGGAACCGAGCCTGCCTGAATCCAGGAACCAAAGTGGTGCAGCTGGCCCCCACCTCACAGTGGCTTGGCTCCAAACTCCTGGAAAGCAGAGTCTGCATTGGGGATGGATGAGGGTGGAAGCTGGCCATACTTCTGGTCACTCTAATGGGGTGGGGGGGTATAGGTTTGTAGAGTTAGAGCCAGGTGCCTTCAGGCTGAGGTTATGGTGGAGTAGTGTGTCCTGTGGACATTTATCAGCAACTGACTGGAACAACTGTGCCCTGAGCATTTTCTGATCCTGTCTTGTACCTTTTAACGTCCTTAATAAACCCCTGAGTTCAGTGTGGCCTTTATAATGGATTATCAAACCCAACTGAGGAGTAGAGAGCTTTGTGGGAGGAGTGACTGGTTGGTCTTTATAGTTTTGCTCTAGCACAACCCCTCCAACAGTCACAAATTTGTCTTCAAATTTGTGTGAGCAGTTAAGGGTTTGGAAGGAATTGAGCACACCCATGTTTCTGGAGAGACTCTGACTGGCCCAAATTGATAGGGTAATCCTACCTCCTTACTCAGTTACCAGTTATGAATTTTTAAGGGGTGAGCACCTGATGGAAATTGGCATGATCCATGTGAAGCAAAAGACCTCTCTTGGCTGGTAGGAGGATGTGGTGACAGTTAAGGTTTTGTGTCAACTTGACTGGGCCAGAATTCTCAGTGACTTGGCAGTTAAAACATAGTAATCTTCATGATGAAATCTAATATAATACAATCAACTTCATAATGAGATCTGCTGTGAGCAGCAGCTAATCAACTGAAAGGAAGTTTCCTTTGGGGGAAAAACTTGTTGCTTTCTGCTAGATCTGGATCCTGCATCTGGCTCTTCATCCAGACTTGAGCCAGTGTCCTACTTTATTGCTTGCCCATCCTGGGAGTCATCAGCAGCTTGCCACCTTACCTGTCCAACCTCACATGCTGATCTTGGTCCATCTGACCCATGAACTTGTGACTTGCCCACCTCTACAACTTTGTAAGCCATTTCTTTGATATAAACTTCTCTTTATATATACATATATAAGCTTCACTGTTTTTGCTTCTGTAGAGAACCCAGCCTAAGACAAAAGTGAAATTCATTCTCCCCCTTGACTTAAGCTTGAAAATATGTAGCCCAGCCTGCTGCTACTGAGCATAATGAGGACAAAGCTGACACCTCAGAGGAGGTCATAGCTGAGAGTATCCCAGAAATAGAGTCTGAGCCCCAACCGATTGAACCTTACACAAAGCTTGAATTTCCTCAGGAATTTTCAGTTACGTGAGTAATGCTGTTAAGTGCAATCAAGTCAGTTTCAACTCATGTGACAGAGTTCAGCTGCTGCCATAAGGGTTTGTTGGTTATAAATCTTTAAGGGGGCAATTCGCCAGGTCTTTTCCCACAGAGCTGCTGGGTGAGTTTGAACTACCAATCTTGCAGTTAGCAGCTGAATACTTAACTGTTGCACAACCAGGGATCCTTACAGGAGCAATCAAGCTTCTTTATTTTATAAGCCAATTTGAATTATGTTTTTAACATCCTAACACTGATACCCTCAATTTGGGACACCTCTCATTAGGCACTTTGGAGGAATACAGAAATGAAGATGGATAATAAGTAACCTGAGATCCTTTATACATTTTGAAATCTGAGAGGGGAAATGTGATGAATGCCATAACAGTATAAAAACAAAGTGTTGTGTGGCTGATGGGAAAGAGGATCAAGAGGTGCCCCAGAGAGGAAGTGGTGGTTAAGGCATATTCTAAAGAATGAGTAGGCATAGGAAATGTGTCTGGTGTGTCAGGGGCTGAGAGCAGGGAGAATTTCAGCAAGTCAAATGGTAGACCCAAATCTGTAGAGGCCAAAAGGGCCAGGATGGAATGGGGCCTTTGAGTTTCATCGAGTGCTTACTCCATAACAAGCACTTAAACCAATTCTTTTTTTCAGCCCTCACAAGGAAGACACAATATTTTTTCAATAGAAAACTGGGCACAAAAGTTTATGCAACTTTCCCAAGATCAAATAGCTAATAAGTTCATCAGGCCATCTGTCTGACTTGTACACATATCCATGATGTTGTACTGCCTCACCCAGTCTCTCAATAAGTAATTCACTCACGCTTATTGATTCCCAGCAAAGCTCATGAATAGTTTCCGTGCACGGTAAGTGCTGAATGGCTTCACTATACCACAATAGAGTTACACAGTCAATGTGAAGTTAGATATATGGCCCTTTCCTTCAATAAATTTAGTTGAATTTGTATAAGGCACAGAACAATAAGTAGGAACTTCTTACCCACATGCAAGTACCCATTAATAAACAGAATGGGGAATATATAAAGTATGAATTTAGGAAAATTGGAAGTCATCAAAAATGAAATGGAATGCAAAAAGATTGATATCCTAGGCACTAGTGAGCTGAAATTGTCAACTTTGAATTGGACAGTCATACAGTTCACTATGCCAGGAATGACAAACTGAAGAGGAATGGTGTCTCTTTTATTGTCAAAAAGAGAATTTCAAAATATATTTTGAAACACAATGTTCTCTGTGATAGAAGAATATCCATACACCTATAAAGAAGACATGTTAATACCACTATTATTCAAATTTCCACACCAACAACTAAAGCCACTGATGATGAAATTGAAGAATTCTACCTGGTGTGGCATTGTAGGATAATATATCTCTATGAGTTGGAACCAACTCAATGGCTCTTAACAGCAACAACAACAACAACTTCTTCAGCTTTAAATTGGTAACATGTAATCAAGATGCGTTGATAATTATTGGTGATTGGAATGCAGAAGTTGGAACCAAAGAAGAATGATCAGTAGTTGGAAAATATAGCTTTGGTGATAGAAATGATGCATAATAGAATTTTGCAATTCCAATGACTTATTCATTGCAAATACTCTTTCAACAACATAAACAACTACACACATGGACCTTACCAGATGGAATACACAGAAATCAAAATGACTACATTTGTGGGACGAAACAATAGAGAAGCTCAACATCATCAGCTAAAACAAGGCCAGGGACCAACTATGGAACAGATCATCAGTTTCTCATGTAAAAGTTCAGGCTGAGCTGAATAAAATTAGAACAAGTTTATGAAAGCCAAAATATGACCTAGAATATATCTCATCTGAAATTAGAGCCAAATTTAAGAATACATTTGCTGCATTAGACATTAATGACTGAAGACTAAAAGAGTTGTATGATGACATCAAGAACATTATACAAACTTCTGGCAAGATGGCAGACTAGGCAGTCACACTACATGGACCCTCTACAAAAAAGATACAAGAGAACAAATGAAACAGCCACAGAAGTAGATTGCTTGCTGGGAGGAGAAACTGAGCAGGGACAGTGAGAGTGGAGATTGACTGATGAACAGCCACCATCTTGAATTTTGGCAACAGAAGGTGGCTTCTCAGAGCAGAGTCAAACAGACAACTGGAAATGTGTAATAACTTCTTTTTCCTCACGTTCCTTTGATGACCAGAGGTGTGGCCAGCCCCCAATCCTATCCACCTCCAGTACAGACCCTGTTTTCTTGGAATTCAGAGCCACCTGGTTGGGAGCCACGCCAGTGTGAGTCGGGAGCAGGCTGAAACATTTTGGCACGTGGATTCAGGCAGCTCGACTCCAGACCTACAGAATCCATAGAGCCACCAGACCAGCTTTATTGCTATTGTTGTTAAGCGCCATTGAGTATCTTCCGACCCACAGCTACCCTGTATAGGGTTTCTGAGGAGCAGCTAGTGAGTTTGAACTGCCAACCTTGTAGTTCAAACCTACTTTGTAATCGAATGCTTATCCTAATCTAGTAGAAACCCTTAAAACCAGTCAACTTGTCCCCAGATTCCCTGTGGTCCTAACAGACACTGAAACTAGCTCCATTAAGAGCCTCCAAAAACTACTTCTGAATGGAGTGCCCTGAATATAGGTAACACCTGGGCTTTTAGAAACAACTCTACTGTCATATCCTTGCCATACCCTCCTAGTGAACTCCTTGGCTGACAGGAGCCCCCCCAGAGTTTTCTCCTGTCCAGGTTCAACAACTGCATTGGTATTTTCTTTGGTTTTGGTTTATTCCTTTCTTGATTTTGTTTATTCTTTCTTCTCCTGTTTCCATTCCCTTGAATTTTATCCTTCCTATCTCCGCTCATGAGGAACCTGTACATAGACCAAGAGGCTGTTGTTTGAACAGAGCAAAGGGATATCCAATGGTTTAAAATCAGGAAAGGTGTGTGCCAGCATTGTATTTTTTCACTGTAGTTATTCAATTTGTATGCTGAACAAATAATCCAAGAAGCTGGATTATATGAAGAAGAGCATGGCATCAGAATTGGAGGAAGACTCATTAACAACCTGTAATATGCAGATGTTAAATCCTTGCTTGTTGAAAGTGAAGAGGACTTAAAATACTTACCAATGAAGATCAAAGATCACAGCCTTCCCTATGGGTTGCACCTCAATGTAAAGAAAACAAAAATCTTCACAACTTGACCAATACATAGCATCAAGATAAATGGAGAAAGGATTGAAGCTGTTAAAGACTTCATTTTGCTTGGATCCACTATCAACAGTCATGAAAGCAGCAGTTCAGAAATCAAATGAAGTATTGCATAAGGTAAATCTACTACACTGTTGTTGTTGTTATGTGTCATGGAGTTGGTTCCGACTCATAGTGAACCTGGCACAGGGTTTCCAAGGCTGTACATCTTTACGGGAACAGAAAGCCTCATCTTTCTTCTCGGAACAGCTGGTAGTTTTGAACTGCTGACCCTGAAGTTAGCAGCCTGATTTGTAACAAATCTACTGCACTAGACCTCTTTAAAGTGTTCAAGAGTACAGATGTCAGTTTTAGAATTAAGGTGCACCTGACCCAAGCCATGGTATTTTCTTTTCTTTTTTTTTAAACTTTTTATTGTGAATTGAGCGAAGGTTTATCAACAGTTCACAGCATTTACCTCTATTCACTTTTACTATTGCATTCCTTTGCCTCCTACCTTCATTTTTCCTCTGCTAACCTGCCTCTTTTTTTCCAAAACCAAAGATAAAGAGAATAATCCTGAGAGTAGCTCAGAAAAAATGAATAGTTAAATACACAGGAGAAACAATAAATCTAAGCTTTGATTTTTCCAAAAAGGCAATGGGATAACATATACAAAACTCTGAATGGAAAAAAAAACTGCCAACAAAGAATCTTATACCCTGCAAAATTGTCCCTCAAATAATGGCAAAATTAGCACATTTCAAGATAAACAGAAAGTAAAGGCATTTGTAAGAACCTGACCAACTTTACAAAAAAATGCTAAGATGTATACTTTGGCCTGAGAACCAACAACAGCAGACAACAACCTAAGATTAACATACAGGACAAAACCACCTCAAACTCAAGCCAGATACAAAAGTATTTAAAGGAGAACAAACCTACAAGAATGAAAATAGGGAACCAGAGGTATCCATTTACAATGAAGTCAACTATAAAGCAAAAATAGGGAATAGTGGAGATACAGAACTTCCAAATGGCAAAAAAATCAAATAGATTTCAAGATAAATGACGTGTTTTAAACAGGAAAAAAATGAATAAACTATAGGGGAATATCAAAGAAAATTAATACATCTCCACATCAAAATAAAAGAGAAAATAAAAAAGATTTAGTAAACATTAACACAACAGAAATGAAAATAAAAGGAAACCCACAAACAAAATTAGCTCAGTGCAGAAAATTATGTGGAACAAAGAAACAAGCAGCACCACAAACACACACACACACCCACACACAAAAAAATCAGCAAGAATTGCTTCACACTTATTGATAAATACATTGAATATAAATGGATTTAATGCATGAGGCAAGAGACAAAAAGTAACAGGATAGGAAAACAGAATTCTTCAATATACTGCTTATAAGAGACACATTAAAAAAAAAATGGAGACAAACTAAAAATGCCCATCAACAGAAGAATGGTTAAATTTTGGCACATATACACAATGGAATACTATGCAACACTGAAGAATAAAGATGAATCTGCTTACTACCTAGATGAACCTAGAGGACTGTATTCTGAGTGAAATTAGTTAATCACAAAAGGACAGATATTGTATTAGACCAATACTATAAAAAGATAAGAAAAGGTTTTCTTGATTAAAAAAAACAAACAAACAATGATGGCTACCAGGCAGGGTGAGGAAAGAAAATGATTCACAGGTTAGAGGGTAGACACATGTTAACATGGGTGACAGGGCAAGCAATATACAAGAGGGAGGTTAGCAGGAGAAAGATGAAGGTAATGGGAGATGCAGGGAGGAAGGCAAGAGTTAAAGTGAATAGAGATAACACTGTAAATTGATAGTTTATAGAGGGGATTACAATCATTGTTATGGCACAAAGTATATGATTTGTTGAATGTAAAACCCATGATCGGTTCTATAAACCTTCACTGAATTCAGAACAAAAAGTTGTTTTTTTGTAAGTAGGGAAGGGGAGAGAAAAGAACATCATACAGGAGGAAAGTAAAAGGCCATTAGAAAGAAAAGACGAAAATATATGTCAGAAGAAACTCTGAAACTTCCTCTTGAACCTTGTTGTTAGGTGCCATCAAGTCAGTACTGATTTCATAGCGCCCCTGTGCACAACAGAAAGAAACACTGCCCGATCCTGGACTAACCTCACAATTGTTGCCACACCAGAGAAGCTAAAATGACTGAAGAAGCTAATGGTTTTAGAGATGAGAAAGCATATTCACTTTGCAGAAATCTACCTGAGGCTTGTGGACAATGTGGTCATACAGTCAAACCACAGTTGTACCATCTACAACCTCACCAATTGGGCAAGAGCCAATACCAGCTGCTATACACAAGAGCAGTGACAACAACCAACATCTGCTAAAACCACTCTGAATTGAACTGTATGAACAGTAAACAGAGAAGTTCATCTCCTGATCACACCCACCAGGAGGCAATTGGTGAATGCCTAAGAATACATCAACACACATTCACCAACTTAATACAAATGTAACAACACCATAATGCCTGGAAAGCATCAGAAAAAATCTATTCACATGCAGAAACAAGACAGAGTAGCTCAAATGACAAAGAGGAAGAGCTTTTGAGGAAGATAAAGCACTAGAACAACCTGAAACTTAATTCAGAAGAATGATATTGAGGTACATCCAAATATTTCACATAAAGGTCTAGAAAACAAGAATGAATTCAGAAAAGCACTACAGGAACAATCAAACAAAATAGATACAACATTGGAGATAATACAAAACCTCCAAACAGAGGTCCAGATGATCAATACTAAAATATCAGAAATGGGCAATACACTGAAAGGGCAAAGGAGAAGAATTGAAGAGATGGAAGCCACTCTTGTAGATAAATCTCTCAATACTGGTAGATAGAAGACCAATCAGAAAAAAGATTGGGGGGGGGGGAAATCAATTAAAAAGAAAAAAAAAGCTTGAAAAAAATCTGATGAAAGCCTAAAATTCATGTGGGACTACATGAAAAGGAATAACCTATGAATGATTAGAATTCCAGAACAGGAAGAGACAAAGAAAAGGTAGTTGAAAATCTGCTGGAAGAAAATGTCCCTAACATTATGAAGGCTGAGAAGATAAGCATTAAGAAACTAAACGAATCCCAGGCAGGATAGACTCCAAAAGAAAGTCACCAAGACATCAACATACTCAAACTCTTCAAAATCAAAGACAAGGAAAAATTCCTGAAAGCAGCTAGGAAAAAATGAAATGTTACCTACAAAGGAAAATCAGTAAGATTAAGCTCTGATTTCTCAGCAGAAACCAAGCAGGCAAAAAGGCAATTTGGAGAGACATACAAAACACTGAAAGAAAAAATTGCCATCCAAGAATCATATACCCAGAAAGACTGTCCATTAAATATGACGGTGAAATTAGAACATCTCAGGATAAACAAAAATTACAGAACTTTGTAAAAGCCAAGCCAATGCTGCAAAATATACTAAAGGGAGTTCGTTCTTTGGGCTGAGAATCACCAAAAGCAGAAAACAACCAGAGATTGACATACATGGTAACACCCCCCTACCCCCCCAGAATTCAGTCCAGATATAGAAGTGTCCAGAGTAGAACAAAACTACAAAACTGAAAATAGGGAAACATGAGATGTCAATCTACAATCAGGACAACTACAAATTGTAGGGAAGGAAAAAATAAAGTTACAGAATTCTAGGTTGTGAGGATGTCCGGTATATTTCAGGATAAAATGGACTGTTTTAAAATGAGGAAGAAAATAATAAAGTACAGGGTAACCTCGAAGAAACTTAATAAACCTTCACATCAAATCAAGGAAAGGAACATCCAGGAAGATTTTAGAAATATTAAAATTATGAAGAAATTGATTTTTAAAAGCATAAAAAAAATGAACTCAGCATAGAAGAGCCTGTAGGACAAAGAAACCAGCATCACCACACACAGAAAATAAAGTGACTGGAAGAAATAAGGAAGTAAAAGTGTTGAACAGAAAACTTCAAAAGACAACCCGAGAAGATAAAGTATTCAAATGAAATTTGCTAAGACCTAGAGTTAGGAAGCCAAAAGGGAAGAATATGCTCAACATTTCACCATCTAAAAGAACTGAAGAGGAAACCCAATTCTAAACTTGAAATATTGAAGGATTCTATGGGCAAATATTGAATGATGCAGAAAGCATCAAAAGAAGACGGAAAGAATACACAGAGTCACCGTACCAAAAAGAATTTGTCGGTGTTCAACCATTTCAAAATATCAAATATGATCAAGAACCGATGGTACTGAATGGTTAAAAGAGATAGGGATAACATTCTTATGATTCAATAGTGAGTAATTGCTATCATGACTAATTGCAACTGTCACAATTGTAAAAGTAGAAGTTTTGTAACAAAAATGGGGGAGTTGTTAATCTTACAGTCCAGAAACAAAGGACCCTAGGACCATTGAGGGCGAAGAGCGCAAGCTGAATGTGAGACCTTATTTAGAGAAGCAGCAACACCTGAGATGGAGGCAGAGATGGGGACATGGAGAGAGGGAGCAGCTGAGGACTCTTCATGGAAAGAGAGGGACTGAGAGCTGGCAGCCAGGAGGCAGACTTGCAGAATGTGCCCTTTGGTGATGTAAAATATTATATATGCCTGAGTGTTTAAAAGAAAAAGAGCTACAGTAACTGATGGTACATGGAGGGGATTATAATCATTGTAATGAAGCAAGGTGTATAATTTGTTGAATGTAAAACTGATGATCTGCCCTGTAAACATTCATTCAATTCACAATAAAAACTTAAAATATATATATATAGAATTTTTCCACAAACTTTAAAAAAAAATTTTAAGAACCAATGATATTGAAAGAAGTCCAAGCTGCACTGAAGGCATTGGCAAAAACAACAAGAAGGAATTAATGGAATAAAAATTTTAATCTCCCAACAAAGTGATGCAGTGCTGGAGGCTCTCAATCTTCCATGCCAAGACATTTGGAAGACAGCTACCTGGCCAACCAATTGAAAGAGATCCAATGGTTTAAAATTAGGAAAGATGTACTCTAGCGTAATATTATGTGTACCATGCTTATTCAGTCTGTATGCTGTATAATCTGAGAAATTGGATTATATGAAGAAGAACGTGGCCTCAGGATTGGAGGAAGACTCATTAACAACATGCAATATGTAGATGATACAACATTACTTGTTGGAAGCAAAGAGGACTTAAAATACTTGCTGATAAAGATTAAAGGCTACAATTTCAATATGGATTGTGCCTCAGTGTAAAGAAAACAAGAATCCTCACAACTGGATCAATAAATAACATCATGATAAACAGAGAAAAGATTGAAGTTGTCAAAAGACTTCATTTTGCTTGTATCCACAATCAGCACTCATGGAAGCAGCAGTCAAGATACCAATATATATTGCATTAGGCAAATCTGCTGCAAAAGACCTTTTTAAAATGTTAAAGGACAAAGATGTCACTTTGAGGGCTATGATTTACCTAACCCAAACCCTGGTATTTTCAGTTACCCCATATGCTTGTGAAAATTGGACAATGAATAAGGAAGACGGCAGAAGAATTGACTACTTTGAATTATGGTGCTGGCAAGGAATATTGAAAGTACCATGGGCTGCCAGAAGAACAAACAAATCTGTCTTGGAAGATGTATAATCAGGATGTTCCTTAGAAGCAAGGATGGTGAGACTTAATTTCTCATTTTGGACATGTTTTCAGGAGGAACCAATCCCTGGAGAAAGACATCATGCTTGGTAAAGTGAAGTTTGAGCAAAAAAGAGGAAGACCCCAACAAGATGGATTGGCACAGTGACAGCAACAATGGGCTCAAATGTAATAACAATTGTGTGTATGGCACAGGACCAGGCAGTGTGTCATTCTGTTGTGCAGAGCCGCTGAGTCCGAACTGACTCAACAGTACCTAACAGTAACAATGTTCACATGTAATAAATACATGTATATTGCTGTGAATACTCTATCCTGTGACTTTCCTTGAGAGGGCTCAGAGCACTTTGAGCATACCCTGCCCATCCATTTATTCTGATAATGGTTTACAGAAGGTTATTGGGGATGTTTGTCCTTGTTTTCAAGGCTTCGGGCCACAGCTCTTCTGACTATAGGTGCACTAATTTACCAGGTGTTTCTGAATAGTGCAAGCTTCCCAGGAGGGCCAGGCAGGACTACTGTATACCAGCTGATTTCTTCCCTGTCAGTCTCTGGTCCAGCCTTCATATCCTTTACCTCCGCTTCTTCAGGCTGTTGTTGTGTTGTTGTTATGTGTGACCTTGTACATAGCGACCCTGTACTCATAGAGACCCTGTATAGGATTTCTGAGGCTGTAAATCTTTACAGGAGCAGAAAGCCTCATCTTTCTCCCGCGGAACAGCTGGTAGTTTTGAACTGCTGACCATGAGATTAGCAGCCCGATTCGTAACAACTATGCTACCAGAGCTCCTTTCTTCAGGCTGAGGAATGCTGAATTCTTTACAGCAGATAGACCTGGTACAGGAAGGAGCATCTTTCTCTAAGCAGGATCTTGTCAAGATCAAGAGATGAAAGACAAGTAGAAAGAGGGTGTTCTGCTAATAACAGTGCTAATAGTCCTCTCTTGGTGAAGAGGGCAATATGAGGTTCATGTTTGCTTCTCACAGGAAAAAAACTGAGTTGCAAAAAGAATAAAAATGGTTATTTACACACATAGTAAGAACATTTAATATTATCCATTATGTATCCCCTTCACACGACTTTTTCCCTCCTCTCTACATGTATACACATGTTTACACATACGTTTTTCCTGTAGAGGTCTCTGGATGGTACAAACACTTTGCACTCAACTACTAAAGGTTGGCAGTTCAATCCTACCCAGCGCAGCCATGGAAGAATAGCCTGGCAGTCTGCTTCCATAAAGATTACAGTCAAGAAAACTCAATGAAACAGTTCTATTGTGTAACACTTTGGGTCACCATGAGTCAGAATCCACTCCGAAACAGGTTTAGTGTGAGTTTTCCCTATCAACCAGTGGTCATCAAACTTAAATGCCAGCAGAGAACTCGTTAAAAGAGATTGCTGGGTTCCTACTCAGAGTTTCTGATTCAGGGATTTGAAGTCAGGCTTGAGAATATTCATTTCTAACAATTTCCCAGGTGATGCTGATGGCTGCTGGAAGACCCCAGGACCACACTACTCTAGACCATAAGCAGTATTGTTGTTCTGAGTCCTTTATTACTTCGTCTTAGAGTATTATAAAAGAAGACACTAGAAAACCTGGGGTTCAACTATATACTGTCTGTGTTTTCTTCCAGACTCAGATTCTATGACGAGGACACACAATCACCATTTCGCTAAGGGATTTATATTCCAACTGTGTTAAGCCAGTTGTGTATACTGCAGAAGGCACTTTCCTATAAAAATATTCCAAATGGTGGTTGGAGTCCCAATTCAAATCACAAGAAGACCTTTCAACCGTGGTTTGCTTGAATTAACAGTATAATTACAATTTATGAACAGTTCTATTTCTTCTTTGGTTTAGAACATCTCAACTTTAACAAGATGCTGTTAGCACAGTTTAGCCTTGTAGTGACCACTGGGTATGCTAGGATGGAAGGCTAGGGAGCAGGGGCCATTAGTTTATTACTCATTTTCATTTGCCCAGAAGCATATATTGAATTGGGCTCAAAAGGCAATAAGGGATGAGAGACCTGAGTCCCGAGTCAAGGGCTACTGCAAAAAATGGTGTGGGGGCCATGTCTGACCTTCTCCAGCTTCACAAGGAGCTGGGAAAAACAAACTCCACATCAGCCCAAGGCTGATTCCTGTGAGGCAGGGGACAAACATGCTTTCTGCCTCCAACTTTCTTTACCCAATTTCCTTTATATCAACCTTTTCTCCCAATCCTCTCTCTAGTTCTCTACTGGGCTCAATAATAATCTGTTGCAGTGACCACAAGAACTCATAGACAATACTCACCATTGTGGGGTTTATTAGGGAAGTTAACAGGGTACAATTCAGGATCAGAAACAACTCAGAATACAGTTGTTCTCTGGTCAGGAGCACCTCTTCTCAGCCATGCCACAGACACACCTCTCTCTGGACCGCAACCTCTCAGCCACGTGGTCTCTTGGCCTCGGACCTGCTCTGGCAAGTGTTATAAATTCCGTTAGATCTGCTGATGAATGCTAAGAGGGTACCCAATTCTGCAAGCCAGCCACCTGCCCAAAAGTACTCAACTTTACTCATTTCAAGGGCTGGGGAGCCCACTGCTTTGTCTGTCCTGCCACTGCCTCTGAAGGACCTTCTACCACCACTGCTTCTGTGGATATGCTCTGCTCATAGCTCTTCTTTCATGATAGTCCTGGGACCATCTGTTATTGCTTCTAAATTGCCTCCTTTTAAACCAAGCCAAAAAACGAAACCCCAAGCTACAGTCCAGTCCCATCCAATCATTTGGTGGGGGCTACCAATATCCTGATGTGGCGTTGTGGGTTAATGCTCTAGATTGCAAAGTCGGTTTGAACTGCAAGGTTGGTGGTTCAAGCTCACCAATCGCTCCTTGGAAACCCTCTAGAGGGTCACTATGGGTCGGAACTGACTCAACTGCACTTAACAACAACAACAACCAATATCAAGTACGTTCACTTTACTATGGCCACAAAATGAGCCAAGGCCAGAGCACACTGCAGCTGCTTAGCAGATCCAGGTTCAAAACAAACACCTTCTGGTCTAAGGTCTGGAGTGGAGTCTTTCTCTCTCATGTTTTTGTTTATTTGTTCAATTAAACTGTAGACTTTCTTAGCACACCAGTCATAGCTGTCCAAAAATCAAATCAAACCAATTCATAGTGGCCATATCAACAACTCTACAGGGCAGGATAGAATTGCCCTGTACAGTGTTCCCAGCTGTAAACTTTTTTTTTTTTTTTTTTCATGGAAAATTTCCATTATCTCTTCATTCTATTCTTCCATGAACTTTTTTTTTTTACAGTTCCCTCCATGCAACATTTATTCTACTTCTTCCCTGTGGATCACCATTTATATCTTATATTTCACAAGTGAACAGCAAAAAAAATCTGATGTATACTTACAAAACAAAAAACATATATTCAATTAAATGTCCAAAGGGCTCTTTCTGCCAGCCAACCTCCTGCTCTCAGCCTTTCTGAGTCCATGGGCCTAGAGCCCGCAACTGCTCTGTCTCTCTATCCCACCACCTTTACCACCGTCTCTGCTGCGGCTGCTTTTCTAAGTAGGGATCTCATGCTACACTCATGCTCTTCCTTCTTGATGGTCTGGAGACCGCCTGTTCCTGAAATGAAAGATTAACTACTCCCCCTTTTAGTTATATACTTTCTACAATTACAGTTGTCACAACTGCAATTAATCCTGCAACAATTATTCACAATTGAGTTATAAAATCCTATCACCGTTGTCCCCATCCCCATTTACAGATCCATCTGGAAAAGAAGGCAACTCTTCAGCGGGGATTCAACCTTACCCCTCTCATTCTGCAACTAAGCACACTCATGAAAGCTTGTAAGATATCCAGGCTGTAATCTTCATGAAACTGGACTGCCACATCTTTCTCCTGAGGGACAATGGTGGATTCAAACAACTGACCTTTCAGTGAGAGGTAGAGCACTTAAGCAGTGAGCCACCAGGTCTCCTCACAAAGCTCCCATAATCTAACTTCACACATTAATCTAATTAAAGCTATGTTTTATGTACTAAGAAATGTTTTGACTTGAACTTGCTGTTAAGGAGGGAATTAGCATTTTGTATGTAATATAATCCTGGTTTCTTTTGTACATTGGATTTTTCATTCCAGGAAATACAAACTATGAGTAGCTTTATAATCAAACCAGCTATAAGTTCTGTCTGGTTAAACTTGGCTGAGATATTCTTTTTTTCTTTTCCTTTCCTGCTAGCAGGTGAGGGCATGTGACTTTTCCCAACACAACTAAGGCATGCTATAACTACATCTTGTTGTGATTTACTGCTTAATTATAACTGTACCCATGTCTGCCTGGGCCTGCCAAAGCATTGGAGCTCTTTTCATCTAACATGGGCTGTCATAGCTGCAGATTCAGAGAAGACATTATTTATGGCTAATTAATTATTTCTCAAGTGGTATCAATCCAAGTCAAGCAAAAACAAGGATTCAGGAATAAAGCAGAGTAAAGAGAAAGGAAACTTGCTATCAAGGAAAATGGAGGCTGGAGAAGGTCTGAATTTAAAGTTAAAGTAGCATTCTCAGCTTGTTCATAACAGACTTTCAGTTGGTATTCACTAGACCACTTGCGTAATTATTCTAGAACAAAAAGAGAAAGACATGAACTCAGGTCAACGCTGACCCCAAATCAGTTTGACCGCACTAACTTGAACATGACGATTTTAATCCAGGTTAACTGACACCTGAGACCAACAAAGGTGGGATAGCAGAAGTGAAGCCCAGATAACCTACTCTACAGTCTGACATCTCCTGCCAGAGGATGAAAAGGAGTTTCTTGGTTTCTCTCTTACTCAAGAAGTCAACCGTTTGTTTTGTTTGGATTTTTAATATTTCTCCTCAACTGCCATCAAATCAATTCCTACTCACGGTGACCCCTTGTATATCACTGTAGGACTCTACTTCATAAGGCTTTCAATGGCTGTAATCTTATGGACTTAGATTGCCAAGACTTCCTTTTGAGGTGGATTCAAAGGACCAACCTTTCATTAGTTGCCAAGTGCAAACCATTTACGCCACCCAGGATTTTTTCAATGTCTCCATCTTCATTTTAAAGTTCATTTTCCCTGAAAATCCCAGTGGTGTTAGAAAGTCAAAGCTTAACCACTCCAGAGCAGTCACCCAGGAGTCACTTCCCAGACAGAAAACCTAAGGAGTGCTGTGAAATTGCTGTGAGGCTTTGAAAGAGTCACAGGGATCATCATCATAATTCTGGGCTCTCATAAAGTGCCTTTCATCTGGAGATCTCAAAGAGCTGCATAAATGTTAATTAGTCTCACAGCACCACTTAGAAGTAAATAGACATTGGGATTCTAGTAGCTTCTCACTGATACTTCTTCCACATCTGTAGACTGGCAGTTCCATCCGATTATTTAGGAAAAAAGTTAAATATTCCTACCCCACCCTGATTTGCAAAGAAAATGAACCTGCCTATTAAGTAGATAATTCTGGGTTAAACTCTATGGGCTATACAAAGACATTCTGTATAAAGCACAGTCGATATCCTCAAACACTTTATTGAACAACAAGACACATGCATAGTGCTAATAATAATATAAGAATAACTACATGATAGAGTGTGAGTAGTATAAAATGAGAAATTTTCAATAGGAGAGATGACCAAGAATGCTAGTAACATGAAGGAAAGATTTTGATTGGACTTTGGTTACTATATGCACAGGTGTGTTTGGGAATACAGGTGCACTCAAGCATGCATTCCAGAAAAGGATAATGGCATGGGAAAAGGTACTGAGGTAGGAATTTGCATCATGGCTTAACATTACTGCAGAAGGGAATAAGTGAAAGAAGACATTTAAATGCTAGGTAGGTGGGGACCAAACAGTGAAGAACTTTAATATCAAAGTCTTAAGATTTTGACTTTTAGAAGACGTTAAGTTGAATAAGATATTAGCCTATATGAATAGTCAAAGTGTGGTCCCTAGACAAGCAACATCAACATCTCCTGGGAATTGGTTAGAAATGCAAATTCTCAGGTTCCTGACACAAATCTATATTGGGGCCCAGCAATCTGAGTTTTAACCAGCCTTCCAGGTCCTTCTGATGCATACTCAGTTTGAGGACTAGTGAGGTATAAAACAATGTTTTTGGCAGATAGACTCAAATATAGCAAAATTCTCTTCATCCGTTTCATGCTTCAACAGCACTTAACATTTAAGCAGAAAGCAGGCTGTTGAAGCAATTGTTTGAATTAAAATATTTTTTAAAACTTTTAATTGTGTAAATTTTTAAACTTACACAAAAATAGACAGGAGAGTACATCCAGATTTAAGTATCCATCACACAAATGTAACAATTATCAAGATTTTTCTACACTTGTATCCCTTGCTCTCACCTTTTATGAATTTTTCTTTTTAAGTACTCTAGAAATTACTTCAATTCAGCATATACCTCTTAAAAATATACGTTTGTTCTAATATCTGACAATAATGTCAATATCCCACAATCTTCCTTATTCATTGTCGAATTTTCACATGCATATGAGGTCATTAAAAATACCATGGCTTGGGCCAGGTGCATCTTAGTCCTCAAACTGTTATCTTTGCTCTTGAACACCTTAAAGAGGTCTTGTGCAGCAGATTTCCCAAATTTCCATTATTTGACTGTTGCTTCATGAGTTGATTGAGGAGCTGAGCAAAATTAAGTCTTTGACAACTTCAATCTTCTCTCCATTTATAATGATGTTATTTATTAGTCCCATTGTGAAAATTTTTGTTTTCTTTACATTCAGGTGCAATTCACATTGTAGCCTTTGATCTTCACTAGTAAATATCTCAAGATCTCTTCCCTTCCAGCAAGCAAGATTGTATCATCTGCATATTGTTGTTGTTGTTGTTAAGTGCCATCGAGTCGGGTCCGACCCATAGCGACCCTGTACAGGGTTTCCGAGGGTGTAAATCTTTACGGGAGTAGAAAGCCTCATCTTTCTCCCGCGGAGCGACTGGTAGTTTCAAACCGCTGACCTTAAGGTTCACAGCCCGATTCGTAACCACTACGCTACCAGAGCTCCTTACAAGTTGTTAATGAATTTTCCTTCAATCCTGATGCCATGTTCTTCTTCATCTAATCCAGTTTCTTAGATTATTTGCTTAGCACACAGAGTCAATAAATGTATGGGGAAAACAATAAAATTCAGAGGGTTACTAAGATGGAAAACATTTTAAACATTTTTCTTTGTAAAATATCTCTAAAAATAATAATCTTCATAGATATAGAGAAGTTTGTATTTTTTGTGGGGGTTCTTGTTATCAATGATCTAGACAATATTATTTATGAAATGAGTTTCCAATTTAGGTACTGAGACATCATGCTAGATGTAAGAAATTTAATTGACAAGGATGAATCTTAGTTGGTATTTCTAATTATAGCTTCTTGCCATACATCAATAGCTATCTGCCCCACTCTCTGTATTACTGTTAGGTGTCATAGAGTCAGCTCCAACTCATCACGACCATATGTGCAACAGAATGAACACTGCCCATTTCTGTGTCATTCTCACAATTATTGTTTTGTTTGAGCTCATTGTTGCTACCACTGTGTCAATTCATCTCACGGAGGTTCTTCCTCATTTTTGCTGACGCTCTACCAAGCATGATAGGACTCTCTACCAGGCATAATATCCTTTTCCAGGGACTGGCCCAAAGTACAAGAGATGAAGTCTCACCATCCTTGCTTCTAAGAGGCATTCTGGCTGTTCTTTGCTCCTGGCTCTTCTTTCTTGGTGGTAATAGGTCCCTCTCTCACACCTTCTCTCCTCTTGTTATTGTTTGGTGCCATTGAGTCGGTACCGACTCATAGTGACCTTATGCACAGCAGAAGAAAACACTGCCCGATCCTGGGCCAACCTCACTGTTTTTGCAACGCTTGAGCCCATTGATGATGCCACTTGGCCAATCCATCTCGCTGGGGGTCTTCCTTATCCCTTGTAAAATAAAAGGCATTACAGGCCACACCCCTTGGAAACACCTTTACATTGGATCAGTGTTGTGATGGGATTGAGGGTATTACAGCCCACCCTGAATCTATTTTATTAGTTTATCATATCAGATCACATGGGGAATGATCACATAACCACCACATTACATAATTACATAACTGCCAGAACAATAAAATCACAACCCAGCCAAGTTGACACATATTTGGGAGGGAGTTGTTGTTGTTAGGTGCCATTGAGTCGGTACTGACTTATAGCGACTTTATGCACAGTAGACTGAAACGCTGCTGTATTCTGGGCCAACCTCACTACTGTTGCCACGCTTGAGTCCATTGATTTCTACCAAAGCTGTTATATCATATCAAAAGTTGTTAGTATTTCTCCAATCCTGCTGTCACATTCTTCATATAGGCCAGCTTCCAGATTATTTACTCAGTATTATTTGCTCAGATTGGATAAGTATGATGAAAGGATACAACCCTAACACATACCTTTCCTGATTTTAAACCATTCAGTATCCCCTTGTTCTGTTCTGTACAAATCTTCCACTTCGTCTGTGTACAGGTTCCTCATGAGCACAACTAAGTGTTCTGGAATTCCCATTCTTCACAATGTTATCCTTAGTTTGTTATAATTCACACAATCAAATGCCTTTGTATAACCAATAAAACACATGTAGACATCCGTCTGTTATTCTGATTTCAGCTAAGATCCATCTATTGTCAGGAATGGTATATCTCATTCCACATCCTGTTTGAATCTGGCTTGAATTTCTTCCTGTTGATGTACTGCTGGCACCATTGTTTAATTATCTTGAGCAAAATTTTACTTGTATGTGACATTTATGATATTGTTTGAGAATGTCCATATTCTGTAAGTCATTTTTCTTTGGAATGGGCAGAAAATGTGGATCTCTTCCAATTGGTTAGCTAGGTAGGATCTTTCAGTTTTTTTCTGGCTTTGTCTATTAAGCACGTCCAGTGCTGCATTAGTTTGTTGAAACATTTCAATTGGTGTCCCATTAGCTCCTGGAGTCTTGTTTTTCACTAATGCCTTTAGCAAAACTTGGACTTCCTTCTTCAATATCATTGGTTCTTAATCATATGCTACCTCCTGAAATGGCTGAACGTCAACCAATTCCTTTGGTGTGTTCAGCATCATTAAATATTTTGCCCATAACCAAACCAAACTGGCATGGAGTTAATTCTAACTCATAGTGACCCTGTATAGAGTTTCTGAAGCTGTAAATCTTTATGGGAGCAGAAAGTTTCATCTTTCTCCCATGGAGTGACTGGTGAGTTGAACTGCCAACTTTGTGGTTAGCAATCCAGTGCTTATCCTACAGCACCACCAGGGCTTCTCAATATTTTGCCCATCAAGTACTTCAATACTGCAACAGAAGGCTTAACATTTTTCTTCAGTTCTTTGAGCTTGAGAAATGATAACCGTGTTCTTCCCTTTTGGTTTTCTAACTTCAGGTCCTTGCATGTTTCATTACAATGCTTTGTCTTCTTGAACTGCCCTTTGAAATGTTCTATTCAGCACTGTACTTCATCATTTCTCCCAGTCACTTTAGCTTCTCTACATTCAATAGCAAGCTTCAGAGTGTCTTCTGACCTCTACTTTGGTCTTTTCTTTCTTTCAGGGTTCTTTCTTTCTTTCTTTTTTTATTGTGAACTGAGTGATAGTTTACATGGGAGAGCATCGGCTTTACACCATCATTTCATTGCAGTGATTACAATCTCCTCCATGTATCATCATTCAACCGTATTTGCTTCCATTCCCTCTGTTTTTTTGGGGGGTGGAGGAGAGGGGGAGATGTACACAAAACCCCTCAGGAATATATAATAATTTAAATAACCAAAGGGCACATTCTGCAAGCCTGCCTCCTAGCCACCAACGCTTACTTAGTTCCTCTCTTTCCATCAGTCTAGAGTCCTCAGCTGCACCTTCTTTCCATGTCCTCATCTCTGCCTCCATCTCTGGTGTTGCTGCTTTTCTGGATAGGGTCCCACATTCCTCTTGTGGTCTTCTCCCTTGATGGTCCTAGGGTGCTCTGTTTCTAGACTGTAAGACTGACTACTACCCCATTTTTTTTTTTTTTACAAAACTTCCACCATTACAGTTGTGACAGTCACAATTAGTTACTTTCATGACAAGCTATGGACAACATTGTGAAGTACGAGTAATCCAGAACACTTAATTGTGCTCATGAGGAATCGGTACATGGAACAAGAGGCTATTGTTAGAACAGAGCATGGGAACACTGAATGGTTTAAAATTAAGAAAGGTGTGTGACATGGTTGTATTCTTTCTCCATACTTATTCAACCTGTATGCTGAGCAAATAATCCGAGAAGCTGGGTTATATGAAGAAAAATGTGGTATCAGGATTGGAGGAAGACTCATTAACAACCTGTGATATGCAGATGATACAACCTTGTTTGCTAAAAGTAAAGAGGACTTAAAATACTTACTGATGAATATCAAAGAGCACAGTGTTTGGTATGGATTACATTTCAATGTAAAGAAAACAAAAATCCTCAATACTAGACCAATAAACAACATTCTTATCAACAGAGAAAAGATTGAAGTTGTCAAGGACTTCATTCTTCTTGGATCAACTATCAAAACTCACAGAAGCAGCAGTCAAGAAATCAAACGACGTATTGCATTAGGCAAATCTGCTGCACAAGACCTTTTTAAAGAGTTGAAGAGCAAAGATGTCAGCTTGAGGACTAAGGTGCACCTGACCCAAACCATGGTATTTTCAACAACCTCATATGCATGTGAACGGTGGACAGTGAATAAGGAAGACCACAGAAGAATTAATGCTTCTGAGTTATGGTGTTGGAGAATATTGAAAGTGCCACGGGCTGCCAAAAGAACAAACAGATCTGTGTTGGAAGAAGTGCATCCAGAGTGCTCCTTGAAGGACAAGATGGTCAAACTTCATTTCTCATACTTCAGACATATTGTCAGGAGGGACCAGTTGCTGGAGAAGTATATCATGTTTAGTAAGGTGGAGGGTCAAAGTAAAAGAGGAAGACCCACAGCAAGATGGATTGGCAAAGTGGCAGCATCAATGGGCTCAAGCATGGCAACAATTGTGAGGTTGGCCCAGGACTGGTTAGTGTTTTGTTCTGTTGTACATAGTCACTATGTACACTATGTTCTGTTGTATCTGTCACTATGAGTAGGTCCTGACTCCATGGCACCTAACAATAATAACAATATCTTTTTAATGATCTTTTGGTTTCTTCTTGTATGAGTTCTTTAATTTCTTTATCATGGCTTTAGTGGTAGTGTGTAAATTTGAATAATCATTGTATTAACAGGTCTTCCTTAAAGGCATAAAGATGAATGAGCACCGGGAGAACAAACAAGATGGCGGATCGGGTGGAAATGCAGTAAGGAGCTCCACCAGCAACAACACAGACTACCCGATGAAGCAGGCTCAGGGGATGGTCCCAGAACTCTGAACCACATATAAAGGAATATTTATAAGGTTGTAAGGCTTACAGCTGGGGGAATTTGTGGCAGACGCAAGAAATCCATTGCTTTCTAGTTCAGGATGCTCAGCTGCTCCAGGAGCTGCCTTCTTGGGTGAGACCAAGTGGGGGAAGGATCGGAGCGGCCACAGACGCCTGGCAGAACCGTAGAGATAAAGGTGTGGACATTCTTTTCTTTTGGTATTTGTTCATTGATCCCTTGCTGTCTGAGCACCTCCATTCTAATGACTATAAAGGTGCTGAGCTAGTGGGCACCCCAGCCCCAACCTCAGAGGTTTCTACTATGCATGCGAACAGATCTCCTCGAAATTTAAAGAGACAGTTTTCAATTAAAACCAAATGGCCACAGCCGGCCCTGAATGGTTTACAACTAAAAAAATGCCTGAATGGGGATTGCGGAGCGGGATAAGCAGACAAAAAGGAAATAAGCCAAAAATTAAACCAAAAGTTACGTCAAAACAACCAACAGTGGCATCTTGAAATTTCTCAAGAAGAGGAGTGAAAAGGGAAGCCCATTTCCTCATCACATCTACCTGGAGGCAATCAGAAAGCATATAAAATACATACCCATCTAAGTATTAAGGCCACAGATAACCCCTGAATATGCCCAAAAAAACAGAAGCAGATGACCATATCTGCGCATGTCCAAAAACGAGATAAAGTGACTGAGGCAAATGAGCTGGAAGTAGACCTACACTCCATACTGGAAGATGGGCAGGTTTTGGAAATGCTGGAGAAGGAATTCAGAAAAATGATTATAAAATGTATCAAAACACT